>NC_141536.1:163259998-163567220 GCF_021556685.1 Rattus norvegicus
AAGAGGAGGAGAGTGAAAAGAGAACTCTGCCTTGATCTCAAAAGGCTTTCATTTAAGGCCAGGGACACAAAGCCTGAGTATAAATAATCTTATTTAGAAACCAGAGTTAACTCGGTGGGTAAATTTCTTACTACAGAAGCACCAGGACCTGAGGTTGAACCCCAGAAGTCATGTAGAAAAAAGTCATGGGATTGTAACATCAGCAGGAAGGAGAGAGAGGCAGGGGGATCTCTGGGAGACCCTACCCAGCCAGCCTAGTTTACATGGTAAGTTCTAGTAACATATGAGCAACACTAGCTGGGTTCAGTAGTATATCTTAGTCTATAGTTATATCTATATACTAATATAGAGATATCTAAGAAGTCATGTGTCTGCAAGGGAATGCATGGGAAGAGTTGGAGGACAACAGGGGAAACTCGGAGATGAAGACAATCCTCGTGTGTGATGAGGAATTGACACCCACGATTGACCTTTGTCTTCACATGTACTCACATACGTACATGCATGTGAACCCACACCCCAAACCACATATACACCGCACACGCACACGCGCACACACACCGTTTAAAAGAAACAGAGATTTCACTAAACCTTTGCCTGTCATTGCCTGGATCAAGCGTTGACAAACTTCTTCTGTGAAGACCAAGCCACAGTGTTTTTTTGAGTTCGTAAGCCCCACCATCTGCATAGCAAGCGCTCAACCTCATTGCTGGAGAAAGCGTCTAGCCATGAGTAGGTGTGGCCGGGTGCCAATGAGACTTTATTTACTAAAACAAGCAGATCGGATTTGGCCTCAGACTACTGTTTGCCAGTTGCTGGTCCATGTAATCTACAGATATGATGGAGTTTATGCTAAGGGCTTGATATTTGGGGATTATCAGACAGAGCATATTCGCCAAGCATAAAGGGAGGTCATTGTATTTGTGGAGCGGGCAAACGGTGGAGCTTTTACTGATGCGTTGCATCACTGTGGAATTAAATATGACAAAGTCCGAGCTTCTCTCATCAAAACCAAAACCACATGGGTTTAGAAAGTTCTGTTTCTCTCACCTGGCACAGACCTGGTATAGGACTCTGTGGTGTGCTGAGGACCGGGACCTCCTCTGCCTTAGCTCTCGAATCCTTGTTCACATCCTAGAATGGCTGCCGTCGTTCCTGCTGTTAGATCGGTGCTCTCGTGAATAGGAAGGAGAGAGGAGAGGGCACGCACACTCCTGCGAGATTCATGCCTTGTAAATTATACACAACTTCCTCTTGTATTGGCTAAGCTGGAACTAAATGGGCTAGCCATGCTCAGCTGTAGAGGGAAGTGGAGAAAGCATGTTTCAGCCCAGCAGTCCTTCACACCTGCTGGGAAGTAGCCCCTTGCAGTGCCAAGGAAGGAGATCAGAAGGGGACCACGCAGAGGCCTGCCACACAAGTTAAGTTGCTAGCAGAAAGTCTAACGATTCTCCATTTGTTTCCTTGGAAGGAACTTGTTCAGTTTTCTTTTCTTCCGTGTGACTCTTAGATAGAGTTCACTTGCGAGTACCCAGCGGTCACGTGCACTTTACTTTCCATCTCTTTGGCCAGAACTGTTAAGTCCTGAGCCTCCTGCCTTTCTGAGCACAGAAAACTTTTACTCATCATAACACTCCCAGGGACAGTGACTGGAGAGACAGAAAGGGGTCGGCTTTGAAGTTCTCCTCAGGAACATGCCTCTGTTTCTCCTTTAAGAGTCTTCTTGTCAAATGTGCCACACTGTCTGTGAGCTTGGCCACCCATAGTTCCCTTCCTCTGCCTTTCTTCTTTCACCTGCCTGTCTCCCCTCCTGTACCCCAAGGAGTGAAGTCTCTCCTCTGTCTTCAAACAGCCAGGCTTGGTTTTACCATCCTCACCAAGCTGCTGCTTCTCGTTCCCAATCACTTAAGAAACCTGAAATTATGGTGAGGCATAGCTGTAACAGCAGAGAAACACCTTGCTATTGTTTACAGGGAAGGAGGCGTGAGAATCTGTCAAAACTCCTGGAGACAGTCCTATCATTTATTCATGCTTATTTCTGCTACCCCCCTCACCCACCACTCAGGGAGAGCCTGCCGATGTCTACACTGTGAGGGAATTCCAAGAGGAGACCCTCGCCAACCACTAACCACCGTCAACAAGGATGCCCTTTCCATCCCAGGGTGGTGCCTGCTGTCCTAGGGCTCATAGTCAGATGCTCTTCAAAACAGCTTCCGTTGGGAGGTCTTTACCTCCAAACTCCGCATTTGGCCTTTGAGGGAAACTACTTCTTTAAAAGGAGGAAAGCAACCACGAGCCTTGATGAATACACACCAACATTAAGTGGAGTTTGAAAAAAAAATGATCAGGGTTTACAATATAATTATAGTTGATGAAGAGAGAGGGACCCAGCCTATCGTCACCTCGCTTGCTTGCTCGCACATGGGAGGGCAAAGCAGCAGCAGGATAACCTGGAAACAAGATTTCCTCTAATGTGGTCTGACTTAGGCTATTCCACGGAGCCCACCTCAGCCCTTGATTCCCTTAGAATCTAAACTCTTAATATACCCTGGAATGAGCCTCCCCCAGAGTCTTCAAGTTGTGATAAAAGGGTGGGGAGTTAGCTTCATAAAGAGACTGGATTTGGGATTCTGAAAATAAAATTTGGAAGGTGGGCTAGTTTAGTCCAGTGCATTCATTTGCCTGCCTTTTAAACAGGGGTGTGTGTGTGTGCGTGCGTGCGTGCGTGCGTGCGTGCGTGCGTGTGTGTGTGTGTGTGTGTGTGTGACCAAGTAGCTGCTGCTAAAGTTGAAAGAAAAGACTTCAGGTTATCAGTGATATGGTCACCCTTGAAGAATAAGGAAGAAAATGCCAGTGTCCACTCTCTGTTCTCTACCCTGGGCTTGGATATGAGAGTTGGGATCTAGAATCACCTGGGACACAATCCCTAGATTTTGTCTTTGAAGGGGTTTCCAGACCCAGTTCACTGAGATGGGAAGACCTGCCTTACAAGTAGATAAATGGCATGGGCGGAGACTAATTGAATAAGGAGCCAGTGAGCTGAGCAACTGCATTCACTTCTCTCTGCTTCCTGACTGCGGTTGTTGTGACCAGATGCCTCATGCTCCTGCCACCAAGACTTATCTGCTGTGATGAACTGGACCCTTGAACTGCGAGCCAAGGTCAACCCTTCCTTAAACTGTGTTTGCCATACAGGTTGTTGAAGTCAGCAACAAGCTCATTGCTGAATGAGCACACACCCAAGAACCCGTACCTCTGTGTGCATGGCGGCCACAGCCTTACGTCTTCTCACGCGTCTGCTAAATTCTGAATGTGTGGCAGGAATCAGGGGGGGACCTTCAAAGGGTGTTCTGGAGCCTTTTCAATCTTGTGAATCAGAAACCACAACTCTAATCATTTGTGTTTGTTGCTGACGATGACTTAAATTAGGTCAGATATTTGTGGAGCTACAACACCCCTGACTTCTGAAAAAGAGTAGAGATAAGTTTACTCCCCTGTGTTGTGTGATAGTGCCTGGAGGGTGTATCCTGCTCGTGTGGCATGTCCTCTCTGAACATCTCCTATACTTTCCGTTTTGTTGATTGATATTGCTGGCATCAGACCTTCATCATAAGCAACCAATTCCTTCTACCTTAGCTGTCTTATAGGGGTAGTATAAGGCATGTGCATGGGCACGCGTGCGCGCGCGTGCGCACACACACACACACACACACACACACACACACACACACACACACGTGTAACTCGGGAGAATATGGGAGCCAGAGATCACATTATATCTTGCTCTTCAGAAACTATCACCCTGGTTTTTTGAGACAGTGTCTTCACTGGCCTGGAGATGTTCAAGTAGGCTAAACTGGTTTCAACCTAGTCCAGGGCTCCTCCTGTCCCCATCATCTGGAGCTGGGATTACTCATCATGCCCAGCCTTTTCACATGGGTTATGGAGCTCCACCTTAGTTCCTCCTGAGTGAAAGGCAAGAACTTTGTCAATGAAGTCATCTTCCCAGCCCTGAAATTCTTGCTGCTTTTGAATGGAGGTCCTGAATGATTGTTTGGGGCAGGGGGGTTACCAGCTAGTTGGTCCCAATAGTACAATGTCCCTGAGATTGCTAAAGAAGATGGCTAAAGATGAAGACAAAAAGCAAATGTGTGCTTATTTCAAAGACCATCAGGGATGGAGTGACACGCTGTGATCCCGTCTCAGAGGGGAACAAGGAGACAATGTGGGCTTCTGGAAGGCTCCTTAAGAGTCTGTGTTCTGAGATGCACAGAGTCCCCTACTTTCAACTTCTCCCCCAGGAAAAAGGGGTTTGCATAGGATGTCAAAGAACATTTAGGGCCCCGGGCTGTTTTTCAACTTTAAATACACTTTGAGAGAGACGCTGTGAATTTGCTTGGTCTCCCTTATTGTAAACATCTACTCTGAACAAGGTGCTGGGATAGCTGTGTCATTCTATGAACCCACTATCATGTAAGAAACTTCACAGTCTCTTTGTTGTCACAGAATCCCATCTGGAATACAACATGATATATAGCTGCCTCTCTGGGCTTCTCTTGGCTAGAACCGTTCTCAGACTTTCTCTGCGATGACTTCTGGAGTAGTACTCAGGATCTCATAGGATGATCCTCCAAGTTTTTCTAATGTTGCCTCATGATTAGACATGGCCTGTGGGGGCTAGGAAAGGGTTCCACACAGAGGAAAGCCATTTCTACCAACTCTGGGGTTATTGTCCCTGACCGCTTGGCCAAGGTCACACTTGTTGGGTTCTCCATGGTCAGGCTTCTTACCTTTAGAAATTCTGACTTTTTCTTTTGGCTCCTAGAAATGTCCAAGGCTGGGGTCCTTCTTTTCCCTCCACAGTTGTCTCAGAGACACCCTTTGCCTTCCATCGTTGGGAGTCTACCATGCCCCTGTTCCTTTTTCCTCTGACAGGAAAGCTACTTGCTATTCCTGCAGCAGGCTCCCTACTCAGTTCTTCAGAGCTACGATGTGAGGCTGAGGTCACCACAGCCTTTACCAACCCAAACTGTGACTGGAGAAGTAAATTACTTATATTTTCCTTGAAAAATATTTGATATGAACCACATTAAAATCCTCACTGAGAAAATATACCCCAAGCCTATAATCAGAGAGGAGATGATGTCTATAAAACAAAGAACCATAGGGTACATTGCCGTGCAAAAACCTACTTTAAAATTTTATTATTTGCCCCGTACAATTTCATCAGCTCCCGTCTCCTCGCTCCTTATTTATTAGAAGGTGGATACAGCTTTCTCCCTCAAATAAACATCCTAATAGCAGCCCATGAGCTAGTTCTCTCCCAGCAAGCAGGGGCCGGTGATGTTTACTGCAGAAAGATGGATAGCCTTGGGTCTTCATAAGGAGGGGAGACATATATCGGAAGCAAATAGACTAATCCTTTTTAAAAACAGGGCATTTGAAGGTTGAATTTGTATACGAAAGTTTCAAATGACCCAGACAGATGCCAGGGTTAGGTTACTGAATACAGAATACCAATTTTTCCCATTCTGGCCAATGATCAATTGCCTATCATCTACCATCAACCTATTGTGCCTTCCTGGGCATGTTTGGTATCCTAATAGACTCATCCCTCCTCCTGGGGTTGACCAATGTGCCTCTAAAGAAGTTGCCATGACTTGGTTGTACCCGTTTCTGTATATATACAACCACAAGATGTCTACATCTGACTCTGTCTACTCCTGGCCTAGCTACACTTTATGTTACCTCTTTCTTCTACCTTGTTCCTTCTCCAGTCGTGGGAAGAGACATGAACGCCAAGGGGTTCGAGGTTTGTTCTGAGAAGAAAGAGGTGGTCTTCTTCTGAGCCCTGGCTGACTTGGAACTCAGTATGTAGAACAGGCTGTCCTCGAACTCGCAGCAATCTCTTTGCCTCAGCACCCTGAGTGCTGGGATGGGATTACAGATGTGAGCCACCAGGCCCAGCTGGCAGAAAAGTCTTGGCATATTCCCTCAAAGACCTTTCTTCTAGAGGGCCAATCCTTCTCTTTCCTGTGAATGTGGGGGCTTTTCTTACAAGGCCCTTGACCTCAGAGGATGAACAAAGATATTTCTGGTGGGGGAAAGTCTGCTCTTGCCTCTTTCTGAAGTCCACACTGTGGACACATTCCACCACAAAAGTTCGTCGTGGCTTTTATCTTTTTGTTCCACCCTAGTTTAAGGGGAGGCTCTTTGCCTTTTCTTCTTCTTCTTTTTTTTTTCTCTTCCATTTTAAAGATCTTGAGGGGAAAGTGAGGAGTATAACAAAACTATCATATAGAAAATGTCCTCGAACCTGCAATCACCAGAGCTTGGTCGCCTTGTTTCTGCAAGAACCTGCAAGCTTGTTTCTCCCTACTGTGCCTTTGAAAGGTGATTATCCCCATCTGGCTGCTGAGGCCCTCTCCATCCTTCCCTGGAGTTTAGGGGCGGCTGGTTCAGACTCTGCACCCGAAAAACCATCACAGTAATAGGCACTATTTAGTAGTCTCTCCTGGTGGTTAGGAGGCCCTGTGGGAAGAAAAAGGATAGCCTTGGGTTCTCCAATAGTGGACACTTTGTTTTTGAGATCAGATGTACTAATCAGTTTTCAAAATGGCGGTTTTGAAGGTTGTTTTACATGCTGGTCTTAAATATACATGTGCGTGCACACACACATAATGCTCTCTCTCACACACACGCCAACACACTCGCACATGCGCACTCATACACACACACACACACACACACACACACACACACACATACATGTGCACATAAAAACCACCCTGAGAAAGGACGTGAGGACTAGGCTGGCCGTGCACCACCCCACATTGCTTTCTGCCTGTCAATGAGATGCCTCGAGTCTCTTGATGCTTTTTCTATAATCTATTTTTCTTCTGAGGACCATCAAGGATTTCCCTACGCAGGGTTATTTATAAAGGGCCTGCTTAAATAAAGGTATATTTATCGGTGATCAGTGCTCATTCAAAGTTAACAGGGTACCCCACAGCCAGCCCCAGATTAACAGTCTCTCAATGATACAGAGCCTAGAGCAAGGGTAAGGGCAATGGTTGGCTGTCCAACTCGGTCTTCAAATAGTTTTCCTTCTGACCTATGTCTCTGCCCTCCATCCTAATGTAAGTTAGTCAGGTCTAGCAAATTAAAATACCAGACACCAGTTAAAATCGATTTCTAGATGTTAAATATATATATACATATATATGTATATATATATGATTTATTTATTTTATATGTATGTTTTGCCTGCATGTGTGTCTGTGCACACATTTACTCCTGCTGCCCATGGAGGTCAGGAGAGGGTATTGGTTGTCCCAGAAGTGGGGTTATTGATAGTTCTGAGCCACCATGTGGGTTCTGAGAACCGAGTCCAGGTCCTCTGCAAAAGCATCAAGTGCTCTTTACCAAGGAGCCAACTCTCTGCCCTGGCATATTGTATTTCTAAACATAAATGTGTCCCAAATATTATGTCAGATGTGCCCATGTTCACAACGAAGTTACCTGCCTGTGACTCCCATGAACCAGGCATCCATATTTTGTGGGCAACCCTTTCTACAGCAATACAGAGGGGACGGAACAGCATCTCTCATCCTCTCAGCTCTCTCCCTGTGGGGAGTTTCAAATCTGATTTCTTTCCCTTATGCTGGTCAGCTGGAGGCTTCTTGCTCGTGTCTGTCCAGGCCGCCTGGGGTCCTTCTTCCAGCCAGGTGAATTTCTAGGCTGTTATTCCAACACTTAGCTGATTACCTCTTTTGAGACAGGAAACTGGTTTCTACCTGCGGGGCAACCTGCCCCCCTGGGGTTTCTGAAATCAGTGCTTTTGATTTGTCTCTCTCTTCTGTCCACCTGGACAGCTGTGCTCTGATGAGCATATTGCCGGCTCAGGATGTGGTCACCTCAGCAGGGCACTGTGGCTGGCCGGCCTAGGTAATGGAAGTTGTCCGCCATGAGGGGCCACATCCCATTTCCTTCTTTCTAAAAACTAGTGTGCAGAAAGGAAAGGGTTAATTGCCTGTTAATTGTTCTCTTTGAAATGGATGAGGAGGATGTCAAAGGTGGGCATTCTGGTTGAAAAAGGCACCCAGAAGCCACACTCCGGTGTGCGGTGTGCGCCTGCAGGAAAGGCCAGTCTACACCTCATTATCCACCTTGTGCCAGATCATCTCCTCACACCCTCTCCACCTTGTATTTATCAGAGCCTGAGTATGGACTTCCTTCCTGGATGGAACTTCCTCAATAATGAAGTATGCTTGACAGTAATTTGCAGCTTACAGGGGGGTTAAAGGATGTTCTTGTGAGAAAGCATGCTCCACCCGTTTTCCTCTGTGGTGGACAAGAGGCTTGGGTAACCTCGACTAATATCTGCTTTAAAAGAAGTTGAAACTTCTTAAAGTGACAGGCAGGCATGTTGTGGGCAATGCCATTTCTACCACCAGTGTTCCCGGAAGGCAGCGAAGGGTCCCTCCCACTCGCCCCCTTCCGGTACTTCCGGAGGGTGATGTTCCTCAGGGGCCCACAAGAGGAAGCTCCACCCACCACGCTCGCTCACGGTATCTCCAGACCGCATTCCTCGGTGGACACGCACACAATTTTCTCATTATCCTTCTGTCCCCATTCATACAGTGTAAGCTATTTTATTTCAAGACCACTGTGCTGGCTATGAGCCCCCAAGCCGTGTATTCCTTTTCTGGCTTGAATTTATGACGCATGTGTTTTAAAAACCAAGACAAGTCCCTCAGTAAAGCCTCATCCGCCATGTATGACTTATGGGTGTCTTTTCGCCACCTCTACATAACCTCAATCAGACTTGTCCATTACCCGTGTTCTCTGCGAGTGTTGTAAGAAAACCCTCTGACTTTCATCAAGAGGGTCCTCTTGTGTATGTAGGTGTCTCTACTTTGTGAAAACTTCTAAGTAGACAGGTGCTTTAGGAGTTCAGGGGAGCTATGATGCCTCAGCCCGGCCCAAGACCATCCTTGTGATGAGTCTGGGAGCAGCCTAAACTTCCTCATGGTTGCCTTCTTTTTCTCTGGGAAGGCCTGAATATTTGTTTTTTTTTCCCATATGCTTTTAGTTTCTCTATATAGTCCCCAAGATTGCTCCCCACACCTGCCAGCCTGTCCCTTAGGGGAATACTCTGTGTGGTTTATGTTCTTGTACCAAGGAGAAGCCCTCTTCCACATTCTTTCCCACGTGCATCTCAGATCACAGAATGAACTCCGTTGGTGAGTGCTGGGGTAAAATCTTTTGGGGAAGATCAGACATTTTAAAAATCACATTTATTTGTGGGGGTGGGGTGGGAGTATCACTTGTGCCTCAGCGTACATGTGGAGGTCAGAGGACATGTGGGAGTCATGTCTCTCCTTCCACCATGGAGGTTCCAGGGCTTGAACTCAGATCAGGCATGGTTGCAAACCCCTCTACCTGATGAGCCATTTTGCCGTCCTAGGTGTGTGATTTGTTTTCGTGCTTCTGATTCTGTGTGTGATGTGCACACCTTGTTTGTTGAGATGAGGTGTCTCACTGGCCTGGAGCTGGCCAATGGGCCCTGAAGGTCAGATATTTGTGTCTGTACCACGTCTCCACCCACCCTTCCCTTGCCCCTGATAGTTCTGGGGTTGCAAGCAGTTACTGCCATGTCTGGATCTCTTCTCCTCTCCTCTCCTCTCCTCTCCTCTCCTCTCCTCTCCTCTCCTCTCCTCTCCTCTCCTCTCCTCTCCTCTCCTCTCCTCTCCTCTCCTCTCCTCTCCTCTCCTCTCCTCTCCTCTTTCCCAGTCCCCCTCCCCCTTCCCTTCCCTCCCCCTTCCCTCCCCTCTTCCCCTCCCCTCCCCTTCCTTCCCCTTCCCTTTTCCCCCACCTCCTCTCCTCTCTCCTTTTCCCCTCCTCTTCTCTCCTCTCCTCTCCTTCTTTTAAAACATAGGCTCTGGGACCAAATTTAGGTACTTTTGCTTGCTGGGTGAGCACCTTATAGAACAGGCCGCCTTCCCAGCCTGAGCTAAAGGATCTTTCCAAGGCCATATTTATTTTTGACCCTCTCTCTTTTCCCACCTGTGCTTTTGGGTTCACTCACAAGCTTGTGAGCCACTGAGTTTTGGGGTTGAAAGTGTTTTTTAAGCAGACTGGCTGCAGTTTTGTTGAGTGTAACCAAGAGCTCCCAGGGTCAGAAAGAGCTCTACCTCCGGTTTCCTGTCACAAAAGAGAATTTCTAGAGCTGGTGTGAGGTCGCACAGTGACTTTGTAGGAGTCTGTAAGAGTTGGATCCATCTACCCCATTGTCGCTCTTGCTTTGCAACTCCTGCCTCAACTTTTCCGAGTTCAAGACCATGTGATCTACTCATAGGCAGCTCGGCTGACTCGTAATACGCTATGGTGAAGCATGAAAGAACTTATGACCGAGTCCTTTGTTATTTAATGGGTCTCCATGGAAACCACACCAAGTTTCTGTAGAGAAAACACTACTTCAGTGGGTCCTCGTGCAGACTGTATCGCAAGATGAAGCCATGAAGAAAACACTTCAGCATCCCGTGTCCATCCACTTAGTCTCTGTCTCTGTCTCTGTCTCTGTCTCTGTCTCTCTCTCTCTCTCTCTTTCTCTCTCTCTCTCTCTCTCTCTCTCTCTCTCTCTCTCTCTCACACACACACACACACACACACACACACACACAGGCAGGGCAGAAAGTGTTGGCTTTTGAGTGAGCTTCACCATGAACTTTTCTTCTTCTTTAAAGAAACCTTTGATCTACTTCTATTCTTCTACCTTGGTCTCAGTCCCCTCACTTTTAAGAATATTGTCTCTGCCCTTCCACTCTTATTGTTTGGAAGAAGTTTCAGTGTGCTGGCTTTCCCAAGGCCTCTCTCCCTCAGCACAGAGGGAAGAGATGGCAGGGGCTAGCACTGTGAGAGGAAGGAAAATGGACAGAGATGTACACTCAGAAGGAATGAAACCATGGCCTATTCTCGTGGCCTTTCTGACATTTGGCATTTGATCAAAGATTGAAACTCTCTCTGGGTATCTATCTTTTCACACAGACTACACCTAATTTTGTTTCTCCCTAAGGTGATTGAAAAAACCAGAATTGATGGGGGCCAGCTCCCATGGTCTCTTTCTCGTCTCTGCTTCTCCTTTGATATAAGTATGTCTCCCTACCCCAGCCCTCCCAGGATTAATGGGGCAGCCAAGAGAAGATCTTTCTTCCTGGCTATTATCATTGAAATGGATCAATTTCTCCTTTTTAAAGATGCAAGGAAAAATGAGCTCTCCCAAATAACTCAGTTATATTTTGAGAAATGAAGTGCCTTTGACAGGCTCATTCAGTTGTAAGAAATATTAAGAAGTAATGATTCAGACTCTCTCTCTCTCTCTCTCTCTCTCTCCCTCTGTGTGTGTGTGTGTGTGTGTGTGTGTGTGTGTGTGTGTATGTGTGTGTCCCCATGTGTCTGTACACAAATGTGTATGTGGGCATGTACACATGGAATTGAGAAGCACCTCAGGGTGACATTCCTCAGTAGCCATTCACCTTGTGTTTTGAGATGTAATTTTCTCTGGGATCTGGGGCTCAACCATTAGGCCAGATGATCAGGCCACCTGACTCCACCTCCCCAGCTCTGAGATGACAGGTGCACACTACCACGCTCAGTTCCTTACACAGTGCTGGAGATTTAACCCAACTCAGGTCCTCGTGTGTGCAAGGCAATCACTTTAGCTCATGAGATATCTCTTCAGCCTTGGGGGTGGGTTACTCCAGTTCCGTCTCAACACATTTCAGTGCTGGTATTACTACTGCTGCTGCTGCTGCTGCTACTTCTTCTTCTTCTTCTTCTTCTTCTTCTTCTTCTTCTTCTTCTTCTTCTTCTTCTTCTTCTTCTTCTTCTTCTTCTTCTTCTTCTTCTTCTTCTTCTTCTTCTTCTTCTTCTTTGTTTGTCTTCATCTCCTTCTCCTCCTCGTGCTCTCCTCCTCCTTCTCCTTCTCCTCCTCCTCCTCCTCGTGCTCCTCCTCCTCTTCCTCATGCTCCTCCTCCTCCTCCTCCTCCTCCTTCTTTTCTTCTTCTCTACCCCAAACTCCTCCACCCTCTTCTTATATTTTTAGGTGCAGGCTGTGATTTGGGCAAAAATAGTTTAATTTGAAGACTGATTTTGAACATGACTCTACTACATGTATTGATATGTAGAAAACTAACCTTCAAAAGAGAAATGTTAAATTAATTGGCCTTTGCCAAAGAAGTTGTAAGAATCTGAGCAGACAAAGGCAGACTCTGAAGTAAAGTCTGACTACTTCAGAGAGACAAAGTTTCAGAAATTTGCAGTAGAAGAAAGATACGCTCTTCTCCAGAGTAAGATTTCGACAAGTGTCATCTTCTGCTCCTTTGACCCCATTTCTCAGGGGAGCTGGGGTTGAGGTCTATGGCCATGATGACTCTCCATGGTTTGGGAAGACATTTCCATGATTCCTGAGGCTGTCCACTTCTGACACTTGAACCAGATGAGGTGCCCTTATGCATAATTTGCAGCCCATCTCTTTGTGGCATTTACCACGGCAGCAATCAGTGGATAATTAGGCTCTAATTCCTTCTCTTCAGCCAAGTGAACACTACATCAACTGTCCAGAACTTAATTCCTTCAATTATTAGCAATGAACCTGTATTTAACTGCGGGGGAAGGCGGGGTGGGGATTTTTATCTATTCTTATTCCTTGTCTCTAAGTCTTCTTTGGAAACTTCATATAACTAAGAGACATATTTTAACTGGGCATATACACAAATACATAGACACACATATACATATAAGTTCACACCACACACACACACATATACACACTCTCTCTCTCTCTCTTTCTCTCTCTCTCTCTCTCTCTCTCTCTCACACACACACACACACACACACGCACCCTTGTGTAGTTAGCTTTCATTATTTAAAAAACTAAAGAAGTAAAATTCTCTGACGGGTGTCCAGAGATAAAAATGTTTACCTAATTGTAAAAGGCAGAAGAACGAGGTGTTGTTGTGTGTGTGTGTGTGTGTGTGTGTGTGTGTGTGTGTGTGTGTACCTTGTGTGTACACCTCGTGTGTACTATGAAGAGTTGGGGGTTATGAGTAGGTGCCTCCATTCTGTCACAGACCAGCCCAGAATGTTTTCTCTAGCAGAATCAAGATGGCAGCCTGAGCTGCAGGGCTCCCTCACCCACGGACTCCCTCCCTTTCCTCTGATGAGAGCTAATGGGTCTGCAACATTATTTTTCCTGTCAAAATTAATAGGAGATATTCTTTCCCAAAGCCATTATTTAAGTAATATTGCTTACAGAATTGCTGAAGCAGGATAACACCTCCTTCTGCAGGGCGTAAATCTTCTGAAACGATGAAGCTTAAACACATCAATTATACCCAAAGCCCGAACTTTTCCTCTTCCATTTTCATTTAGACTTAAGAAAGTTTGAAATTAATGACCCATAAAGTAGATTCTCTTGAATTAATCTTGGCACTAAAGAATTCAAATAATATTAACACCCCCCCCCATTTAGTTTCCTTTCTTCTCTGCAAATTGTCCTTTATTTTAAAGCATTCTCTTAATTGTCTGGCCATGATTAAAGGTTTGACTTACCGAAAGGTTTTAAGTATACTTCCCCACTCAAGTACAGTGTGTTTTCTTGTTGTTGTTGGTATTTGGCAGAGGTGAGGAAGGATGGTAAGTGAAGGGTTCTCAGACTGATCTCCTTTCATGGAAGAAGAGAGACTTGAAAGGTGGGTCGGAAGAGACAAGGTTGGAAACAAAAAGTCACACAAAGACACCACAGATTTGGTTAGATATGAAAAACACCAACAACACCTCTTCTCCCTCTTCTTTTCCTGAGTCCCTCAGCTTTGCTAGAGAAACTAAACTTTAGTCAGCAGCCCGAGGGTCCATCTCCCACCGTAAGCAACATGTTCTGACCCTCTGGCAACAGGCGTGGCTTTCCTCTGCATCTTTACGAATGTGTGCCTGTGCCAGGACGCTTCCTCCTCGTTGTGTTCAGTTCAAATTTTAGAGGCGACATCATAATTTGCCTCGTAGTTTTTCTTTACAACAAACAGCAACAACAGCAAGTGGCCAAGACAAAAACAAGAACTCATTCCCACAAACCCTACATGGTCAGCTTGGTGCACTGCCTGCCTCCCACATCTCTCTCCACACAGACAGAATCATGAGTGGACACTGCAGACACAGTTAACAAAAGGATCACATCGTATGTGGTCAAAAGCAGTAGGATGTCTTTTGAGTTAATTCTCTCTCTCTCTCTCTCTCTCTCTCTCTCTCTCTCTGTGTGTGTGTGTGTGTGTGTGTGTGTGTGTGTGTAGGGTTGAGGTGCTTGTACGTATGTGTACATGTGTGGGTAGGTAGGTATGCTTGTTAAAGAGTACATGTAGAGGTCAGTCCTCTTTTTGCATTATTTAGATTTCAGGGATTAAGTTGTGTGGTTTGTATTGGCCCCATCTCTCTCTCTCTCTCCCTCTCTCCCTCTCTCCCTCTCTCCCTCTTCCCCTCCTCCCTCCTCCAACCCCTGTCCCCTCTTCCTCTCCCCCCTTTCTCTCTCTCTCTCTCACCCCCCAACACACACACTCGAAGAAGTTCATGACTTGATCACCTCAGCTGAGGTAGGAAGACCACTGTGAGTGTTGGCATTCCCTGGACAGCGGACTGTGGACTGCACAGAGTGAGCAGGGACTATGGAGTGAGCTTGCTGCTCCTCGTACTCTGCTTCCTGATAAGCTGCTTCCAGCTCCTGCTGCTGTCTTGACTCCTTGCCATGGTGGACTGCACCCTTGAACTGGGAGCCAGAATCAGCCCTTTCTCCTTCAAGTTGCTCTTGTCAGTGTTTTATCATAGCAATAGGGAAGGAAACCAAGATGAGCAGCAAGAAGCAATTCTTTCCTTCTTACACATCTTGTGCAAAATTCTCTCTAAACACACACACACACACACACACACACACACACACACACACACACACACACACGAATAAAAATCTCTCCATTTATTTGCCCAACTTCTACTCTGTTGACAGCAATTTCTGACATCGGTTTCTCTAGACCCATTGCTCTAACATTTTTCACTCCAAGAGCCATGACCTATCGGATGGCGTTACGAATATTACCTCACTTTGCAATGCTACCAAATTACTTTCCTGAAGTGGGTCTCACAGTGTGGCAAATACTTTCACACTATTTCATATCTTCTACACTTTTTGACAAAGCTTTTTTTTTAGCCCAGGGTGTCCCCAACCCTCCCCCGGTATAATGTAGCACAACACAACGTTTCTGATCCTCCTGCTTCTGCCTTACAAACCCTGGAGGTCCACCATGCCTGGCTAAATAGTATTTTTTTTTATTATCCAAGGTTAAGTTTGCTCTATTGGTCTGGTCCTTGTACTTGAGTGTTTTAAATACTAGGTAGGAGGAAGACAGGCCACAGTTTTGACTTCTAATGGTCAAATTCAGGGCACAGGGCTGTTGGGTAAATACAGTTTATGTTTAGAAAATAACAATGATAAAAGGCATGTAGAATACCAATTTCCGTGTATTTCTTGTAAACTCTGGGCACGTATGCTGAATGAGCAAGAATTTCTGCCCTCTCTTGACTTTCTCTGTTGGATCCGAGGGTCAGGAATGTCTCTTCGGGGTCTGGTCCCAATGTCCCTGCACCCAGGCAGCCTTTTTTATTGCTATCAATTTAATCTCTTTACATTGGATTGCAGCCCTCCTCCTCCAAGTTCTTGCCTTACATGGCTCTTCACCTCAGCCCCCCTTACTTTCCTCTCTGAGAAGGGGGAGGTCCCTTTGATACCGATCTACCCTGGCAACCCAAGTCACTGCAGGACTCGGTACATCCTTTCCCACCAAGGCCAGGCAAGACAGCCCAGTTAGGGGAGCAGGATCCACAGGCAGGCAACAGAGTCAGGGTCCCCCCACTCCAGTTGTTAGGGGACCTGCATTAAGACCAAGCTGTGCATCTCCTATTTAAGTGGAGGGGGTTTAGGTCTAAAATACACATGCTCTTTGGTTAGTGGTTCAGTCTGTTCATCTTGTGGAGTCTCTATCCCCTCTGGGTTCCTCAATCCTTTCCCCAACTTTTTCACAAGACTTCCCAAGCTCCATCTAATGTTTGGCTGTGGGTGTCTGCATCTGTTTTGGTCAGCTGCTGGGTGGAGCCTCTCAGAGGGCAGTTATGTTAGGAACCTGTCTGCAGTCATCACACAGTATCATTAATAGTGTCAGGGATTGGTGCTTGTCCATGGGATGGGTTTCAAGTTGAGCCAGTCATTGTTTATTGGTTGGCCATTTCTTAGTCTCTACTCCATTTTTGTCCCTGTACTTCTTGTAGGCAGGACACATTCTGGGTTGATTGTTTTGTGGGTAGATTGGTGTTCTTATCCCTTCACAGGACGTCCTGCCTGGCTATGTGAAGTGGCTACTTCAGGTTCCATATCCCCTACTGCTTAGGGGCTCAGCTGGACCTACCTTCATAGAGTCCCTTGGAGCCTCCCCATCCCAGGTCTCTGCCACCCCCTCCCCCATTTCTGTCCACTCTCCTGGCCATCTTAACCTAGCCCTCCCTACACCCAACCCCCCCATTCCCCTCCTCACCCTTTCTCCCACAAAGTTCCCTCCCTCTATCCACCTCCAATGGCAATTTTATTTTCCCTTCTGAGTGTAATTCAAGCATCCTCCTTTGGGCCTTCCTCGTTACTTGGCTTCTTTGGGTCTATGGATTGTAGCCTGATTATCTTGTACTTTATGGCTAATGTCTAGTTATCAGTGACTACATATCATGCATGTCCTTTTGAATCTGGGGTACCTTACTCAGAATGGTATTTTCAAGTTCCATCCATTTGGCAAATTTCATGACACCATTGTTCATATTGAAGTTGTATTCCATTGTGTAAATGAGCCACATTTTTCGTATCCATTCTTTGGTTGAGGGGCATCTGGGTTATTTCCAGTTTCTAGCTATTATGAATAAAGCTATTATGAATATAGTGGGGCAAGTGTCCTTGTGGTATGGTGGGGTATCTTTTGGGTATGTGCCCAGGAGTGGTATAGCTGGGTCTTGAGCTAGGACTATTCTCAATTTTCTGAGAAACCACCAAATTGATTTTCAGAGTGGTTGTGCAAGTTTGCAATCCCACCAGCAATGGAGGAGTATTCCCCTTGCTCCACATCCTTACCCGCACATACTGAGGCTTGAGTTTTTGATCTTATTCTGATGGGTATAAGGTATAATCTCAGAGTTATTTTGATTTATATTTCCATGATGAATAAAGACATTCAATAATTCTTTAAGTCTTCTTGACCATTCGAGAGTCTTCTGTTGAGAATTCTGTTTTAGCTCTGTACCCCATTTTTAAAAATTGGGTTATTTGGGTCGTTGGTGTTTAACTCCTTGAGTTCTTTATATATTTTGGATATTAGCCCTCTATTGAATGTAGGGTTGCAGATCCTTTCCTGATCTGTAGGCTGCCATTTTGTCATGTGGACAGTATCTTTTTGCCTTACAGAAGCTTTTCTGTTTCTTTAGGTTCCATTTATCAATTATTGATCTTAGAGTATGAGCCATTGGTGTTCTGTTCAGGAAGTGGACTCCTGTGCAGTGCATTCATGACTTACTTCCTTCTTTCTGTTTTATTAAACTTAGTGTATCCAGTTTTATGTTGAGGTCTTTGATCCACTTGGACTTGAGTTTTGTGCAGGATAACAAATATGGATCTATTTGTATTCTTCTACATGTTGATAGCCAGTTAGACCAGCACCATTTGTTGAAGATGCTTTCTTTTTTCCATTATATGGCTTTGACTTCTTTGTCAAAGATTAAGTGTCTGGGTGTGTGGGGTTATTTCAGTCTTTGAGTCTACTCCATTGGTCAACCTGTTGTCTCTATACCAATACTATGAAGTTTTTATTTTTTTTTCCTTTCTTTTTTTCGGAGCTGAGGACCGAACCCAGGGCCTTGCGCTTGCTAGGCGAGCGCTCTACCGCTGAGCTAAGTCCCCAGCCCCGCCCTGTGCAGTTTTTATTACTATTGTTCTGTAGTACATCTTTGAAGTTAGGGAAGGTGATACCTCCAGAAATCCAGAAATTCTTTTATTGTGCAAGATTGTTTTAACTATCCTAGGTTTTTCATTTTTCTAAAAAGTCTACCAGAGGACTCCTACAGCTAATAAACACCATCAGCAAAGTGGATGGATACAAAATTAACTCAAAAAAAAAATCAGCAGCTGTCCTTTATACAAATGCTTAAACAGGCAAAGCAAAAAAAATCAGGGAAACAATGCTTTTCACAATAGCCATAAAATACCTTGATGTGACTCTAACTAAACAAGTAAAAAACCTGTATGACAAGAACTTCAAATCTCGAAAGAAAGAAACTGAAGAAGATACCTGAAGATGGAAAGATTTCCCATGCTCATGGATAGGCAGGATTAACAGTGAAAGTGGTCGTCTTACCAAAAGTCATCTACAGATTTAATGCAATCCCCATCAAAATTCCAACACAATTCTCTGCAGGCCTTGGAAGGATAATACTCAACTTCCTATGGAAAAATAAAAACCCAGGCAGCCTCTTTTATGAATTTTGTCAGGTCTTTGCCAGTAAGGAGACCTCTCTAGTGCCCCACACTCTCCTTTCTCTCTGCTTGAGGAGCTCTGTTTTACACAGACCACCTAGGCTGATTTTCCTCAGTAAACCGAGAGAAGGACATTCCTAGGGATGCTGCCTGGGGAGTTCTGAACACTTCACCAGCCAGGGTGAATTGTGTCTCATAACCAGGTTTTAAAACCTGGTTATTAACCCCACCTGCAGAGCTAAAATGAGCTAGATCACATGATCCAGACACAACGCTTCACCTTGGAAATGAGACTCAAGGCAGATGACAAGGACAGGTGTCCCAAAGGAAGAGTTTTCTCATGGCATACACATAAAGGCACAGATTTCTAAATATTATATACAGAGGACTGCCAGTGATCCTGTACCCTGCCTCTGTTGATTGCTGTGTGTTTTAATGCTTTTACTCATGGGCAGTGCCCTCCTTGGCCATGTCTTCTGCCCTGGGTCTTGGCTCCTGGCCTGGGGCCTGAGATTCTGTAGGGTTCTTCTCAGAGAGGGGCTCTGAGGTATGGCGGTCCTTCTTTCTCTGACAGGCCCCCCTACATCTCTTATAATGACCTCCTCCTCTGTAGCTCTTTTTATTATTAGGATTAATGGAGGAGTATTAATTCTTTCTCTAAAGCTGTTAGTTAAATCACAGTTCTCTGAAACTGCTGAGATGGAATAATTTCTCCCCGCTCCTGGCCGCGTGGATCTGAAGGAGTGATGAGCTTCTCTTGCAGTTTTGTTGATTGCGTCTAGGGAGGGACCCACACATAGTTTTCACTGGAAAACAAGAGACCTTAGAAATAAGAAGTCTTAAAGTGCCAGTTCGGGTTCAGCCTCCGCATTTAATGGTCTCGGTGACGGTTCTTTAGTCATCTTCTGTTTCTTTGTTTCCTCCCATGATTTCAGAACCCATATCTGAAGGGTACACTTTTTAAAGTTTTTTTAAAAAGGGTTTTTAAAGACTCGTGACAAGATTTTTGAGCACCATTTTGTCCTAAACATAGTCAAAGGTACAGGGTGTCCATGAGGGGAGAGTGCTTGGCCTGATTGCCTCTCATCAAAGAAACCCAAGTGCCTAGAGCCACTGAGAGACCGAGAAGAGAGACAGGAGGACTCTGAGGAGAACTTTCAAAAGATTGCATTAGAACAGAAATACCAGAGGCTCCACTTGATCAACACACTTTTCCGGTCCTCTCTCGGGTCCCTCCCGCTGGTAGAGCTGGAGGCTGAAGCTGTTTCTGCCAGCACTCCAGCCGCCCACCAGCCACTGGGTTTGCCATTACTTCCTGGCTGCCTTCAGCATCCAACAGTGCCCATCTTTTTTCTCTGCCCAGGAGGACTGACGGCTCTCTGCCACCACAACACACCATCCTGTTTTCCTGAAGAGATTACATAAGCAGTAGGATGTGAGTAACATGTGAAGGTACCCTCAGACCATGCGCCAGCTGTACAGAGGGGCTCTAGGAAAAATCTGTCCCATAGTGACAAGGCTGAATAATTCAGATTTATTAGTCTTATAGCCCTGGGGACAGGCACTCTTTGGACGGTTTCAACTCTTCCTGTGGACAGAGGCTGGGACATAACCTTGCTGTCCGAGCGTCATCTTGTATCATATTCCATAATGCAGATAATACCTGCTTGGTGACGTCTTGTGTGTATGTGTGATTATGGCTCAGTAAGCAAAGGCATGTGTAGTCAAATCTGATGGCCTGACGTCAATCCCTGGGACCCACATGGCAGGAGGAAAGAACCAACTCTTGAAAGTTGTCCTCTGAGCTCCACAGGTACACTGTGGTCTATGTAACCCCACAACAGTAATCATAACAAATTAAGAATAAGGTAAGTCTCTGTCCCCCTTAGATAGCAATTCCCGTGAGGTGGTCTCAGCTTCCCTTACCATTGAGCAGACACCTTAGCTCTTGGTACAGTATTGGCTGCACTCAGTGTCTGGTCAATATTCAAGTTCAACGATATAGGCTCCAAAAATACAGACTTAAAATGCACTCGATAAACACTTAAATAAATGAGCAGGTAACCGTTCGCGTCGTGATTAGTTTTAAAGATCTGCCCAGCCTTCTTGTAAGTGATTGCTCGCTTTGATTGCCAGCACATCGTGCGCTCCTTAATGGCAGAGACACTTTGGAACAATCTAATCTCAAATCAATTACCAGTCCCAGAGACAAACCCACCTTCCTGTTTACAATTTCCACTTGCTTAGGGGGGCAGATTCACTTTCCTACTTCAGATTTCTGAGTCTGTGGTTTCCACATGAATAGAGTTTGGGGAGGTATTGGGACAGGCCAAAAGAAATTATTCAAATTACTCACATTTTGAGATAATGATATTTGAGTAATCCATTTATTAGCATTTTAATAAGGCCTGGAAATGAGACGGCCCGCCGGAAGCAGATCTGACATCAAAGGGGCCGATAATCCCACTGTCAGCTCTGCCCTGTTGTCTCTGCCTGCGCTTTCTTTTTAATTATTTTACAGTTTCTTATAGCCTTTTCAAGAGGGCTAAATTTGCAACTCCTGTAACCGCTTAAGCAGCCTCTTCCTCCTGACGTGGCACGACAATTATTTCTGAGAGAAATTATTAAGAGTGCGTGCGGCCTTTAATCAGAAGAACACGCAGCAGAGAGCCTCGGCAAGAGACAAGTCCCTAATAAGATTCCTGTAATTGAGTGTGGGCAGCCGGGTTCTGAAGATGCGTGGAGACGGCAGAATCTGTAATTCTGAAGATGAGGGGAAGTGATTCATCGGGTGTAGAGCTGAAGCCTAAACAGGGTGGCATTTGCACTTTAAAATTTGACCGGCACACGGCTTACTTTTTGAGAGGGGCCATTCATTCCAAAGCAAGTTAGTGTCCTGCCTTAATAATCCAAATTAGTTTAACACACTTCGGTGACATTTTTTTGGGGCATCTTTCACAATTATTAGAGATAATTCACTTTTCTCTGTAGACTGTGGGGTTGAAAGCAAATTAAATCAATAGATTTTTCTTTCTTCGCTCTCCCCTAGGAACCAGAAGTTATCAGTCAAATGTTCGCACGACCTTTCTGCTTAAGCTTAAGAACCCAAGCAACCTGTTGGGGAGACATTTGGCTAATCTGATTATTTTCTCTATACAAATTGGTTTTTATTTCTTAATTGAATTGAATGAATTGCCTGGTCCTTTTGTCACTGTGGGGATGAACTCTGAGCGACTTAGATTGAGCGGCTATCTTCGGCACACCACGGGGCCATACACGTGTTAGCTGTTGTGACAACTTCCTGTTGACATGTTACAGGTGAGGATGGGGCAGTCTTTGGAGACTCTCCACTTTGAGTCTCACTGCTCTGGCTGAGATATGGAATCTGGGCTCTGAGACGACCCCAGGAACCTGGAAATGGCTTTCCTACCTCTCATCCGTTCTCCCTCCTAGCCTATCTTCAGCTGCCGTCCACCCATTCTGTTTTCTTTGGGAACCCTGGGAGAACTTAAGTGTCTAATGGGTTTGCGATACCCATGCCATAGGAGATGATTCAGGGAGGTGATACCATGTGTGGAGAGATCAGGTGCACACGCATTGTTTGTTCTGGGCTCACTGGCCCGGAGCTCACTCACTGGGCCTAGGCTGACTGGTCAGCAAGACCCAGGGATCCTCTTGTCTTTGCATTTCCTGTTCTGGGATTATAAGTACATACATTGTATCCAGCATTGCTTTTAAGTCTCTAATTTAGACCCTATAACAATGAGGCTTCAATGGAAAAATACCTGCAAAGACCACTAAATTGTTTCCTAAATAACCATTTCTTTTCTGTCTTTTTTCTTCGTCATTTATTCTTCCCTCCTTCAATTTTCTTGCCTTGTCCCCCCTCCCACCTTCTCTTTCTCCCTCTTGATCCCCCTCCCCTCCTCTGTTCCTTCATTCTTTTTAAATTGGGGGGGGGGAGAACCCACAGAATTTATTACATGCCAAAGGCATGAGTTTTAGCTTGCCCAGAGAGAAATCAAACCATAGACAGTTTGATTTTAATATCAAACTGGGGAGTGATTTTAATATGTTCCTAGAAAGGTAAACAGGGGAAGTGGTGAGGACCTCAGAACTTATTAACTCCGAGGAAAACAATTTTGTTTTTTACAAAGGCAATGCAATATCATTGTTGAGTGCAGCTCAGTGGCGACAGGTGTGCACCTAGACGAGGTATTGACTTAGAAGAGCCACCTACACAAGGCACAGCATCAGGGGTGTGCACGCAAGGGCTGAGAGGATGGAGGTGACAGTTGTGCTCTGTGCAAGGGAGCCAGAGTCTTGAAAGGAGAGTCTTAGAGGAATAGCTGCTCTCTTCTGATGTTGCAGGAGGTCATATAGGTCAACTTGTAAACCTTGAAGTATGAGAGAGAGAGAAAAAAAAATCTCGGAATACTCCAAAATGAAACGAAATGGCTGTGCGGGCAGGGTTGCCAGCTTTCCTCATAAGCAGAGAGGATTGAGGTTTTCAAACCCCCACATCCCATGCTTGTGTAACTTTCATCAAAACAAGAACAGATTTGATGGTTTGTCTTTCCAGGGATCCAGGCATTCCGGAACTCTCCCTCCACCCTCCCCAAGTTATCTCATACTGCAGTCTCACTTCTTGGGAAGGACTATCCTGCTGTTCTTTTGGCTGGATTGTTGGTCCTTGTGAGGAAACGGAGGCTCGAGCAGTGCGGGGGGGGGGGTGCAGGGGGAGCAGGTGGGAGAGGCTAGTCTGTTTCTTCCTTTTCCACGGGGAGACAGCTGCCACAGTTAAATGACAGTGTCCTAGGTACCCGCCTCACCCCCTGCTGCTTGGCACTCTGGTGGAGAGCTGGTCACCAAGGATCCCAGGTCTAGTGAGTTCCCTAATCTTGCCACCTGGCTCCAGGAATGGGGACTCAAAGTGATATAAAATTAACCCAAAGGAACCTGGGTGGAGGATGACTCTGTAACAGTAGTAGACACCATGGGGGGGCATTATTTACAATGTATGTGGTTATGGAGTCTTCGACTTAGGGCTAGTTTCCACCATTTCTTTCCTTGCAGGAAGCGGAGACAACTCATTTGGATGGCTATGAGTTGGCTGGAGGTAGTCAGGGTGCGGTGCGCTCCATGTAAGCGGAGGCTCATGGAGTTGAGGGTGGTTGTGGAGACTCAGACAGCCTCTGTGTCCTTCTTGCCTCTCTTCCCGAGTCTAGGTGTATGGTAACAAACACATTCCCTCTTGCAGGTCTAAACGTACAAGGAGAGCCATCTTGTGCCAGCAAAGACTTGTCTGTTGATCGTAGGAACAAAGACGGGAAAGGTGACTGTAGTCAGACTTCAGGACCCACGTCTCCTGCTACAAACTCAAAAACCATCTTGGAGACAGACAAATCAACTCTAAAGGTAGGAACCACCGTTCTAAGCCACTGCCATCTATCTGTCCTCTAGACTTACGTCTTTATTCCTATATTGCTGCCATGTGGTAAATACCTTGGTCTCCTTCTAGGATTCGCCAGAACCCTAAGATCAGGCCAAAACATTCCTAAACATTTTACACTGAAAAATTAACCAACTTTGCAGCTGTGGGGTCAGCTCAGTAAGTAAATGACGTGCTGTGCAAGTGTGAGGACATGAGTTCAAATCCCAGAGCCTTTATTAAAGCAATCAGAGCCCATATCAAAGCTGGATATATATTCGAGAGCCTGTAACCTTAGCACTCCTACAGGGATATGGGAAATGGAGACGGGAAAACCTCTAAAAGCTCTTGAGATAGCTAGCCTGGTCTGTGCAGAGGAAAAGAAGCTGTGGCCAAGGTGGAAGGTCGACTCACACCCAATGCTAGCCTATGACTTTGATGTGTCCCATGGACAATCCACTGACTTTGGTTGTGGAAACTTTGGGACGCTTTCTTGAAAACCTCAAGTCTGTGTGATTAATCCCCACAGAAGAAGATGCTACCAAACTTCAGACGTTTCTGCAATGTAAAAATCACTCTGGGCAGAACACGTTGGAACAACACGCCCACTTTACCAGTTCTGCTGGCTGGAGACAGGAAGTGTGGGACAAGCCTTCAGAGCCACATAAGATCACACAGTGACCTGTTTTGTATCAACCAAGAGCTTGGCTGGGGTCAATGTGCTGATTAGTTATTAATGGAAACTTATTTTTTTATTATTATTAACTTGAGTATTTCTTATATACATTTCGAGTGTTATTCCCTTTCCCGGTTTCCGGGCAAACATCCCCCTAATCCCTCCCCCTCCCCTTCTTTATGGGTGTTCCCCTCCCCAGCCTCCCCCCATTGCCACCCTCCCCCCAACAATCTAGTTCACTGGGGGTTCAGTCTTAGCAGGACCCAGGGCTTCCCCTTCCACTGGTGCTCTTACTAGGATATTCATTGCTACCTATGAGGTCAGAGTCCACGGTCAGTCCAATGGAAACTTATTGAGGGAACCTATTGATGTCTGTGCTCAGGAAAGATGCATCAAGACCTCAAGACCTTGCATTCATGGCGGACTGTGTTTCTGACCACAGTTTTCTTTATAGCAATTATCCCTTTCCCTATTTCTTTTCCCTTGTGTTTTGTTGTAGGATATTTCTCCAGCTGCTGGTGAGCGCCATGACTGTTCTCAGGAGAAGGAGCATGCTGATGGGTTTGGACTATCTCTGCAATCTAATATGCTCTTGGCAGGGTTTCAGGAAGATCTGCCTCAGGGCAAAGGTCTTGGTGTTGAACCTCCAGGAGCTCAGCTGCTATCTTCCCAGGATCAAGTCTCCATAGTTCCCAACTTGAGCTTCTCCTCAGATGTTCCACAGCTGCCTTCTTCCTTTAGATCTAAAGGAATATTTCCCCACCATGACATTGCTACCTCTGTGGCCGCTATTTATGTTTCTGAGGGGATAGGAACAGGGCACAAAACACTGGGGCCTCACGGTACAGAGTCCTGTGCAGAGGAGCCTCTGGCACGAAACTCCCCAGACAGAAGAGCCACACCAGATAGCATACCACAGGTGCTCCTGCCAGGGAGGCCTTCGCCTGGTAAGCAATCACCTGGGAAAACTCTAGAAATACAACCTTCAGTACCGAATTCAGTCGGTTCACACCAGGAGGAAGCAAGAGCCCAGGCAGATTTTCCTTTATGGGGCCAATACGGATGTGGGGATCTGACCATCCAGGGTGCTGCTTCAGGAAGCGAGAGTGGGACTTGTCAAGCTGAAGGGTTAATTACCCCCAAGACTGTCACAGCTCCTTCTAACCAAGGACAACCCTCGGAAGTCCCGGAAGCCCGTTTGAGATCCATCCGAAAGAGGAGTTTGGAAGGAATGAGGAAGCAGACACGGGTGGAGCTCAGCGACACCAGCAGTGATGACGAAGACAGACTGGTCATCGAGATATGATGTGCTTCCAGAGAAAGATGGTGGCAATGGACAAGGCCTGGGGATCTTCTGGGGTGAACATTACCAAGTGTCATGGGCACTGAACTTTATTTATAAAACATCTAGAGACTAGGAAAGCCATCTATGATTTCTTCAAGCCAACTCTAACCAACACCGTGCCCAGGTCCAGCCATACCTTTCTTTAGCTTCTCTTAGGCAGACCTTGGACTCTTCTACGTCCATCTAGAAGAGTCAAAATGACCAAGAAGGGCCATTGCAAGAGAATCTGAAGTGCACAGCACAACTTGGTGCTGTAATCTTCATTGCCTCATACAGTACAAGGTCACTAATCAGAAGAGCCATATGGGACTTTGTTCCTGATCAGTGAGCCCCCACAGGGTCAACACACCTGACATCACCACCACTAAGAGTGGCAAACACATCCGGGGTCATTTGAGTAGCTTGAGGGGGAAGGATGGGGTTTGAGCTGGGCACCAAGATGGCCCCATGCACTTTGGAGACTAACTCCATTCAAAAACTGGTCAGGGCCAGCCATCCTCTTAACGAGTACTGTAAATATATATCACAATGCCTACGGTCGTTTCATATGTGGCACAAATGGTTGATACTTGTTTCTGGTCCAATAACACAAGCACGCGTGTTCCTTGTACCTGGTGCCTTTTCTGTGAGAACTCCCCAAAGCCTTGGGTTGTTTTTTTTTTCTATTCTATTTTTTAGGTCTTGCAAAGGAACATTGCATTAAGTTAGTGAAGTAGTCACTGTAGTGAGTCATTTTTATTTTTGAGGGGAGAACTCGCATATTTTCCTCTGATTCTTTTTGTCATACTGGGCTCTGAGCAATTTCAATTAGTGGGTTACATTTTAGTAATCTGTGCAGCCTGAATTGATGAGGCCCATGCCTCGTGATGGAGCCGTTCTGACTTCCTCTAGAAGCTTCTATGGCACAAAACTAATTGGAGTTTTGACGCTGTCTTACATCTTGGTAATTTTATTTTGGAGGCTTAGTGTTACTTTGCTGTCAAATTAAATCAGCCTTTGTATTGTGAATCTCAGAACAGCACAGATCAAATTCCCCAGCATTCCAAGCCAGTGTGCCTCTGTGCGGAGGCAAGGTCTGCGTCAGCCAGCCCACTACGCAGGCCTCAGGTTCCCAGCCACCCTCTCCTTCCCGTTAAATGGGAGAGGGAAACTTCAAGAAGTTTACACTGCTCAGTCCTCTACGATTTTCTATTTGCCGTGGTATGATTTTGTACAATTTGTGATTTCTAGCAGAACTGTTGGCTTAACGCCGAGGTAGTGGTGGTCACGTGACATCTCGTGCCCCCAAGCAAGGCAGCCAGAAGCACCGGCCTCACACGCGCACGCGCAAACATACTTCTAAAAGTCCTTATCTGTGAAGAAGTATGGTCCGTTTTCAAATATTTTCACGTGACCCTTCCAGTTTTGCTGCTATTCACAGAGAACTTCAAATGCAAGAACAGCTTCTCATTATTTAGTGTATGTCTGTGGTCGTCACACATGTTCAGAAATATCTCATCAATCAAATCCCAGCCAACGGCACAGAGGAGCTGAAAAGAGTTAGATATCACCTCTTTATGCTGCTGTTGCTCCTCCTCCTCCCTCCTCCTCTTCCTCATCCTCCTCTTCCTCCTCCTCCCATTCTTCCTTTTCCTCTTCTTTTTCCTCCTTCTTATTCTAATTACTTTTATTTTTTTACAGTCTAGTCATTATCCCCCTTCAGGTCTGCACCCCCCCCAACCAGTTCCTCATCCCATTTTTCCTCCCCCTTGTCTCCAAAAGGATGTCCTCACCCCCCACCCCTCCCCACAACCTTCACCCTCTACCCCCAACTCCACCCCACCCCACCTCCTGCCAGGTATCCCCACTTCTTGGGGCCTTCTCTCACTGAGGCCAGACCAGGCAGTCCTCTGCTGTATATATGTGTGTTAGGAGCTTGTTGCAGACATGTGATTGGCTGCCCTTTGGATGACCCGTGCCTGAGAAAGGCACTGGAGGAAGATAGCAGAGCCCCGTTGAATGGCTGTCCCTATGCGTGAGGCATGTTGAGACCCAGACGGGGAGCTGAGTGCATCCGTGGGACTGGATCCTGGAGTGGCTGATAGAGAAAGCATGGTCTCTTTTACCTCTGTGTCCCCCACAGAAAACATTGCCCCTGAGAAGTCAGGTAAGACGCCGAAGAACATTCTGGGGAGCTGATGCACAAATACGGTTAGGATACTACTGCTGTGTGGTATGTGAGTTGAGGGAAGGGTCATCTTATACACCTCGCTGAAATCCCTCATTTGGGGTGCAGTTACCCACCTTATAAATCAGAATTTATAGAACAAACACCGTAACCCTGAGCGGAGGAGACCATGTATGAAGGTGGTGCTGACTCCTGTGTCTTAGGAGGTACCGGGCAGCAGGGCAGGACCACCTTCTGGTGGTTCTCAACCTGTGGGTCATGACCCCTGTGGAGGTCAAATGATCCTTTCAAAGGAGTCGCCTAAGACTGTTTACAGTCTGATTCATAACTGTATCGAAATTATGGTAATGAAGTAGCAACGAAAATAATTTTACGGTCAGAGGTCATCACAACACGAGAAACCACATTAAAGGGTCCCGGCATTAGGGAGGTTGAGAACCGTTGTCCTAGATCCTTATTTCCAGAGGAAAACTGAGTCTAAGAGGGTCACTGGGCCCACGTCATAATCATAGTTCCCAAAAGCTCACCAGGAACTCTGCCTCTTCTGAGCCACCTTAGCTGGCTGCCGCCCCCAAGGCTGGATCCCATGTAGCAGAATATCGATCCCATCTCTTTAAACCCTCCTATCTTTTACAAAGCCAGGGAACTTGCCAGACCCACGCGTTCACCTGCTCACACAGTGCCAGTCTTCCCAGGGGTCATTTACTTTAAATCAACACGGTTTTGTGAACCCTGTATTTCAATATAATTTTTAAAAAGTCGAACACTTATTGTAAATGACCTAGGTTGGAGCTCGCTGCTGAGAAACATCCTAAAGTAAAATTTTTTGCGGGGTGCGGGGGTTGGTTTGGTTTTAATGGGGAGCCCTTTTGATAATGTACCAAACAGTTACTGATTTTTATAAGTCTAATTTTCTTAGGGCAAAATACAATTATAAGAAAATTACAAGAAAACTTTCACCCATAAAACCCCAAACTCGGCTCAGGTTATTAAAATAAAATTCCAGTATCAGCAGCCGACTGTTGCTGTGGCTTGACAAGAGTACAAGTTGGGCAACCACACGATGGATCAGGAAACACATCCATTTTTTGGCGTTGGAGATATAGCTCAGTGGTCTAGTGCTTGCCTGGCATGCATGAAGCTCAGGATTCAGTCCCCAGCACTGCACGTAAGAAGCATGTTAGGACAAGGCCAGCTCACTGTTAGCCAGCGCTGTTACTCTTCTGTATCTTCATGCCTAAGTCCTGAGTAAGTGGTGCCTTCACTTCCTCCATGGAGATGAGCACCAGGGCTGCCAGCATGGACTGAGAGAAAGAGGGCTTTGGATTCTTTGCACTGTGAGTGCCACTGCTCATGGTGTCTGATGCTGGCTACCGACTGTCCTGAACATTGTGCCTGGCCACATTTGGAGATGCGTGAGAGGAACAGGGTCTCACCTCTCCCCTTGGCTAACTCTTTTTTGTTGTTGTTGTTGTTCTTTTTTTTGGAGCTGGGGACTGAACCCAGGGCCTTGTGCTTCTTAGGCAAGCGCTCTACCACTGAGCTAAATCCCCAACCCCTTGGCTAACTCTTAAAGCTTTGTGAGTTCCCTTGGCCAGTCTGACCCTCCTTGTTGTGAGGTGCTGTGGGAACTGCTTTTCCCTCCCTTAGGACTAAGCTTGGCACCTTAGAGGAAGCTAAGTGGTGCACAGCTCTCAGCCTGTGATGTATTTGCAGGGTAGTGGAGGGGGGAGTGCCGAGAGAGCTAGGGAGGGAGAGGTGGGGGAGGGGGAGAGAGGTAGAAGAGGGAAAGAAAGAGAAGGATGGGTGAGAAAGAGAGAGGTTGGGGAGGGAAAGAGGGACTGAAAAGGGAGGAGGAATGAGGGGAGGGGGGGAGAGAAGGAAGAGAGATAAACAGATAGACAGATCTTCTGGATTCTAACAAAACTGTAGCTGACGACTTGGAGAATAACTTAGAAGAGACTGGAACTTCCCTTTTCTAAATGCTACCTTATAAAGCTGGGATCTGAAGTCTTAGTCTTGCACCAGTACAGTGTGAACACTGTCCTCAGCATGGAAGATAAAGAATTCCCAGTTTCATGCCAAAACTATATCTCGGCATTCATGTCCATTCCTCAATAGTCATTTCTCTCCCAGCACAGGAATTTGCATTTTGCACAAAATTTACCTGGAACAGCAGATTTTTAGAGTTACAGGATGTGGGGCTGCTCAGATCCCTAGCAGGGGGGTGGGGATTGGCCCACCTGGCTCGGAACTATCAAATTCCTACAACTGCAATATGGGGGTCTGTGTGTTTTTCTCTACTCCAGTTAGATCCCAGTTCAAGAAGCATTGGCTTTGGAAACACTACATTTGTCTGTCTCTTTCAAAACTCATCACATACAGGTGTCAGGATGTAGAAAGGTGTTGAGCGCTAAACTTCAACCCTTGTGTGCGTCTTCTCCACACTTGGCACGGATGTGGTAATGGCACAGTGTGGTCTGAAGGGTCACAGGAACATGTGTCACCACGGGGAGAAGAGGAGTCAGGAAAAATCAGACCTGGCCGCTGGGAGCACCGGAGAGTGGCTCACTTGCTTTCCGTGCACAGACAATCCCCTTGTTCATGGTGGGAGAACACTTGGCTTTTTGGTGATGAATATCCCACACTTCTTTCTGTGGTTAAATTAGTTTGTTTTGATAAAAATAAAACTTAAAAAGTGAAAACATCTTGTGTGATTTATTAACTTTAGCCCAAACCACCCACCACAAGCAGTGTCTTCCTGTAAAACTTCACTTCTGATTATTTCCAAACCGTTAACCAGACACTATGTCAGCCATGTTGGAATTCCAGCCAATGAAAGGATACACGATAGCAAACTGCCCTGTCTTCTTGTGCTATTGTTTCCTCCCAGTGCCTACCTTAATTCATAGTTTCTAACTTAGAAAAACACCTTTTAAAATTCTTAAATGTAGCTAAACTTTAAAACCGTATCAGAGTACTTAATATCCACAGTGCAATCATCCAAAACCCCCTGTTGGGATGATGTTTCTTGAAAGTTTAATGTTATTCATCAAGAAAGGAAACATTTATGCATCCAAACCATACCTCCTTTGAAGACAGCTTGTGTGTTTGTTGCAAGGATAAGGCAACAGATTTTCCAACCCAGCACAGTGTTACCCTTCTATACACACAGCCTCAGGGAGTCAGAGGGTCCGATGCTTCCTTTGGAAGAAGCATTGTGAGTGGGGCCTTGGAACCTGTGCTCTGTCTGATGGCTTGTGATGGCTTAGTCCTTAGCTCCTCACACTGTAGCTGTAAGAGATTAGCCCATTCATTTTCAAACTTCAATCCTTTGAAAACTACCTCAGCGTTCTTGTCACGTTTCAATACAATACTCACAGATATGTCATTCACGTAATCTTCTTATTTAAAACTCCCTGCAATATGGGAAAGATCATTGCTCTAAGCAACGGCATCTGTGAAATGGCTCAAGTTACATGAACTAGTTAGGTAACTTTTCTAATATACATTTAAGCACAAAATCGTTAAAATCATTCATCTGTGTGCCACTTAAATATCATCTTTATTGCCACAAACGGTGGGTTCACTGCACTTGGGGAAACAGTGAGATAATCTAAAAGATGTAGCTTCTCTCAGAGCCTCCTTCAATTATTCTAGTTCCGACTAGATATACTTTTTGCCCTCATATTTTTTTCCTCTCCAGGATACTAAAATTGATGACCACACACAGAATTGTAAATATACAGGTATGTTTTCTGTACAGCCGAAGGCTGGAGAGATGGCTCAGTGGGTAAGAGGGTAAGAGCTCTTCCAGAGGTCCTGAGTTCAATCTCCACCAGCCCCATGGTGCCTCACAACCGTCTGTGATGGGATCTGATGTCCTCATCTGGTGGGTCTGAAGACACCTACAGTATACTCATGTAAATTAAATAGATGAATTCTTTTTTTAAATGTGCAGTTGAGAGGCAGAGAGACAGCTCAGCAGTTAAGAGTGCTGCATTGGTTTTGTAAAGGACCTGAGTTCAGTTCCCAGTGTCCACATTTGATGTCTTGCCATTGTCCATAACTCCAGCTCCAGGACAGAAACGGCGCCTTCTTCTGCTCTCCACTGGCACCTGCCTTCACATGCATACACACATACACTGCCTCACATAGTTAAAAATAGGTGAATGGACGTGTTAGTGCTCACCTTTAATCATGCCACCCAGTAGGCAGAGGCAGGCAGATCGACGAGTTCCAGCCAGACAGATAGGGTATAGAGTGGTGCTCTATCTCAAACAAACAAAGCTGATTTCCCCTGTGACCCTTTATATTTGGGGGTGTATTGACTAGGAGATAGCCTATGACTCTACTCTGCTAAATGAACAGACAACTCGAGATGACATACTGCTGTAGCTGCTGACCAGTACATCTCCCAACCCCCACCACAGAAACTTCTTGCAGTAGATGGTAATCAATATGGAGTCCCACAGCTAGACAAAGGACAGTGACTGAGGGACTTGGGAGTACTCAGGTCCAGTTGGGATGTCTTTATCAAGCCCTTCCCCTTAAGGCTCAGGGGACCTATGCCCAAGAGTGTTAGAAGACTGAGATTCAGAGGTGATGGACGATTTCAAGGAAATGGCATCTCTAGGCACACAAGGGTCAACACACCCGCAAACTCAGAGACTGAGACAATACACATGAGACCTACACGGGTTCAAATCAGACAAAGTGCCAGCATGGAGAAGGGGAAATGGGAGAAAAATCTCGCTTGTAAGGTTTTGGCAATTGATATCGGCAAGCAGAGGGGAAATCAGTTTTCTCCAATGGAGTATGTGGTGGTTTGAGTAAAAATGCTCCCCCCCCCGCCCCAGGCTTATATATTTGAATACTAAAGGCACCAGGGAGTTAAACTGTTTGAAAGGATTGGGAGGTGTGGCCTTGTGCCACTGGGGTTGGGCTTTGAGCTTTCAGAAGCCCTTGACAGAGCCAGTTGAGTTCTCCTCTCTCTCTCTCTCTCTCTCTCTCTCTCTCTCTCTCTCTCTCTCTCTGTCTCTCTCTCTCTCTCCAGCCCTTAGATACTTTTCCAAGCACTACTACAGCTGCACACTGCCACACTTCCCACTGTGGTGATAACGGACTGAACCTCTGAAACTATGTCGGCCCCCAATCCAATACTTCCCTTTATAAGAGTTGCTGTGGTCATGGTGTCTCTTCACAGCAACGGAACAGTCACTGTTTCTATGTAGTTAGGGTTTCTATTGCTGCAATAAAACACCATGGCCAGAAGAGCAATTGGGGAGGAAAGGGTTAATTTGGCTTACACTTCCACATTGCTGTTCATCGCGGAAAGGAAATAGGGCTTGGCTCTCCCTCATCAATCACATTAAAGAAAATGTCTTACAGGCTTGCGTATTAGCCTGATCTTATAAAGGCATTTTCTTAATTGAGGTCCCCTCCTCTCAGATGACTTTAACCTATGTCAGTTGACATAAAACTATCCAGCACAGTGACTAAGACAGAGTGTACGCCATGTTTCCTGTGTGGTATTTTTTGCTTGTTTATTTAGTTTGGGTATTTTCTTTTGTCTTTCACTGTTCAGGATTATGATTTCTTTTTTATTTTGTTTATTTTGGGGTAGGGAAGGGAGACAGGGAGAATCTGGAAGGCCTTGGGGGAAAGCAAAGGATATCATCAAACTGTATCACAGAACAAATTATTTAGAAAGCCGATACATGAACTGCAGAGCTCCAGCTCCCCCTCCATCCCTCCAAATCCAATCCCTCAGTTCCATCTCTCCACAGCAGACCACTTCCCTCCCTCCCCTTCTCCCATCTCCAGTGGGCCACACAGGCCCTCCCCTCCTACCCCGTCAACCCCTACTCATTGCTTTATTCCACTTGCCAGCCACTACAGGCATGGGAACCCACAGTGAGCAGGGAAGCAGGTAAGTTCATTTCAGATCTTTACCTATCCCTTCTCTCCTCCAAATCTGATGCCCTATTCTCACTTCCAGTCCTGTAGCAGACTTTCTGCCTCCCCCTCCTCTGTGTCCCCATCTCTACTGGATCATGCAAATCTTCTCCAACTTCCCTCCCCTCACCCTGCTATCACCATCCCATCTGTGCAAGATCCTCAGACAAGAGTAGCCAGTGAAGCCCTCCATGTCCTAGAGTCTCATTCCCAGCTCTACTACTCCTCACTCTCTGTCCCTGTTCCAAGGGAAACGAGCAGATCCCGATGTAACACCTTTCTTTCCTCCCTCCTGTGGATCTTCTCAGCCCCGTCCTAGCTCATATCCATTCCTAAGTGTCAGCTCACAATACCTAGAAACACACTTTACCTGGAACCCTCCCAGTGGACACACCTATCAGGAGTTCAAAAGGATCCCCTACCAGGCAACATATAGTCACCACACATTCCTAAGAACCCGAGAGAGCAAAAGAAACCAAAGAACACAAACAGCCACCCAACAAAAACAAGAGCAGCGCCTAGAATTACAACCATCCCAAACCTAGATGCCAAGACACCAGCATCAAAACACAATCAGTAACAGCCTGGGCAATATGTCTCTGCTAGAGCCCAGTAACCCTACAACAGTAGGGCCTTGAGAAAGGCATCATAGCTGAAATAGAAGACAGAGACCTCAAAACAGCCTTCATGAATGTGATAGATATCATTAAGGAGGAAATGAAGACATCCCTTGAAGAAATCAATGAAATCATAAACAGTGGAAGGAAATGAATGAAACAGTTCAGGACCTGAAAGTGGAGAGAGAATCAAGAAAACCTAAACTGAGACAAACCTGGGAGTGAGAGACTTAGGAACTCAAAGGGGAAGCTCAAACAAAAGCCTCACCAACAGCATAATAGAGACTGGAGAGAGACTCTAAGGCATAGGTGACACAATAGAGGAAATGGATACCTTAGTTGAAGAAAATATTAAATCTAAAAAAAAATTCTGGCACAAAATATCCAAGAAATCTGGGATCCTATGAAAAGATCAAATTTAAGAATATATAGGAATAGGAGAAGAGGAAGAAATGCAGGTCAAAGGAACAGAAAATATTCTCAACAAAATCATAGAAGGAAATTTCCCTAACCTAAAGAAGGAGATGACTGTTAAGGTCCATGAAGCACACAGAGCACCAGATAGACTAGACTAGAAAAGGGAAGTCCTTCCAGTACATAACAGTAAAAACTTTACCCATAGCGAACAAAGGAAAAATGTAAAGGCTGAAAGAGAAAGAGACAAAGTAACAAAGGCAGACCTATTAGAGTAACACCTAATTTCTCAGTGGAAACTCTAGGAACCAAAAGAGTCTGGACAGATGTTCTGCAGACTCTAAGAGATCATAGATGCCAGGACAGACTACTATACCCAACAAAACTTTCAGTTGCAATATATGGAGAAAATAAGACATTCAATGATAAAATCAGATTTAAGCCATATATATTAACAGAAGGTGCTAGAAGGAAAACTCCAACTTAAGGAGGTTAACCATCCCCAAGAAAACACAATGAATAAATAATCTTAGACCAGCAAATCAAAAGAGGAAACACACACACACACACACACACACACACACACTCACACACACACACACACAAAACCACATACAGACACACACCACACTCAGACACACATATCACAGCACACACCACACACACATACACAGATACACCACATACACCCACACACCACACATATACCCACATCACACATACACACACACATATCATACACTACACATACATACTGCTACCACCACACTACCACACATACACACATACCATATACAGACTTACACACCACACACAGATATACATGTCACACACCACACCACATACCACCACACACACACACACACACACACACACACACACCTACCACATACAATACCACACCACACTGTACATACCATTCACAGGTGACAGAAACAAAAGACTAAGAGGAATAAACAGACCCTGCTCATCGATATCTTTCAGCATCAATGGTCTCACTTCCCCACAAAAAAAAGACACAGAGAATACAAGGGATGTGAAAACAGGGCCCATCCTTATGCTGAAGACAAGAAACACACCATAACATCAAGGATATACATCACCTTAGAGCAAATGCTTGGAAAAAGATATTCCAAGCAAACAGACCTAAGAAATAAGCTGCTATAGTCATTTTAATAAACAAAATCAACTTCAAGCCAAAACTAATAGAGATAGGGAAGGAACTACATAGTCACGAAAGGAAAACACTCAAGAGTATTGTAATTCTAAACACAAATGCACCAAACACAAGGATATCCAGCTTCATAAAAGAAACTAATCCAGCTTAACTCTCACACTGACCTTCACACCCTGATAGTGGGAGAATTCAATACCCTACTCTTGTCATCCACTCAAAAAAGTAAATGGAGTAGTGCTGGTGTCAACGACCCCATGAGCCCAGTGGTTATAACTAATACTTACAGAACACTTTAAGCAAACGCTTAAGAGTGTACCTTCTCAGCACCTCTAGAACTTTCTCTAAAACTGACCACAGACTATGATGCGAAGCAAGTCTCAACATATTAAAAAAAATTAAAGTAATATCCTGCATCCTATCTGACCAGGACAGATTAAAACTAGAGTTCTACAACAACAGAAATGACAGAAAGCTTACAGACTTGTGGACATTGAATGGTTTTCTATTGAACAAAAAAATAGGCCAAGACAGAAATTAAGAAATTAGTCTTTCTAATTGGGTGGCTGTATATGTATGGGCCACATGTGGGGCAGGCTCTGAATGGGTGTTCCTTCTGCCTCTGTTTTAATCTTTGCCTCCCTATTCCCTGCCAAGGGTATTCTTGTTCCCCTTTTAAAGAAGGAGTGAAGCATTCGCATTTTGATCATCCGTCTTAAGTTTCATGTGTTCTGTGCATCTAGGGTAATTCAAGCATTTGGGCTAATATCAACTTATCAATGAGTGCATACCATGTGTGTTTTTCTGTGATTGGGTTACCTCACTCAGGATGATATTTTCCAGTTCCCTCCATTTGCCTATGAATTTCATAAAGTCATTGTTTTTGATAGCTGAGTAATATTCCATTGTGTAGATGTACCACATTTTCTGTATCCATTCCTCTGTTGAAGGGCATCTGGGTTCTTTCCAGCTTCTGGCTATTATAAATTAGGCTGCTATGAACATAGTGGAGCATGTGTCTTTTTTATATGTTGGGGCATCTTTTGGGTCTATGCCCAAGAGAGGTATAGCTGGATCCTCAGGTAGTTCAATGTCCAATTTTCTGAAGGACCTCCAGACTAATTTCCAGAATGGTTGTACCAGTCTGCAATTCCACCAACAATGGAGGAGTGTTCCTCTTTCTCCACATCCTTGCCAGCATTTGCTGTCACCTGAGTTTTTGATCTTAGCCATTCTCACTGGTGTGAGGTGAAATCTCAGGGTTGTTTTGATTTGCATTTCCCTTATGAGTAAAGATGTTGAACATTTCTTTAGGTGTTTCTCAGCCATTCGGCATTCCTCAGCTATGAATTCTTTGTTTAGCTCTGAACCCCATTTTTTTATTTTTTATTTTTTTTAAATAAAAAATTTTTTTTATTAACTTGAGTATTTCTTATTTACATTTCGAGTGTTATTCCCTTTCCTGGTTTCTGGGCCAACATCCCCCTAATCCCTCCCCCTCCCCTTCTTTAAGGGTGTTCCCCTCCCCATCCTCCCCCCATTGCCGCCCTCCCCCCAACAATCACGTTCACTGGGGGCTGAACCCCATTTTTTAATAGGGTTATTTGTCTCCCTGCGGTCTAACTTCTTGAGTTCTTAGTATATTTTGGATATAAGCCCTCTATCTGTTGTTGAATTGGTAAAGATCAGCCACCCAATTAGACAAGATGGATGAAGCAAAGAAGTCCAGGCCAACAGGAACTGGATGTAGATCTTTCCCGAGAGACACAGCCAGAATACAGCAAATACATAGGCGAATGCCAGCTGGAAACCACTGAACTGAGAATGGGACCCCTGTTGAAGGAATCAGAGAAAGGACTGGAAGAGCTCAAAGGGCTCGAGACCCCATATGAACAACAATACCAACCAACCAGAGCTTCCAGGGACTAAGCCAGTACCCAAAGACTATACATGGACTGACCCTGGGCTCCAACCTCATAGGTAGCAATGAATTGCCTAGTAAGAGCACCAGTGGAAGGGGAAGTCCTTGGTCCTGCTAAGACTGAACCCCCAGTGAACGTGATTGATAGGGGGAGGGCAGTAATGGGGGGAGGATGGGGAGGGGAACACTTATATAGAAGGGGAGGGGAAGGGGTTAGGGGGATGTTGGCCCGGAAACCAGGAAAGGGAATAACAATCGAAATGTAAATAAATACTCAAGTTAATAAAGAAAAAAAAAAGAAAGAAATTAGTCTTTCTAGGATTGAATGAAAATGGACACACAATGTACCCAGACTTACGTGATGGAGGTGGTTCTGAGAGGCATGTCCAGAGCACTAAAGGCCTGTGTACAAAAACAGAAGACAGTTTATCTTAGTAACTTAGAAACACAAATGGAAGACCTAGAACAAAAGGAAGAAGTCAGAAACAAAATTAGATGGCAAAAAACAGTGAAGCTCAGAACTGAAATCAGTAAAATACCATCAACAACCACCACAAAAGTGCAAAGATCAAGGAAATGGAGTTCTTCTTTGAGAATACAATAAGATTGACAAACCCTTATTCAAATTAAGTAAAAGGCAAAGAGAAAAATAATATCCAAATTAACAAATTTAGAGATGAAAAGAGAGGCAAAGCAAAAGACACTGAAGAAATCCAGAGAATCATAAGGACATATTTAAAAACCTGTATTCTGAGAGTGTGGCCAGGTGGCTCAGACTGAGCAGGGCTTGCCTTGCCAATGGCCTGGGAAGAGTGCACAGGCTGTCTCTTGTCTTCTGTTCAACATGCGGTCTTCTGATAACCAGGTGAAAGAGCTGGAGAGGTGCTTCAGGTCAGGCCTTTGAGCTGATTTTCACCCCCCTCCATCAAAAGAATCTGTCCCCGATTTCCCCCTTTCCTACCCCAAAGAAGGAGGATCTTTCCCTGGAGGAAATTCAAAAGAAATTAGAAGCAGCAGAAGAAAGACGAACGTCTCATGAAGCAGAAGTCTTGAAGCAGCTTGCTGAGACGCGGGAGCGTGAAAAAGAAGTGCCCCAGAAAGCCACTGAGAAGAACAACAACTTCAGCAAAATGGCAAAGGAGAAACGGACCCACAAAAATCGAGGCTAATGAAGAGAACCGGGAGGTGCAATGGCTGCCGAGCTGGAGCGTTTGCGAGAGAAGGACAAGCGTGTTGAAGAGGTGCGGAAGAACGAAGACTCCAAAGACCCTGCAGAGAGCCCGAGGCTGACTGAGTTGTTCTGAGAACTGACTTTCTCCCCGACCCCTTCCTAAATATCCAAGGACTGTACTGGCCTGTGTCATTTACGTTTTCCTTCTTGATAAATATTGTAGAAGCGGATGTGGGACTGCACATGTAGATCCATACTCTGAGATGTTTTAGGTGCTCAAGCGGAGAAACTGAAAGTGTTTTGCTCTTTTTTTTAAAAAAAGTGTTGGTCTTTCTAAAGTAGCTATTTTTTCTTGTTACATCTTTTCCACTTGGGCACACTCGTTGTGCTGGGTTAATGTACTGGATTGACTGTGGAAGATGTTTGTGAAAAGGATGTAGTGGCTTCTTCCAACTCATTAAATGCTGAATATCTGTTCACTTTGCCGTCCCAATTCTGTCCCAATCTCACCAGAAGCTACTGTACTTGAATGTTTAATAAACTGCACAGTGCTGTTGGTGGGGGGGAGGGGACCTCAAAACCTATACTCCACCAAATTGAAAAATCAAAAGGAAATAAATATTTTTCTTGATGGATAGCACCTACTAAAATGAAATCAAGAGCAGATAAGCAACATAAACAGACATATAACCTCTAGTGAAATAGAAGCAATAATTAAAAACAAATCAAACTACAGCAAACAAAGAAACCCAGGGCCAAATACTTTTAGAGCAGAATTCTACTGTACTCTAAAAAAGGAGTTAATGCCAACACTCCTCAAATCATCCCACAAAATAGAAACAAATACTTCCCAATTCATTTTATGAGGCCATAGTTACCCCGAACCAAACCACATAAAGACCCAACAAAGACCGAGAATCACAGATCAATTTTCCTAATGAACATAGACAAAAAAAAAATCTCAACAAAATGCTTGCAAACTGCACCCGTGAACATCAAAAAGATCATACACCATGAACAAGCAGGCTTCATCTGAGAGACGCCAGCCAGCATGTTTCAACATGTGTAGGTTGTTGATAAACGTAACCCATCATATGAGCAACCCGAAAGATAAAAAACACAGCATCATCTCATTAGATGCAGAAAAGACCTTCGGCAAAAATCCAACACCCCTTCAAGATAGATGTCCTGGAGAGATTAGGGGTACAAGGGACAGATCTCAACAAAATAAAGGCACTTTACAGCAAGCCCATAGTCAATATCAACTTCAGTGGAAAGAGAAAGTAATTCCATTAAAATCAAGAACAGGACAAGTTCATCCAACCTCTCTATGTCTATTCCATGTAGTACTTGAAGTCTCAGCTAAAGAAACAAGACAGCTGAAGGTGTCTTACAAATTGGAAGTCAAAGTATTGCTATTTGAAGAGGATATAATAATATACACAACTTATCCTAAAAACTCCACCAGGGAATGGATAACAGCTGATAAACGCTTCCAGCAAAGTAGCTAGATACAAAATAAATGCACGAAAATCAGTAGCCCTTTTATATACAAATGACAAACAGGGAGAGAGAGAGAGAGAGAGAGAGAGAGAGAGAGAGAGAGAGAGAGAGAGAGAGAAATAAGAGAAATAACACCTTTCACCATAGCCTCAAATAACATAAAATATCTTGAGGTAACTCTAACCAAGCAAGTGAAAGACTTGTATGGTAAAAACTTTAGGACACTGAAGAAAAAAGTTGAAGAAGACATCAGAAGATGGAGAGGTCTTCCATGTTCCTGGATCATCGGGATTAATATAGTAAAAATGTCTGTTCTATCAAAAGCAATCTACTCAATGCAATCCCCATCGACCTAATTTTTCGAAGATCTTGAAAGGACAATTCTTAGCTTCATATGGACACATTAAAAATCCAGTAGAGGTAAAACCATCCTGGATTATAAAAGCATCACCCTGCTTGGGTTAAAGTTATACTCCAGAGTTAGAATACTAAAAACAGCATAGTGTTGACATAAAAACAGGCACTGGAATCAAAGTGAAGGCCCAGACATAAATCCACACACTTGTGGACACCTGATTTTTGATAAAGAGGTCAGAAACACACAATGGGAAAAGGAGAGCATCTTCAATAAACAGTGCTAGATGTCCGCACACAGAAGAATGAAAATAGATCCATTCTTATCACCTTGCACAAAACTCAAGTTCAAGGTACAAAGACCTCAACATAAAACCAGATACACTGAACCTGACAGAAGAGAAAATACAGCATAACCTTGAACTCACTGACACAAGAAAAGACTTTCTGAACAGAACACAACACAGGCGCTAAAATCAACAATTAATAAATGGGACCTTACGAAGCTGAAAAGCTTCTGTGTAGGAAAGGACACCTTCATTTGGACAAAGCAGCAGCCTACAGGACAGGAAAAGAGTTTTACTGACTACACGCCCATTAAAGGGCTACTATCCAAAATATATAAAGAACTTTAAAAAAACTTCTAAATATCAAGAAAACAAATAACCCAATTTTAAAATGGGGTACAGATCTAAGCAGAGAATTCTTGAAAGAGGAAACTCAAATGGGTGAGAAGCACTTAAAGAAATGTTCAACATCCTTACTCATCAGGGAAATGCAAATAAAAAAATACCTTGATATTTCAACTTATGCCTGTCAGAATGGCTAAGATCAATGACACAAGTGCCAGCTCATTCTGGTGACAATGTGGAGCAAAGGCAACATTCCTCTGTTATTGGTGAGTTTGTGAACTTACAGCCACTATGGGAATCAGTGTGGCCGTTCTTCAGGAATATGGGGCATTGGTCTACCTCAAAATCCAGCTATACAACTCCTAGATATAAATGGAAAGAACTCACTATCCTACCTCAGAGACATCTCCTCAACCATGGTCACTGTTGCTCTATTCACAATGGCCAGACATTGGAAACAACCTAGATGTCCCTCCACAGAATAGATAAAGAAAATTTAGCATATTTATTTACCCAGTAGATTAGTACCTGGCCTTTTTTAAAAAATGAAACAATGAAATTCACAGGTAGATAGCTGGAACTAGAAAAAAAAATCATCATGAGCGAGGTAACCCAGACTCAGAAAGAGAACTATGGTACTCGTTCGCTTATATGAGGATGTAGCTTTTGAGTCAATGATAAGTGACCTACTCTGTAAAACCACAGAAGGTAGGTATAGAGTAAGGGATATCAGATAGATCTCCTCGGGAAAGGGAAAAATAATAGATAGTTATGGATGGATGGGGGTGGTGGTTAGAATTGGAGGATCAAGTGGGGAATATTGAGAGAGACAGCTAAAATTAAGGGCGATTGGAGGGTTAGTTTGTAAACCTAGGACAGCAGAAACTCTCTAAGCTATATACATATATGAAGCCAATCCAAATGAAATTGCCAAATAGTGGGAGAGACAGAGCCCCAACTGGCCATCTCTTGTCATCAAATGAAGTTCCCAGTGATGGGATTGGGTTACGTTTAATTGAACCGTTGGCCAAACAGCCTGTTGTCAAGACTCTAGGTTGCTCTCCACAGACTGACTGCAAGACCCCATTGCAGAAGACAACATCTGTACAACTCACTGAACATGGAGAAGACAAGTTGTTGCCTACACAGGGTCCTCACCCCTATGTGCTAGTGTTCTTGGTACAGGAAGGCATTATGTACAATACTGAAAGTTATATAAATATCAAGCCAGCCACAAACCCTTTGATCTATGTGATGTCCTGCCTGCAAGATACACTGGAGCAATGGTAACACAAAGCTTGAGGGAGAAACCAACCAATATCCAATTTGACTTAAGGTGCACTCATAAGAGATGAAACCCATACCTGACAATTCTTGGGTAACCAAGATCCTGAGACTGAACAGTCCAGGGACCTGGGGTTAAACCAAATACTACTGTTCAAACACAAAACAAAACTAAATTAAAAATACTCAAACGGAACCATAAAATGACTCCTCATGGCATTCTTCTATGCTCATAGATCAGGACCCTGCTCAGAGAAGCTTCCTCCTGTAGCAATGGGAACAAATATAGAGACCCACAGTTAGTCAATATGCAGAGTGTGAGAGACCTTGCCTTAAATGGGATGTCTCCATTCAATCCTTCCCCTAAGGGTTCAGGGAATCCTGCAGAAGAAGAGGCAGAAAGGATCTAAGAGCCTAAACCCAAGGCCCTCTAAATCGACATGGCTGATGCATGTTATGAACTCCGAGACAAGGCAGCATGCACAGGGCCTATGAAGGTCTGCCTCAGAAGGGGCCGTGGAGATGAAAGGGGCAGTGGACACATGCCCCATTCCCTAGCCCAGAATAATCTCTTAGTGATAACCACTTGCACATGAAAATTAGTTTTCTCCAAGGGAGTGTCGCTGGGGAATCTGCATGCCCAGAAGTTGATAGGCAGCGGAAAACAGGCTCAGTGGTATCCTTGGGTGTTACTTATATCATAATGTAGTGTCAGGACGTTACTCTGTTGCACATAGCACCACATAAAAGTTGCTACTCTGTTGCACACAGCACCACATAAAAGTTGTTACTCTGTTGCACACAGCACCACATAAAAGTTGTTACTCTGTTGCACACAGCACCACATAAAAGTTGTTACTCTGTTGCACACAGCACCACATAAAAGTTGTTACTCTGTTGCACACAGCACCACATAAAAGTTGTTACTCTGTTGCACACAGCACCACATAAAAGTTGTTACTCTGTTGCACACAGCACCACATAAAAGTTGTTACTCTGTTGCACACAGCACCACGGGGAGGGTAGGCCAGCCTGGGTCTCCCTTTAGGGCTCACCAAGCTCTGCCTCAGAATAACAACTACCAACTCCTGAGCTGAGACAGCCATGGATAAGTCTGGGAAGCTAGGTGGTAAAGGACATTGATTTTGCCTCTTTTGAAAATTACACAGATCAGCATAAATGAGATAGCAAGACAAAAACAGAGTAACAACTTTTATGTGGTGCTGTGTGCAACAGAGTAACAACTTTTATGTGGTGCTGTGTGCAACAGAGTAGCAACTTTGAACAGGACTGAGACTTCTCAGCTCCATCCTAAACAACTTTATTTGTGTTTTTGTAACCAGTAGGTATCAGGTGCCTGGATCCTACAGCAGGCATAATAAAGATTTGAGAAGGGAAAAAAGATGTCACTCCTCCCCTGCTTCAGGCCAACATCTGATTCTCAGACATCAGCAGGAGGAGGTGGCAAGGTGGCAGATGGGATCTGGTGCTTAGAGTCTTAGTGATCCTCCCAGGAGCTCCAGTTTGTCCCAGGGATCATGGGGCGCCCCTGCATGGTGTCCCAGAGTAACTTTGCTCTGCACGCTGTTTCCCAAGCACCAGCCCGCAGGCTGCCAACAGCTCCCTGAACCTTCAACAGCGCCATGCTAGGCCTAAGTTCTTGAGCAAAACTCTAAGCATTTGATGCCTGGTGTGTTCCTTTCCAATTCTTCCCCCCTTGCAGGTCATGCTTGTCAGGAGGGAAACACTACATCACCCACAGGGTACCAGGCCATGTCTAAACACAGTGTTGCTGTCACAGTATGCGCCAGTAGCTACACCAGTAGAGGTGTAGATTGAGCTTTAGCATCCGTCAGTTCCCAGAAAAGATGTTCCCATGACAAAGAGGAGCTGGATTGCAGTATCCATGGTGATGAGCGAAGATGTCCTGGTGTAAGGAGGCAAGCTTGTAGTCTGCCAATCACAGCCAAACGATTGTTCCACCCATTCTGGAGTGCCCAGGCTCCTCATCTACACAGAAGTCCAGTCTTCATTTACCAGTTCTCCTAGGAGGAAAAAGAGTCAGGAGGAAGGAAGGTAACTCAAAGGCTGTTTGCTGTTTTCCCATCACTTTACACAATTGACAATTACCCACTAGCTACTTACTGTCTCATTGCTGTGACAACACACCTGACGAAAGCAACTCCAGAAAGGGTATATTTTTGTCTCACAGTTTGAAGTGACAGTCCACTATAGTGGGACAGTCAAGGCAGTAGGAGCATGAGGCAGCTGGCGTTATAGGGTGCCTCTGCAGTCAGGACGTGGAGAGCAGCGAAGGTCAGCGTTCCTCTAGCTTTCTCCTTGTTATTTATTCATCTCATGCTCCGGCTTGTGGAATGGCGCTGTCCACATCCAGAATGACTCTTCTCACCACTGCTCACCAGTCTAGAAACTCCCTTATAGACACGCTCAAGTTTTGTTTCCTACATGATTCCAGAGCCTTTTCGGTTGACAATCAGTGGTAGCTATCAAAAGGAAGTAGACATGACTGACATATCAGACGACTGGGTGTAGCTCAAACTGTGCAGATCCATTCAGACAAGTATAGATAGGCAAGCTCTGGTTCTGAGCACTTTGGTTTGGTTGTGATGACCCCTGTCTTCCGTTGGTAGCTTCTTCCTTTTAGGGAAAACTAAATCCCCAACAGGAGATTTCTGTGCCTTGAGTATGAGGTAATGCTGTTGCTGATACCAGGGCGCCATCCTTGTGTCTACTATCTATGCAAAGGCCACTGCCACCCTCTCAGACTTTCCGCTGTGCCCTGCCGTCCTTGGTAGGAATGAAAAAGAATGACATATTTTTAAAAGAGATGTTCTGCTTTGAGGTTGGAAAGTATCGATGGATTTCTGGTTAACAGGAAATTACCCAGAAAATCAAATCATCCAGGCTCTCCTTTGACCCCAATGTTCTAGTTCATCAAGGTTCCATTGTGTTTGTTCCTACAAAAATAAGTCTTCTGAAGACACTTAGACTCAAGGAGATGCCGCCTCATAATTTATTTGTCTTTGTTGCCGTTCCTCAGGCACTTTGGCAGAGATCGCAAGAGCAGACAAAGGGAGACGTGAGCAGCAGCTGGAAGACAGGACCAGAAAGCTTTCGGAAAACAGAGGCGCACGTCTTCCATTATGAGACAGCCTGATGCTGGGAGAGCATGAATTAACTTCAAAACCTCCCTCACAAAGGGAACAATGGACAAATACATCTCAGGTAGTTATCCCTTTTGTGCTAAAAACAAGTGATTTGGAGAAAAACCACACAGGGCGTGATAGGTTCATCTTAGTGCCCTTTTCTTTATTTCTTTCTGGTTTTAAAGTTTTAAGGAAAGAACAGAGAACAAGAAAGATGTCTCCGTCACGTCAACGAACACTCATTAGGTATTTAGTATGTTGCCACTTTCTGTGACTTTTCCTGCTCTTAAAATTACTTTCTATGGTGAGAAGAAAACTTATAGATATCTCATTACTGATTCCAAAAGTGGCCCCAGGAAGGCCATTTCTTCTCAGTTTCTTTTCCTTTAAAAATCATTATGACTATATTTAGGGGTGCAGCTGGAATTACTGCACAGTGTTTTTCCCACCTTGAGCCTGAGTCTTCTGTGTGTATACAGGGCAGGGAGTCAGCTCCAGTCCTGGCTTGAAAGTAAATGGACATTAACCTAGAAGGGATCACAATGTTTCTGGGGATGGATATGGCTGAGCTAAAAACATCTTTATTCAATGTCACTGGAAGAGCTGAGCAAAGTTCCCCCACAGACCCCTTTGGGTTTTTGTCTTGCTATCTCATTTATGCTGATCTGTGTAATTTTCACATGAGCGTATTTAAATGGAACATTCTAGATGATGAAGTGTGACCCAGAAATAGTCGGTGAAAGCCGCAGCTCGTAAGCCACCGAATAGACTCGTAGATGGCTTGTGAGGCCTTACAACTTTCACCTCCGTCTTTACGAATGGATGAAAAGGCTCTTCTGGCATCTAGAAGATCCCAAATGTCTGCTGTTGTGTTTATACGACTCACAGTATAAAAGGTGTCTCTGGGGATTTGGGAACAGAATTTAAATGAACTGAAATCTAAGAACATTCCAGAAGCTCAGACTCATATTTAGACTCTGCCCTCTGTTGCTCTTTGTACAGAGAATGGCAGAAGACAGTTTCGAAAACACCTATTTGTGGTGGAGGAGCAGATCTTGAGGGTTTGTGGACCTGCTTGGGATTCATTCAGTGCCTTCGCTGGCCGGCTTCACTTTGTTCAGCTCAGACTTTATTTAACATAGATTTAGGCTTTGAAAAGCTTAATCTTTTCAATTAGTAGCTGAGCTCTCCCCCGCGGAGATCATCCAATTAAAAATCCAATTCATAGGTCAGTGTCTCTGGCTCGTCTTTTATTTGGTGCTTATCAAAAATTGTCCACATCCGCCAAGAGGCTCACGGGGGTGGGGGGGGAAGCACTTGGGCTGGTGAGATAGCTCAGCAGGCAAGGAAAGACACATGCCGTGGAGAATCACAACCTGAGTTTGATCCCTAAGACCCACATAGCGTGAGAAGAAGAGAATAGATCCTCACAAGCTGATCTAGAGGGCTGGACACACACACACACACACACACACACACACACACACACACACACACACACACACACACACACAAAGAGCCCGGGAGCGGAGGCACATACTGGTGTCTTAGTAAGGAAACTATGGAGAGTCCAGAACGTTTAACATTGCATCCACCTGTAGCCCACAGGCAGCAGGGCACCTGTGACGATGATGGTCTAGGGTCATTGTCCCAGCCTCTGGGCTCCTGACTGGGCTGGAACAGGTGACAAAGCTAGATGCTCCCCACTGGGGGCTTATAAACAACCAGAAAGCTCTTGCTAAGGTAACCCACTTCTTACAAGTGGCCAGGAAAGGAAAACTGAGGTCTCCTTTCATGGGACGCGTTTGCCACAGGGCATTAAACAGAGCCAGAAATTACTGTGGCCCTCAGCCAGAACAGACCCACGAATGGGGCACGGGCGAGAGCCCTCCATCACCAGAGTCCCATTGTGTGGGCTCCGTCGTTATTTTATCTGAGAAAGGTAGAGCTTGTGGGGTGGGATACGCTACTGGCTTTACAATCAGCTCTTCGGATATTACAGGTGGATTGAATAAAATGATCCGCTGCGGAGCAGCAGGGAGTCTAAAGGTTGAAAGTGAATTGACTGCTTCCCCAAACCAAGATGCTGGGGTGGGTGTGGATGCTGTATTATTAATCACCACGGTGGGCTCTCCCTTTTGGTTTTCTACACAGCAAGAGGAAAGGTAGCTCTCAATTACAGACACATGAATTTCCAATGAATACCTGGTGTACTTGAGGGGAAGTGTACAGTCCGGGGCCTCAGCCACATGCAGACAACAGGAGTGGAGCTGTCACCTTTTAAAAGGTGCAATTACAGAAGTGGGTGCCGCTGGGGGGCGATGGACAGCTTGCCATTGTGGGTGTCATGGGGGCACAGACAGCTCACCTCTGTGGGTGTCACAGGGGCATGGACGGCTCGCCGTCGTGAGGGTCCCAGTTGGCTGGTGCTCTGTGGATCTTCCCCTCCTTCCTACAAACTCCTGAAGTAGCTCTGACCAGCACATATTGAACATCTGCCTTCAATACAAGCACCTGAGGTGGCTCTCAGCCATTTTCTGCCCTGGAAGTCATGGGCATAAAGGGTAGATTGTGTCTGGCTTTGAGTGATATTCTGGAGGTCTCTAATGTCAAGATTAGTGTAGCATTGGAGAACGTTTTCTAACTATGAGTTCTTCAGCATTGTGTGTTGCTGGAACCTTCTCTGTTAAGCTTCCAGACTTCGTCTTGTATACCTACAGATTACTGTGATGGAGTTAATTCTAAGAATGGATGTTGGTTCTCCTTACCAAGAAGGATGATTGCTTTCAGAGAAAAGAGGAACTCTCTTTAAAATCTAATTTGAATCTCACCAAACCTCCCCTGGGCTTGAGGCTGGCTCCGAGTCTCCTCCATGCCTCAATCTCTCCTCCAGAGAAAGAGGGAAGCATGAGAAACACCTCCCAGGTTGACGGCATCCATGTGGAAACAGTTGTGGCCATTGACACCCTAAAAAACAAAACAAAACAGAAAACCAAGAACCCCAAGTGTGTCAGTTAAGAATTCTATATTGTAGATTAACTAAAACTTATTAACGAAGAAAAATAATTCCTGAAATCTATTATAAAATAGCCACCCGTGTTTATTAGTTTATACATTAAGATGAGAAGCGTGCAAATCTGTTAGTTAATCCGTTTTGTACTAATAATACTAACAATGCTAAACACACTGCACATTTTTAAATAGAAAGCAACACTTTCCAAAACAATTTCATGAAAAGACAAACGCAGCCCACTGTGCTTGCACATGTCTTTAATTTTTTTCCTTCTTTCCCATTTCTTTATTTTACTTTATGTGTGCATGTATGCTTTGGATGCATGCGTGTCTGTGCCGTGTGTGTGCAGTGCTTCAGAGGCCAGGAGAAGATGCTAGATCCCCTGGAATGGAGTTAAGTGAGCTGCCGTGTGGCTGCTGGGAATTGAACCTGGGGTCTCTGGAAGAGCAGTCAGTGCTCTTAACCCCTGAGCCATCTTTCTAGCCCCCTCTCTTGAATGTCTGTTGCCTCTGGAAGGTGCCCCTCTGCATGGATTACACACTGGTTACTTCTCTGGACAAGTGGTGAATCTGCTTCCTGAAGGAGCTTGGGGTCGAGAGGCCACACAACTCCTTTAAGAATTTCTGTATCATTATTTGGGGGAAGGGGTGAACTGTGTAATAGGAAGTGTTAGGTCCAGGCCTTGGGAGGAGGAGCAGAGCTGGCCTTTGGACACAGCTGTTGGCCTCTAGGTTCTGTGATGTGCCTCCACCATGGGTACACAATGCTGGCAGTTTAAGGGAGGTCTGGGCTCCCATATACATCTGGGACAGCCAGTAAGCATCATGACATCACTCTTGGTGATGGAGATATCCCCCAGCAGTTCTCCAGGAGCTCCTTCACAGTCCTCCCACATCGCTGCTGTAGCATTTTGGACTTGAGACTCATTACACATCTGTGTTTGTTTAAAGACTTGTACTCTCATCTGAGAGCAGCTCCAGGACTGGAATCCACTCACAGTGGACCAGCATATCTCTGCCCATCCTGAGAGTTCCAGAAACCCCCTGGCCACTAGATAGCTTCTTCCTTGGTTTGCCTTGTGGAGGAGTCAAACCAGATGTGCCCACAGCAAACAAATGAAGCAGGTGCATTGAAGAGCTAATGAAATGGCCAAGGAGCATGGGTCTCTCTCACCTAGCTCGACTCAACCAAAAACGGTGGGCAGTTTATCAAAGTGACTTGCACCTACCTAGGGGTACATCTGGAAGCCAAGCAAAATAGTCCCTCCCTTCCTCCCCCTTTCTCCCCTTCCTTCCTCCCCTCCCTCTTTTCCTCTCCCTCTTCCTTACCTCCCCTTCCCTCTTTCCCTCCCTCCCACCCATCCTCTTCTTCTCTTCCCCTCCCCCTCCCTTCTCCATGCACCCCGTATCTCTCTCCCATGGACCATTTGTTCTCAAAGCACTTCAGAGCACCTCACATGTCTGCAGGTGCCAATCAAAAAGAAAAATAGAAGAGGGGTGAAAAGTCACATTAGAATTCATAGAAGAAATGAGATTGTTTTTGAAACACCAGCAACTGCATTTCTTTGTTTTATTAGCATAAGCAAATTATTAATTCAGCCCAGACAAGGCATAGATCTTTGTCACATAAGACACCATCCATCCCACCAGAGACCTTCACACATGGGCATGATGATAATATCTCCCTCCATTTGCATAATTCTTTGCACTTTTCTCGGCCCTGTCATATACTCCATGGATTTAACTCTGGTAACTATGTGGAATAGAGTTTTTGCCCTAGGTGAAACCTGCAAGAAAGCACAGGGGTTTTACCTCATTACCACTGCGCCCCCAACGTGAGCAAACACTTCAGATTCAGCCAGTAGCACCTCAGGAAAAAATGCCATTAATATTTAACAAGTAACATTTTTATTGCATTCCAAAACTTAAACATTTTTTTCTCTCTCTCTCAGAACTGGCTTTGGAGAATGCAGAAATCTGGGCCTAACTTGGGGGAGTGACCTCATAAATACGCTTCCTGGTTAATGGGACTGCTGTTGGCAAGGTGTCTCAGCACACAAGCACATGTACTGGTCCTTTGATTCTGATGTTGCTGTGTGTTGCAGACAGACAGACAGACACACATACAAGAAGGTCCCGGTGTATCCTATGATCCACTTCACCTGTCCACAGGTACAGGTCTACTTAGGTCAAGATACAACAGACCTCCAGCTTCCAGAAGGCTCCCTCGTGACTCTCTCAGCCCATTACTCAGAGATAGACATTTTCTGGCTGTCACCATTGCCACAAATACACACAATTGCAACACACACACACACACACACATGTCCTCCCTTTATGTGTATGTGTTTTTGGTGTGCAAGCCTGTGTTTACATGTGTGTGGATTGTGTGCATGCATGTACAAGCTAGTGGAGGCCTGAGGTTGACGTTGGGAACTGTCACTGGTCCTTTCGTTCTGCTGTTGCTGTGTATGTGCAGACACACAGACACCACTGAGGGCTCTCCCATTTATTCCTTGAGGCAGGAGCTCTCAGGCAAACACAGAACTCATGCATATGGCTAGTTTTTCTAGGCAGCATATCCTGGGTGGGGAGAGGTGCCATCTCGAATGTCCTGGGCTGGAATTACAGCCAGGTTGTCACATTAAGCCTCTATTTACATGAGTTTCTGGGAACCTGAACTTTGGTTCCCACATTTATCTGCCAAGTGTTTAAACTGCTACAGGCTGGGCTCTGGCCTGAATTAACAGGAGACAGAAAGCTGAGCGGCCATCTTCATCTCCACCTGCTTCCTTGCTGTGGCCACAACCTGCCTTCCCTAACTGGACAGTGTGTACCTTCAGACTATGAGCCAAAGCAAACCCTTCCTTCCTTAAGTGTGATTCTGTCACATGATTGTCGCACCAATGAGAAAAGTAACTCATGCAGGTGGATTTCCAAGCACCTGGCTTTGGAAGCTGCTTACAGAGGTGTGTGGACAGTGGTCTGGGTGCCACGGGAGATCCTCGCCAAACTGGATGCTGTGGGAAAAGTTGTGCAAAGGTCAAGGAGGCCTCTGCCTCCACCCATCTGTCCTTGGGACCCCGCAACCCAGCCCTTCGGGGCAGAACTCTCTGAGGAAGCAGCAAATCCTCCTCATCCTGTGTAATTTTGGAAAGATCAGGAAAGTTCTACAAAGGAGGATTTGGTAGCTGAAGTTGATAGCAAAGGAAAATAAATGAATTAAAGAAAATAATCATCACTTCTCCAGCATCAACAGTCCAATTCCATGATAATTCAACCCAGACAAAGAGAACGTCAAACCCAGCCCTGGGTCACTCCATCTGGACACTGTGATACTGACGGCAGCAGACCCTTGAAGATGGCAGACCCTTGAAGATGGAGGAGAACCTGACAAAGAACCCAGTTCTAAGCACCAGCACTGGCTGAAAAGTTAGGCGATATCAGAGTAGGCCCAGGAATTGGGCAAGACTGAGCCCAGTCTGTCTTTCCTCAGCAGTGAAATGATTTGGGGTGTTGACTACCCATTTCTCAACCTTCGGTTTCCTTGTATATAAAATGAATGGGAATGCTCTCATCGCCCACAGCTAAAGACACTCAGAACTCTGGCACTCAGCAGCACTGCCCAACAAAGTCAGCTTTTGTTCTGACTGCACAGAGCATAGCTCCATGGTCCCTCTGGGTAGTAGCCACTTGCTAGTCGGGTGATGTTGGAGCCATTGAGGTTGGTCCATAGTGACATGGTTGCACACGTTCCCGCCCACGGGACATGTTTACCGATGTGCTATATGTACACAGGATAGTGGGAAAGTCTACAGCATCACATAGAATGAGTTACTGGGTGTGTGTGTTGAGCCCCCTTCCCATAGCCAGATCTCTGTAGAAATAAGGAAGAAACAACAAGATGTTCAAGCTGCACACATAAGGAGATCAGGGAGCGGTGTCTCAACAGCAAATGCATATTTTCTTAGAGTCTGTTGTCACCTAGCTAGTCAATGATGGCCGCTTCTGAGACTGGGAGAGGCAGGACCACGTGCTAACCTAACGTAGTAGTCACTGATCTGTAGTCACACAACCATCTGGGATGCATCACGATATACCAGGAGATTTCACCTTCAAGAGCCCTGGGACTCTCCTCTATTAGTGGCAAGTCTCCCCCCAAACCTGCTGGCCTTATATTCCTATTCCTGACTCCATTCAGTGAAGCCAAGACTAGAGGAGGAAGGGGCAACCTCTATCAAAACCTTGGACATGGGAGCCAGCCTGCGGGTGGGCGAGTGTGAGGAGTGATGACCAAGTTACTGTGGACAGAAAGAGAGTGAGAACTTGGGAGGTGCGGTCATTAGTCTTTGTTGGGTACATGCAGGGCTAGGAGAGAGGGGACCTTCTGAGGAGTCCCTGTGGGTCAGGCTGGAGGCGCCTGAGGACATGGGGACACAAACGTATTAGAAAGGGGAGGAGGTGCATGCTCAAGCAGCCAGGATCTTGGAAGGACATGTGTGTTTTTACTTGCACTGGGGCGAGGGAGCTATGCTTTGAAGATGCAGCAAGGGGAATGTGTGAGAACTCAGGGCTCTGGTGGAAAGTTGGCTTTCCTGATTGGAAGCAGCTGTGTGCCTTTGACTTCTTGGAGGAGTAGAAACTTTGGTGTCTTTATGGAGTTAGAGGTTACTCCAGATGACTTCCTGCCACCCGGACTGGATCATAACCATTTTCCAACTTGCTCAGGCATCCAGAACTTACACAGGTTCTAGATGGTAGCGGAACATCCCATCCCTCTAAATCAAAGGCACAATGTTTCTCTCCCCTGCAGCACTTTGACGATTGAATTACCCTGAGAGACTCTCAGCATCCAGGCCCTACAGATGTGTTTCTTTTCTTTCCCTCAGAGCAATTTGGGTCACTCAGGCTTCTGAGCAGAGAAATTGCCATGTCAAGTTCTCCGTGATCTAATTCTCTGGAGCCCCAGGGCAAACAGAAGCATCTTGAAGAAGGGTCTGAAGGATTGCTGGATAATAATCAGGTTAGGAGACAATGCTTTGAACTTCTCTGGATGTTCTACTTTTCTGTCAATTAGGGTGAAATAGAGCACCTTCCTTTGAATGATAGATTATCATGTATGTACATGTTTGTGCACGCAGGGGTTCATGTGCATGTGAATTTGTATATGAAGGCCAGAAGTATGTGTGAACAAGTATATGAAGACCAGAGGCCTACTCAGGGTTCGATCCTTGGGTGATACCCATCTTTTCCATTGAGACAGGGTTTTTCGATGAATCCCACCAAATAGGTTGGCTCTGCCTTCTCAGAGCTGGGATTACACGCACACCATGTTCAGCCTTTGATTTGATTTTTTTTTTTTTGCACTTTTATTTATGTGGGTTGGAAGATGGGACTCAGGTCTTTACACCCTCAAGGTAGTCTCTGCTGGCTGGGCTATCTCAGGCCAGTCTCTACTCATTGGGCTATGTCCCCATCCTCCAGGGTTCAATTCTTTAGCAAATTATTTTAAAATCATCTTATATTTACCAGGTAAGTTGTAGAACCAACACGGAACTCCCAGAAACTTTTCATCAGTTTCCTCTGCTGATAATATCTGTTTCTCTGGGGTGGATGTGTCACAGACTGGATAGAACATTGATTCATCCCTGTTGACTGAACCATACAACTTCTCTGTCTTCCACTCGTTTTCTCCTAATGTCTTGAATCTGGTCTGGCCTTCATTTGGATGCCATATTACATTTAAGTATAATGTCTCCTTAGACTTAGCTAGTCAGTGCCTTTGGTTTTGGATTTGACTTTTTGTTTTGTTTTGTTTTTATTTCCTTTTTTTTTTTTCATGACAGTGTTAGGCTTTTGTTGCCGTTACACATGACCCAGGGGGGCCTTTTAAAGGGGCAGATGTTCATTTTGGCTCATAGTTTACAGTTTTCGGTCCATAGTTCTCTGTCAATTAGGGTGAAATAGAGCACTCTGAATGATAGATTATCATGTACATATATGCTTGTGTGTGTGTGGGCCATTACTGTGGCTCTGTGGAGAGGCAGAAGGACATCAGGAAATTCCTTACTTCATGTTGAACAGGGAGCAGAGATGGAGACATGAAAAAGGCAAGGGTAAAGGTCACAGGACATGTCCTGGTTATGACCTCTGTCCCTCATCCAAACCCCCATCTCCTTACTCCACTGAATCCCTATCACGCAGCCATGTTAAAAACCAGTCAAGGACTCATCTACTGACCAATTCAGAGATTTCCTGAGTTAGGTCTCAGATTGGATCTGGGGACCAAGCCTCCAGCCCATGAATCTTTGCACGGAAGTGACCTTGACAATGGTGTGACCTTGAACATCCTGAGGTAGTATGGCCATCTCTTTTATGCACTTTCCCTCAGGTCAGGTTTTCCTGGTGTTTCACCACAACTGACTGGGCTTATAGTTTTTAGGGAAGAAGACAACAGTGGGGAAACATCCCTTCATGATGTCAAAGGTATTGGCCTTGATATTCCACTGGGTCACTTTGGAGACATGGTAGTCAGCATGAAGGGAGCCAAGAAGAGCACATACCCAGTCCACGATGCCTGGGGGGGGGGGGGATAAAGCAAGTAGGTTTGAGGGATTTCTCACCTTTTCAGGTGATAATGTCAGCTTCAGTTTCCCACAAAGACAAACCAGACTGAGTGCTGTCCTCAAGGAACCCGAAATCGGGGGCTCGATGGCGTCTTCACCTCCATCCCAGCAATGCTCCAGTCTCTCTGCTTTGTTCAGCAGCTCCTGAACAATCGTCTCTGCTCAGAGCAAAGGCTGAAGCTCTTGGCACCCGGGCTGTGTGGGAAACCAGAATATGAAACAGCATAGCAATTGCTGGCCAGGGATGAACAGCCCAGAAGACAAAAGGCAGAGGATTAGAATGACGGGCCCAGCATGCATTGGGGACAGCAAGCCACAAGAAGGGAGACCCTTTGTGTAGCAGAACGACTCTCAGGAGGACAGTGTGGCCAGGAGGTCATCCACTGTGGCTGTCATTAACCTCCGGGGCCATGATGGAAGGATCCATGCCAAGCAGCCTAGTTTCCACTTTTCTTGGTGCAGAAACAAGCAATTTTCCCACCAGGTCTCCTTCCACCTAAGTTGAAACCCAAGGCCTCTGCTACATACCAATATGGAGGCAAAGTCCTAGCCCCTCCAGATACACAAGTCATGCAATATTCTTGGAAAGCATGAGACACATATAAAAGTCACTTTGCAAAATAGGAAATTTTGTGCAAATGAGAGTCCCTAAATGGAAGGACAGGAGGCCTCATCATCCTGACAGCCACTCACTAGGGTGGTGTGTTAGACCCCAAGTCATCGTGACTAGAAGGCGCTCTGCAGGGGACATATCTCTATACTAGAGTGGCCATCAGAACCCAACAGACAAGTCAAGCCCTACCTTCACCAATTGTAAGAAGTGAAGGATCTTTAAGTGACCAGCCTCCTCCCAAGACACACAATCTGTCTGACTACGGAAAGTTCAAGTCCAGTGTGTCTTCTTTCAGGAGATAGTCCAGTGACTGTGCTTCATCACAACAAACTTCACTCTTTCAAAGGCATCAAAGTCAGGTGCTGCACTGCACACTTTAACCCCAGAACTTAGAATTCACTTCTCAGACCACTGTGGAAGGATAACCAGCCCCATTCCAGGTTTCTTGGTTCAGAAGCAGCCCTTTCTTTCTCACAAGGTCTTCTACAACCCAAGTTGAAATTCAAGACCTTTGGATTTCATATAAATATGAAGGCAAGGTTCTAGTTCTCTTGCCAAAGAAGGAGGCTTGCTGTGAGTTTGAGGGAAGCCTGGGCTACAGAGTGAGACAAAGATGTGTAAACAGTTGCCTTGTAGGCTCTCCTCTGCTCACAGTAAGACAACAGCCCAGTAACAAGCTGATGTAAACTTGGTGGGGTTTGGAGTCCCCTGGGAGACCTGCCTTAGCTCACTTGTGAGGGAGTTTCCAGAGAAGGTTAGCCTAAGAGGGAGGACTCATCTTGAGAGTGGGTTGGTATCAAGCACAGACCACGATACCAGTACTGACCACAGGAAAAAGGAGAAAGTGAGTGGACCACCAGTGCCCTCTCATCTCCCTCTACTTTCTGAGGCTAGAAGTCTTGTGGTGACTGCCCCACCCGCCATGCCATGAGGTAGAACACTTCCGTTTCCTTGGGTTGCTTCTGGTGGGTGTTTTACCTCAGCAACTGGAAGAGTAGCTAATACTCATGAGCCAGAAGCTTCTAAGTTGCCAACCAATCCTCTTAGCTTAGCCTTAACTCAGAATACTGACATATTTTAGCCTCAACATGGGCAAAATGATCTCTTGCCAGGATATTACTTCAAAGGCTGTAGTGCAAGCAAAAATGGGGGTGGAGAGATGATTCCGGGGTTAAGAGCATTTGCCACTCTGTCAGGAAGAAATGCATCCATATGGCACAGCTCACAAATGCCTGTAACTTCAGCTCCGAGAGGCCCAGTGCTCTCTTCTGGCCTCCAGACTTCTGGAACACCTGCCTACATGTGATCACATATGCACTGGCATGTACACACAGACACAGACACACACACTAAAAAGTGACATGGAGTACTTGTCTGGGTACTTGAGGTACACTTTCTAATGAACAGTCTACCTCCAAATGCTTTAAAACTTACCTCAGTCTCACTGTTGTCAGCCAGGCCTTTGCTTTTGGGGTCTCTTGTTCTCAAGAACTCAAATGAGATTGCTTGAGGTAGAAGCAGCAAATCTGACTTTTCCCTCCACAAATAACTATTTCAAGTCAAATTTTCCTATTTGTTAAAGAAGACCTCATGGCGGGTCTGGAATTGTAAAAGAGACCAAGTTCTTGTTTATTGGTGAGGGGCGGGCAGAAGAAAGGCCCAACAGTGTTGCTGACCCAGTCTCTCAGGACTTGGGAAACTCTCCAAAGCTGGTCAGACATTCTCTCAGCTCTGCACTCCTCACCAGGGCTGCACAGAACATCTAGACCTGGCTTAGCAAGGCACAGTGCATTGCATTTATTCTTAGTAAGGCACAGTGCATTGCATTTATTCTTAGCAAGGCACAGTGCGTTGCATTTATTCTTAGTAAGGCACAGTGCATTGCATTTATTCTTAGTAAGGCACAGTGCGTTGCATTTATTTTTGACACTATTTTCCAGGGAAAGGTCCAAACCCTAGATAGACACTAGCCAGTTGTACTGTGTCTCTGAGACAATAGGAAGACACAGGGCCAGCTTCTGATGAGAAACAGAAGCTTCTTGCCTGGGTCAGATGGAGCCTTCAGGAAGACACTGCACACAGAAGGAAGGCTGACCTTGCATTTTGTTTGCCTGATGATGTGACAGTCCTTCCAAGCTGAGTTCCTGTGAGGATGCCAGGCACACCGATTTCATAGGTTATCATCACAGATGGGAGTGGCCGGACACAGCAAAGTCTCTTCTGCCTGAGTTTGCCTGGGTGGTGCTCAGTCCCTGTCTTCCTTCTAATTTGTGTACCTAGATAGCAATGCTCAGTAAGGCTTTGCTATCTAATCATTAGAAGCTGGAATGGACCACGGTCCCACACCATTGCGCATAGACGTTGGGTCAGATGCTTCCTTGTTCTGTTCAATGTGAAGTGTTCACAGCATCCTGGCTCTCTGCCCATGAGATTTCACCAGCCATCAATGCCAAATACACAAGGATATGGTGACACAAAGTGTATTCTGATGTTGTCAACTGTCACTAAAGGAGCAAACCTGTCATACAAGGATACCTGCAGCATGTTACCATGAAGAACTTCCTGGAACTAGGGAGATAGTGAGGTTCTTGCTGCACAGAATGAAGACCAGAGTTCAGATCTCCAGCACACACATAAAAGCTGCATGAGGCAGCACAAAGCTATATAATCCCAGTACTGAGACGGAAGACACAGTATCAATCTCTGGTGAGCTCCCATCTCAAACGATAAGCCATAGAGAAAGACAGCTAATGTGGACATGTGGCTTCCACATGCGTGCACTCACATGTGCACAGACAATGGACACATTCTCACGTGTATACCACACTCACAAAACATGTAATCTCCTCAGCATGTTCCCAAAACTCCTATGCAGAGGGTGCTTGCCACATGATGGGTATGGGGACCAGAGTTTGGATCCTCAGACTCCTTTGAATGCTGTGTGTGCCTTTGCTTACTTATGGTGAGAACACTCAGCTGTGCAAGCTTGCTGGCTAGGCTGGTCCCATCCACTGGACCAGAGGACAACTGAGAGACTGCCCCAAAGAATGAGGTGGCGAATGACTAAGGAAGATTCCTGATGTCGACCTTGGCTTCCAAAGCATGTGCAACACTCAACGGCCCCTCCATACTCCTCTCATGCAACCACATGCATGCAAACATGCATGCACACATGTGTACCACATACATGGGGGGGGGACCAGTAGATTGGATTCCATCACAGGAAATAAAATCATATGAGAGGCCATGGGGCAGGAAGGACACATCTTGCTCCACTCTTACTTAACGGCTCTGAAGAGTGTTGTGATTGTCATATGCACGAGCTGAAGCTGACCCAGTCACTTGCCTTCTTGAAGTTTCTGAGAGATACATTGGCCTCCCTTGTCCCAGGCTTCCTCATCATTCCCTGCTGGCCCACCTGAACTCACCTCCTTTCGGTCTGAACCCTCCCCACCTCCCCACCATGGTCTCATTTAGACCGTGTCTCTCTTCCAGAAATGGAGGGGTTTGAAGGGGGCAGAAGTTTGCTTGTCATCTTAATAGCCTATATTTATTTGGAACGTCACATTCTTCTTGAGAAGACAAATTCTTTCTGTGCTGAAGGTATGCAGCAGGCTGTTTATAACGGGTCCTGTAATTAATTGGTTGCTGTCACTGGGCGCGTGTCTCCCATCCTCTGATTGGAATGTGTGAAAATCTCAGACGGGCCCTTGCAAGGTGGATGTTTCTGTCATGTTCATCTGAAGAGAGCAGACCTTCTAGGCTAGATCTTCAACACCTCGTTTTTAAAACAAGGTTTCTGGCATAGGTGTTGTCTCCCTATACAGCCCCATATCCTCTTTGGAATCTGGATGCTTCTGAAGGCCCATTGCTCTCCAGAATGGGTCCCAGTGGATCTGAGAATTACTGTTTCCCAAAGTTTATTTAGACAACCTCTGGCCTGCTTTCTGCTTTATGTAAGTGATTTCTCCTGAGCCCCATGCCTTGTTTTCCCAAGCGTCTAAGGCTACTGCTCAACATGGTCTTACTCAGGATTCCATTGTGAGCTGGAACAAAGGCCCTGAGTCAACACAGCCTCAGCTGAAGCGAAAAAGCAGCTCCAGGCCCACCCAACCTTTACCCACAATGCTTTTCTGTTTCTCAGAAAAGTCTTGTGAACATGGACCCACAGTGAAAGACAATCTAAACATGTCATAGCCAACGGCGCTTGTTCTCAGTGTAGAGTTTAATCTCATCACATCCACTTTGCCCAGACACTTCCTGGATCCTCCAACTTTCCAGTAATCACTCTGTCTCCCCTTCACCTGAAACACAAAGTTTGGGTGAAGGAGCAGAAAGGGCAGTGGTCAAAAGGAAATGTCACGGGCAGTCCTGTGCGCCCCAGTGACAAGCCAAAAGGTTGACTTTAAATTAATTGAATCAGTCAACTCAGGAAGACAGAAGCCCTGGAAAACCAATTACTTGATATGCCAGCTCTTTAAACCGATCTGATCAAATCAGTGGGTGAGCCCAGGTCCTGCCTGGAGGAACCCATGCAAACATCTATTTTGTAAAAACTGATTTTTTTAAAGGAAATCTGAGGGACAGATACAGAATGGTTAAGTAAAAAAAAAAAAGTGTAAGTAGCATAGAATCCTTTTTCCCTGCCTCTGCCAACTCTCTGGAACAATTTGTCATTTAATTTCTTTGAACATCAAAAGAATTCCTTAACTTGAGATATTTTTCCAAAAACGTTATTAAATGACATATTTATTCCAAACAAACAATGAGCTGGAGGGAGGCCTTCCATTATATATGTACCAACTAGGATGTGAACCTCAAATTCCCCCCAAAAGCCGGAGTCTTCTCTGCTTTCTTCCCCTTGACTCCTCTCTCCCCTTGCTTCTTCCTTCCTTAAAAGATAGATTGCAGGCATATTAATGCTCACAAGAGAGTGTGCCACTGTGGCTCTTTAAAGAGTTTTTCTTTTTAATTACATTTACACATGGGGTGAAGGACATATGCCACAGCTCGCTTGTGGAGGTCAGAGGATGATAGCCTGTAGGAGTCGGGTCTCCTTCCACCAGCTGGGGTCCAGGGAGCACAGGTCACAGCCAGAGTTGATAGCAAGCTCCTCTACCTGCTGAGTCATCTAGCCTGCCTTCCTCACTTGACTTCTCCAGGTTTAGTGATAGCCAACTGTATATTTTCTTTGGGGAAAAGCATGTCTCCAAGTTCTTTGCCACTTGAGAACTTTTGTGGTTACAGAGTTTTGGAATCTGTCGCGTGTGGTGGACATCACCTCTACTGGATACGCGACTGCAGACGCCTGTTCTGTCTCGCCTCTTCGCTCAATTTGAAGTGTCTCCCAGTGCATGGGGCTTGGAGTTGACATGGATCTAGTTCGCTGTTTCTGCCTTTGTTGCCTGCACGCTTTCTTCTAAGAGATTTATGACTTTAGTTTCATAGCTCTTGTAGTATGTTGTCAGACCTTTGATACAATTTGTGCTCATTTTCAGCGTAATGCTTTTATTATTTTGAGAATTTTATGCACAAACGCAATGTGTTTTGAACATATCCACTCCCGTCCCTCCCAGATACAATACTACCCTCAAGCCCTACTCCTTCCCAACTTTCTGCCCTCCTTCCTTCTTTATTAGCCCACTTGCTCCAGTTTGTGCTGCCCAGACACTCTTGGTTGTGGCATCAGGGTTGACCTACCAAGAGTCACACACCCTCAAAGAAAATGGATTCTCTTTCCTGCAGAACCCATTAACTATTAACAGCTCCCGGGCTAGGGATGGAGGGTTGTGAGGACTTCCTACCTCCAGGATGGGCTGCTGCTTGGCTTGATCTTGTCCAGGTCTTACACAGCTGTGGTGAGGTTGTGAGTCTAGCTGCCCCTCATAATCTGGAGTTGTTGCTTCACCTTCCTCCTCTTCAAGCTCTGACTCATACAGTCCTTCAACTCTCTTTTCTTTGGTATTTGAGCACTGGGGGAGTGTGGTGGGCACAAGACAGATGTCCCATCTATGAATGAGTACACCACAGCCACTGTGACCCGGTGTGGGTTTCTTCATTACCCACCGTTTACAGCATCAAGAAGCTTCTCCGATAGAGTCTGAAAGTGAAGCCAATCTGTGGCTCTATAGAGGTAGATTCTAAGTGTGGTTTGATTATATATCCACTTAGCAAAGTAAAGGTAGGAGAGTCTTCCCTGGGGCTTGTGAGCTCCCCAACCATGGGCTTTTGGGCAGATTTACGGTACCAGGCACGGGTTTCCTCCCATGGAAATCCAATCCGGAAGTGGTTACTATAATGGTTGAATGAGGATGGATTCCATAGGCTAATATATTTAAAGGCTTGACCCCCAATTGGTGGAACTGTTTGGGAAGAGTTAGAAGCTGTGGCTTTATTGAGGGAGAAATGTCAGCAGAGGTGGGTGTTGGGGTATCAAAAGCACATGCCGTTCCCAATTGGTTCATATATAAGCTCTTAGCTATTGCCTCCGCACCATGCCTGCTGCCTGTCTGCTGCCGTGCCTATGGCCACGATGGGCATAGACTCTAACTGGAACTATGAGCCCTCGCATTAAATGCTCTCTTTTGTAAGTTGTCTTGGTCATGGTATTTTGTCGTAGAAAAGTAATAAGAATTTAAGTATAAACAGAACTAAAAACTGCTTTAAAAATAACTAAGACATATTCTTGTAATGTTCATGCCACTCTTGTAACGATGAGCATACCTTGCCACTCTGGTCATTACTATAACTCAAAGGTTGAACTGATTTTGGCAGGTGGTGTCAGTAAAGGTCCAACTTCATCCTCATGCACATAGATATTGAGGTCTCCCACCATAATCTGTTGGAAAGAGTGTCCCTTTTCATTGAAAATTCTTGGCACTTTTATCAAAATAATTCACTCATCTATCTCTTCAAGCCTTCTTCCTTTTGTGGTTTGTACCCTAGGAACTCTCGCCATATTGAGATTTCCTCTTTTGCATTCTCCACTTCATGGATCCCAGAACATCTCCACGTCCATCTAATAATGGTACTACCTTATCATGGACACTGAGAACAGTGCATGCTTTTCTTGTGATTTTGTACCTCGGTGTCATTGAACACATTTCCTGCTTACTTGCTAAAGTTAATCTCACTCAGTGTTCACAGGCAGTATCAGCCCACGTTACCTGTGGAGTGTCACAGCAATCGGGATTTGGTACCCGGCATGCTGTGGGCAGACGATGACCCATCCCTCAGCATCCCTTGAGATCATAGGCTTTATCTAATGACTCCTCTAATTCACAAGGCTGTTAAAGTCTCTGTATGTTCAAGTCTTTCATACAGAATGGCACGGTAATTGCACGTAACTGATGTGCACCCTGTTGCCTATTTTAAGTGGTCTAGATCACATTAGCATCTCACACAGTGTCAATGCTACATAACTTGTTGTCTTTCTTATTGACCGTAAAGTAATGATTAGAAATGGAATGTCATTCGTACACGGGTCCCACCATGGCATTTTGGAAGCATAACTTGATTTTTAGGTCCAGGATTCATAGCCAGTGGTATTTTCCAAGGACAGAGCATCCAGTGTCTCACTTTTGCTTGGGTTAGACCATGAACTTGAGGGATTACTGAGCTAATGATATCCAAAGGAGATTTTAGACACAGGGTGGATGTGTCAGATAGACTTTAGGTATGGGGAAGTGGTAAACGTATTTTGCATGTGGGATGAATATTCATTTTGGGGAAATGACCAGGGGAAAGACCATAGTGAGTGAAAATGGTGGTTCCTTAATTGTTGATTGATGCTGGAGGGCCTAGCTCATTATGGGTAGGGTCATCCCTGGGCTGGGTAATCCTGGTGAACAAGCCATGATGTGCAAGTCAGTCAGCAGCACCCATCCATGGGCTCTGCATCAGCTCCTACCTCCAAGAGATCTGCCCAGAACCTGTAAATGTGGACATACTTGAAGGAAGGAACTTTTGTGGATATAATTAGGTACCAAGATAAAATCATTCTATATCAGTGTGGGCTCAAATTTAGAGACAGCTGTTCTTACATCAGGGAGAAGATGAAGGGTAGGGAGGAGGAAGCAAGGATAGAGACAAACTAGAGTGGTCCTAGAACCCTAGAAACAGGACAGGGCACAGGGAGTCGCTGCCCTAGAACCCTTGCTTCAAGTACAGCTATGGAGACCTTGGCTTTAGATCCTCCTGAAGGCACCAACTGTGTGCAGGGCTGCTCACATGTTCCTTCCTTTCTTCCCTCTGCTAAGTCAAACTCCACCTGGCCAGGCTGTCCACACTCAGCATCTCCTTTACAGAGGACACCTTTGGCAGCTACGAAAGTTATTGGCTCCTCCGTCTTTGAGATGAGCTCAAATATCCCACCAGGGAGGTCTTTGTAGATCAGTGGCCTCCCTTCATACTCCATGTCGCTTCCCATTCAGATCTTTTATGGGATCTTCAGTCTGTGTTTCTTTCCATGTTATTTACCTGCCTGTGTGACCTTGTTTCCTTGTGCAGCGTACAGGGCCTGGTGAATGAGAGTCAGAGGCAGTTTTTCTCCTTCCCCTACATGTCTGTCACTCATGGTTGCCTGAATTCTGACTGTAAGTTTGCTTTTGGTCTGTTTGCTGGATGGTTTCATGTAAACTAGATACAAGATACAGCCATCTAAGAAAAGTTAAGAAAATGCCTCCAAAAGATCAAGTTTTAGGCAAGCTTGTAAGCCATTTCCTTAATTGTTGATCGATGCTGGAGGGCCTAGCTCATTATGGGTAGGGTCATCCCTGGGCTGGGTAATCCTGGTGAGCAAGCCATGATGTGCAAGTCAGTCAGCAGCACCCATCCATGGGCTCTGCATTAGCTCCTACCTCCAAGTTCCTGCCCTGACTTCCTTTGATGATTAAAAAAGAATGTGGTAAGATAAGAAAGGAAACCCTTTTCTCCACAATTTGCTTTTGAGAAACCCTAAGAAATCCTGTCTATCCTTGGTCAGTTTCTCAATTCTTCTTCTCTCCAGGCACAGGGTCCCTCAAGGTCTAGATCACCTAATTCAGATTAACAAGTTAATGGCCACCAACCTCCATTTTGTCTAATAGCTCCACGTTGAGAGCCATTGCCAGGTACCTGGGTTGAACATGTACAAGAGGAGATGAATGAGTCAGGTACCACCAGAAACAGACAAGTGCCAGAGATGTTTCTGCAGGGTGTGAACTCACTTTCAAATTCTTTGAGGTCATGACTCACCTGCCTCGTATCTCTGGGATAAACCTAGGCTAGCCAGGAGTGGGAGGGGCATCCTGGCTACCATAGAAGACAACAGTTGGGTAGTCTATCTTTTAAGCAAGTGCATCTGACCAGGCAGTGGCTGGGGAGTCCCTGGCATCTTCTGATGACGTTGCAGACTCTCAGCCTCTGTGCCCAGAACAGTGCTTGTAAGGAGTCAATTGCAAGTGGAGAAAGGTTTCCCAAGCCCAGGAGAGTCCCATAGATTCTTCAGGGAGACACTAGTTCACCTCAGGTGTTAGCATATCTTACCCATGAGCCGTCTTATTCACATTTCAGATGTCAGCTCGGCTCTGCAAAATCATTTGATGACCTACCAATATTGACATATGCTTTGGTCCTAAAGATGGCAAGAGGGTGAGACTGACCCTTGCAGAGGTCCCTTCACATCCGAGGGCCATGCTAGGACAGGGACATGTGACCACAGAGACAGGGAAGGTGAGGAAGCTCAGGAATCCGGCAGCAGACAAACATAGTTCTGACATGTCCAGTTACTTCGTCTTTTAGTTGCTGGTTTTCCCTGGTGGTGAGCACTCATCTGCTCTGTGTAGACTGTAGAGGGAAACGACGACTCAGCAGGTGGAGTCTTCTACAACAAGCAAAACCTACCTCCAGTTTCAACCCTGGTCAGGAAATGAGAAATGCATCCTTTGCTACCTGCGTTTCCCTCAGGACTCCTGTGATGGAGACCTTACCTCCCGTGCCTGTTGCTGCTAACGCACAACTCGTGGTCTGAGGTAGGCTGCTTACAGGATCACATGTTCGTGAACGGATTCATTCCATCCACAGTCTTGATGTTCTAGTTAATTCTTGGATTTTGGAAAAGGAATAATTATCTTCCACCTCTACAAGCTAGGGTTGTTTTGGGGAGTTGGTCTGGTAGCACCTGACTTCAGCCCGTGTCCTGCGTCATCTGCTCAACAGGGAGCCCTCTGTGGGCAGCGGTGGGTCCTTGGATGATGGGAACACAGGCTGTGGCAGCGACTTGCTGAGTGGCTGTGAGACACACCCCAGCAGCCCTTTGGAACCAGCACCAAGCAGTCTGTGTGGACACACCCTCTCCTGGGGCGCCCCTCTGGCCTTCGTCCAGAGTGGAGGGCACTAGGCTGAGATCCCGAGGTCTCAAGTTCACAGTTGTCCAAAGGCAACCACACTAGGAAGTCCATTTGTTAGAGCTGCTCTCCTATTGGCTACCTGTACCCGCTCATTTGCATGCCAAATGGTCCCTCTTCCGGTTTCTCTTTCCATTTCAGCGCCTGGGCAGGAGCTGGGCCCTTCTCTGCCTCTACAGAAGACTTTAAATCGCTGGGGTCTAACCCTTTGGACTTATTTTTCCACCCACGGTCATCTCTACCCCTGGACTTTGTCCAGGACTAATGTTGCCTTACTACGAAATCGTAAGGAGGCTAAGTGTTTGCCAGATGGGCAAGGGCTACCTCCGAGGCTAGATAAGCAAGGAATGCTATTGGAGCTAAAGATTGCCACACCATCATCAAGCAGAGGCAGGAAGTCTTCAACGATCAGCATGAACATGGGCCTTGTAGCAGAAAGGATGATGGTATCCACATGTGGGGTTAATCTGAGGAGCATATTATTACACACATGTCATTCCGGTTAAATTCTTCCCAACAGCGTGGTGAGCCACTGAGGCGTTGCAATTGCTACCATTTTCTTCCCAAGGAGGAAGGTGAAGGCTTGCAGAACTGAGCCACATGCTCACATCCCGTATTCAGTGCGGCAGAGTTGGAGCGCTGAAGCCTCTGCCCATAGTATCTCGAAAAGCAGGTGTCAAGGGGCAGCTAAAAACCTTAATCTTTTAGTACACAGTAATATCCAGTTAGATGGGTGACTGTCACGGTGTGGGCCCTTGTATTTAATTATATAGTTTCTTTTTTGTTTATAACACGTGAGACTGGTTTCCATTTAGGTAACTAATGCCATCTCTTTCTAAAGCAAACATTTTGAGGAGATTGTTTTTAAAATCAAGTGAAAGACAAAAGCATCGTGAACCCAGGATCAGGCGAGCATTCAGTTACATCATAAGTCCAGAAAGACTGTAGAAGACTGCCATGTCCTAAGACCCCCGAGACATGGCTTTACCTCCGCTGAATGCCTCCTTTGCAGCTGGAGACCCCACTTTCTTCCAAGTGTGTCTGTCTCCTATTGTTCTCTAGCAGTTCTGTCTTTTCCTTTAGCTCCCTGGCAAACCATGGACACTGCCACACCTCTACAAGCTGCTGGATCCCTGATGATTGATGGACTCATCTCTGGTGGGAGGGAGGGGGGCTAGCCGAAGTTATGTGACATCACCCTGATGTCCTCATCTGTCATGAATTAATCATTTATTCACGGCATTGGGGAAAAGGCAAGTGCCAGGCTCTTGGACATTGGAGTCCATAACACTTAGGTTAGAATGGCACCTAAAGGCCCTCCACTACCCTCCTAGCAAACTCACCTCCTCCTGAGTCTCAGTCTTCATGCCTGAGAAGTGGGAGATGGTCGTGAGAGAGCTGAGAAGTATATACTAAGCATCAAGTTTAGGGGTAGGGCTTGGGGTGCAGCAAGGATCAGGTAGGTATGATCCATTATGGCCCCTAATGATGGAAAACATTCTCACCAATCATCCCAGAAATTGGCATTTTGTATCTGCTGTGAAGAATACTGTATCAGTTACTTTTCTTGTCATTATAACTAAACATTTGACAAGATGCAACTTAAGGGGGGGAGTGTTTATTTGAAGGATTCAGCCTATTATGGTGGGGAAGGGTTGGTGGCAGTATTATCAACCAGCTAATTACATTGTGTCTGTAATCAGGAAGAAGGCAGGGGACATACCTTCTCTTTCCTAAACATCTAGTCAATGCCTTCTGGGCACCATAGAGGGGCCTTAAGGTTTTATAACCTGACCCCATTCAGGTCCCTTGGGGCACCTGCCTTAAACTTCTCTTTCCTCTTGTGGTTTCCCTTCCTATGCCTTAAAAGTGGGGCCCTTCTCTTCACCCCGCTGATATCTCTCCACCCAGGCTGTGTCCAACCCCTTCCTCCTTAACACTCACCAGGATGTGCTGGTTAGAATATGAGGTGTTTTTCCCAAGGTTCATGGGCTGAAGGCCCCTGTTTCCGGGACCATCAGGGCTCCCTTCCAATCAGAGGGTTAACATACTGATATATTCACAATTTGATAACAATGTTGGGAGAAGTTAATAACTAAGGTGGTAAGACCTGGCTCATCCTACAGATGACTACAGACACAGCTTTTTTTTTTTTTTTTTTTTTTTTTTTTTTGAGAGGAATACTGTGTCCTCGGCCCTCTCTCCTGTTGGGCTACTGCCGTGAGGTGGGTCCCTTTGTTGGTGCCTTGTGTTCTTTGCCATGAGGCTCAGCTTACCACAGTGGGCCCAGGAGCATCGGAGCCTAGGTACCATGCTCTGAAACTTCAGAAATCATGAAGAAACAAAATCCTTATGTCTTAACTTTTCTTCTCAGTTCTCTGTCACAGCGAGGCACAACCAAGACGCCAGCCCTGGCATCGTGTTAATTAGATATTTGTTTTTGTCTCCCTGTCTCTCTTGCACAGAGGTACCTTTTGTTCTAGCACGGTGCCAGCTCTCTGTAGGTACTTAATGAAGAGTTGAATGAATAGGGGAACAAACACAGAAGATGCCTATCCAATCGATGTGTTTGCATGGTGACTCCGGTTGACAGCTCTGTAGACTAAGCTTTTAATCCTAAGATTTTAAGAAAAATAAAACCAAACTCCTTCTCTTTCCTCCCCGATCCTTCACAGAGTCTGGCGGGCTCCCAGACTGAGAAGGTAGCTGGGCAAACCCTGCCCTCTCTGGATTTCAGAACTTGAGTTATGACTTCCAGACTGAACAGCATCATTCCTTTGTTTAACTGCTGTCCTGCTGAGGCCATTGCTCTGGTCTTTTGGAAGGAAATGGGTTTCACACGAGAAAATGTGGAGCTCATTAAAAGCACAATTGTGAAATTTCCTTCAGAAGAAAACTTGTCAGGCCCATCGCTTGAGACAGGAGCAGCTTGGTCTGAGTTTTAGGAGCTCTGAAGCCAGTGGCTATGCAGGATCCTCCCATCTTGCCTTAAGTCACCACCTCCTCTCCTCCTTCATTGACTTCTTGGAAATCAGCAGGCAAATTTGGTATATCTCTGTCTCTTTTAATTAAAAAAAATTATTACTCCTTTGGTAAGAATGCATTTGGACCCTATTCACCATTTTCCTCAAACCCTCCAGATCTACCCGCTTCCCTCCTCACACAACTCATGTCCTTTGGACTTCCCCATCAAGTTCAGTCTGCACTGCTCTTATACTCTTGGGTGTGTGGCCATCCACTGGAGCCTGGTTGACCTACCAGGGCCCACATCCTTAACAAAAACTGCCTTTGTGTCTCCCGACAGCCCATCAGTTGCCAGTAACTCTTCAGCTAGGGGTGGGACTTCCTGTCCACCTCAGCATGCCCTGCTGGGACTTTGTCTTGCGTGGGCTTGCATGGGTCTTGTGGGTTGTCACATCTGCTGTGAGTTTATATGTGTCGCCGCCCTGCTGTGTCCAAAAGACGCTATTTCTTTGTCACCCATGGTCTCCAGCTCTTACACTCTTTCTGCCCTGTCTTCCTCAATTATCCCAGAGCCTTGGGAGGAGGGGGCGTGTTATCGTGTGCCAAATTTGCTGCTTAGCATTCCAATCTCTCATTCTTGTCACCTTGGAAACAAACAAACAAACGGAAGCCTTTAAATAGTGTTGTACAAACAAATAAAACTACCCACCAAAGGAATATTTCAATAGCAATGAGTCACCTATACCCTATACATTCCTCTATTTTTAGCCACTCACTCTCTGATGTTTAACATTGGTGACTTAGGTGTGGGTGGTTCCCAAACTCTTGTTTGACTCACTCAACATTTATTTGCAGATGGATTTCCCCAGTTCAGTATCAGTTGTAAGATTTCATTTCCTGGTTTGGTAGGACAGAAGTGGCCCCAAGCCTTCATCATACCCATCACCTGATCATTTCCCGTGCGTGCCTTCCCGGGTTCCCAGGGGTTGACTATAGAATGCCGTAGACATGGCAATAGATGAGATGGCCAATAGCATCTTCTACCTATTAAGGGCACTCCCGGGTAGCCCTGGGAGAATGAAGGATACAAGCCCCAGAGCTGGGTCACCTGTGTCTCTTTCAGTGACACTCTGGGTACTCCAGTAGCCAATATCCAGCTGTGTCACTCTTCCACCCAGCCAATGGATGGCCTTGTTGACTATCACTACTGCATTGGAGGACATTTACAATGTCCGTTATTGTGTCAAGAGACAACTAGGGCGAAGTGTGGTGGTGCACGCATGTCACCTCAGAAGGAAGGTGGTGGAAACAGACAGTTACCAAAAGTCTGAGGTTAGCCTGGTGTGTATAATAAGATCCTGGATCAATGAAACAAATGAACAACGACCAACACACCACCCTTGAGGTTTCTAATCTAGCAGAAGAAACATCCCCTCACCTACAGTTGCTGTAGTGGCTGCCACTGCTAAGTAAACCTTATTAAGTGCCTGTTTTATTTGTTCAAAGTGTGAACTCAAAACTTTACACACATATACTCATTTCATCTGTGCAATCCTCCTGGGTCCTTTTTTAAAAAATCATTATCCCATTTCGTGGATGGGGAAACAGACTGGGAGAGATTGAACAGCTGGGCAACGGGGGCTCCGAGAACTGGGTTTTGAATTGGCTTTGGGTAGGGTTTCATGCAGGAAGGTGAAAGGCAAGAACCATGTGCACTGACATTTTTATTCTGCAAGCAGATCAAAGCATCTGGCAGCTGCTGGAATCAAATTTCCAAAACTCCAATGACTGGTCTCATTGAGGGGACACAGGAATGCACCAGTATCTCAACCTCAGAAAGATGAAGTTTGTGGAAGAAAAAATCTTTTTGATAAAAGCCAGTGCTGCTTCAAGGTGGTGAAGCAGGCAGGTGTGTGTGTGTCCTGTTGACTTAACTTGCTCAGAAGCAGCCTCTTGTTAATCTGCTGAAATGCCTGAAATTCCCACCTTCAGCCAAGGTGCCAAAGGTGTCAGCAAGAATGTACAAGTGTTTGAGGTAAGTCGAGAGGAGTGGTGTGTGTGTGTGTGTGTATGTGTGTGTGTGTGTGTGTCTGGGGTATATGTGTGTACATCTATGCATGAAGTCTGGATGAGAAGAGTGGTGTGTGTGTGTGTGTGTGTGTGTGTAGCACATGTGTGCACATCTATGCATGAAGTCTGGATGAGAAGAGTGGTGTGTGTGTGTGTGTGTGTGTGTGTGTGTGTGTGTGTGTATGTGTGTGTGTATGTTTGTGTGTGTTCATCCACCCACATTTACATCCGGGTAAAATTTCCTGGGAGAACTGGAGCAGACTTAAGTTGGAGATGTTGAGGGAAAAGTCTCTAATTCCCAAACAAAAACTGCTCTCTGCTGACTTTTCCCCCTAAGGGCTGTTTCCTCATCTGTGGAAAGATGGAAATGATCCCATCTGGGTATGGGTACCTTTGCCTGGGAGTGGCAAGTCTGTGGTTAGCTCAACACTGCACCTGATAGCTTAAGGATATCAGGTAGCCTTTCTCCCTTCCCCTACATTGAATCAACTCCTAAAACAAAGAGTTTCAAAGGTGCATGCATGGTTGGCTGGCCAAATGTGTAAACTGTAGACATTCTAGACTCTTGGCAAGTGCTTCTCTTTCAAGGGCGGTCATTCTGCTTCCTGAGACAGTTTCCCCCGCTGGATGTCCCTGGGTTCCAGATAACTGTAAGGTGGGATAGTCACAGCTGGATACTTCCAAATGCAGTGGAAGTAATCCAGTTGGGTGGAGAACGTAAAGAGGGAGACATCTTGGCTGGAGGATGAGAAGATCCATGGAGCCATGAGGGGGTTCAAGGACTGATGCCTTCGTCTGTCCCTCGTACTGCATCTTCCCCTGCCCATTCCCCTTCTCTGTTGGTTCTATTCATGGGGTTACATCTCACCTTATGGTGTGTATGGCTACCAGAAGCCCCAGGCTCCATCTAATGTTTCTAGAAAGTTTATGGAAACACAATCATCTTACCTCTGTCTTTCTGGGCTCAGCTCTCAGGAAACAAGCTCTCTTCAGAAGAAACTCTGTGAGCTGTGAGTCCTGTTGCTTGATAAACATCACAAGTAGTGGTTGAAACCATGTAAACTTAGTGTCATGCACCCTGCTGGTCAGATGCTTGAGAACCAGGCTGGCAGGAACACACTCCTTCTGGATTCTGCCAGGGAGAACCGCACCTGCCCTCTGCCAGTTCCTGGAGGTTTCTGCAGTCTTAGTTCCTGGACTTCCCTGTCCATGTCTCCCTCTATGGCCTGCCTCCTGCTTCTGCCATACAAGACATTTATAATGATGTTGGGACCCACAAGTAATCCTTTACGTTTTCTGTTTTGTGGTGGTCTCTTTTCCATTTTGGAAGACTTAACCACAGGTTCTGAGGACTAAGATGTGGATCTTTGGGAGAACTATCATCCTGCTCATGTCCCAGGGAACAAGATTCTGATTGGTGGGCGCAGAGTCTCAAGCTACGCTCTGGATTGGGGGCAAGGACATGTAGGGATGGGACACTAAAGGTTACTGAGAGCTGGTGTGTACAGCAGAGCTCACAGGGCAAACGATGCAGTTCTCAGGGATAATATCTGCTGGAGCTGTCTTATTTCTCCTAAAGATGGCCTAATTTCTTTTAGGCTTCAATGTATGGGCTTAACTAAAGTCACTGTGCTCTCTCTCTCTCTCTCTCTCTCTCTCTCTCTCTCTCTCTCTCTCTCTGTCTCTCTCTGTGTCTGTCTGTCTGTCTGTCTGTCTGTCTGTCTGTTTCTGTGTGTATGGGTGTCTTTGTCTGTCTGTGTCTGTGGTTTGGGAGATAGAACTCAAGTATTCACACATACTAAACAAATTATTTGCCACCAAGATATATACCATGCTTTAAAATAAATAAATGATAACTTGGGGAACTCTTATGGAAGAATCAAGGGAAGGATTGAGGACCCCAAAGGTGATAGGTATACCCCACAGGAATACTGACAGAGTCAGCTAACCTGGACCCTTGGGGCTCTCAGAGACTGAACCATCAACCAAAGAGCACTAGACATAGCCGCCCTCCCCATATATAGCAGATGTGCAGCTCTTCTCCATGTGGGTCTCAAACAAGTGGAGCAGGGGCTATCCCTAAAGCTGTTTCCAGTCAGTGGAATTCATTTCTCCCAACTCGGCTATCTGGCCTAGCCTCAGAGGGGAAAGATGTGCCTAGCCATGCAGAGATTTGATATGGGGGGGTTACCTAGAGGGGCCTCCACTCTCTTAGAGAAGGGGACAGGGTTGGGGAAGGGCCTGTGGGAGAGGTGACATCGACCTGCATGCAAAGTGACTACATTAAACTAAGTAAATAAATACATGGAAATTTTGGGGTCTCATCGACACCCAGGCTTCCTTGAAGTGATGATCCTCCTGACTCTCTCAACATGTTGAGTAGCATGCAAAGTGACTACATTAAACTAAGTAAATAAATACATGGAAATTTTGGGGTCTCATCGACACCCAGGCTTCCTTGAAGTGATGATCCTCCTGACTCTCTCAACATGTTGAGTAGCTGGTTTTACAGGCAACAGCACCGAGTCTGGCTTGTGATGGGTTTATTTCACTGAATCATAATTGTGATGCACATTGCTTTTAAAGCAAGACGTCTGGAGCTGTAGGTGGGTCTTGGGATGAACTATCATGAGTACAGGATACAAAGCTAATCTTTCGGAACATGGAAAGGAACTTAATTCTCTGACTTCAGAGCAAGTCCCAGGCATCTACTGCTCTTCGGGATGGGTGGGGGAAGAAGTTTTAGGATAATGGAAAACTACAAAATATATTTTGTCCCTGTCTCTTAAATCCCCCGAATTTAAGGGAAAACAATCTTCAAAAGAGTCATAAAGTACAGGCAGGGGCAACTGGAGGGGACGCTTAGCTGAGATAAATTGCAATGTTCTCAACCCTGGGTTTTGAATCAACCCATGAGAGCTACAGTGTCAACGAGATGGTCACACATCTGTTGCCTGGGAAGAAGCAGATGTAAACCAAGGCTACTGAGGCCCGCCCCTGGCGGAGGCTCGGCAGTGTCCTGAGAGATGAAGGCTCTTGGGACACACAGCGATGGTACTCAAGGAAGATCAAGGAATACTGATAGACCTCAGAGGGGAGAGGACGATTTATTATTGTCCTCTGTAGAGACACATGGCTATTATTCCCCATTTTGGCCTCTCATGAGAGATTGTGAGAAGCAGGAAACTCAATGGGTGCAGAGCTGAAGACTTGCCTTCAGGAACACACTGGATAGAATGGAATTAAGTTTCAACTCGGGGTATGAGTTCAAGACTTAGCACCGCTGAATGGGTCTGAACTCTGCCCTGGAATGAGGTAATACTGAATTCAAATCTGAACTCAGAAATAATGGGGTTTTGATGGCAGCCCAGACAGGCTAAACATTTTGGACCAAATAAAACCCTTACTGCTGGTTTAGAGATGAACCAAGTCACATGCTTCCTTTACACCTTGTTCAGTCAGGAGTCCTCGAGAATAGGCCATGTTTCAGCCAGGATTTCTCTAACTGAAAGTGATAAAAAAAATCCACAGATGTTGTGCAAGAAAAAATCATGATCTATTGGAAATGGGTCACAAACAGTGTGGATTTCAGGCCCAGCTGGATCCAGGAACTTAAATAATGCATCAAAGCTTAAACCCAGGGTCTCTATCTCTTGAACTCCATTTCCTCTATGTTGGGGTTGATTGTACTTAGTCTGTTTTGTGTCAACATGCCTCCCAGGACTGTGGATATGAGCCATCTCTTCTTTATAGTAACACTGAATAGAGAACTTTCTTAAGAGCTCTAGTCAAGTCTTGACTAATTTGCCCAAGATGGTCACATGTCTAATCCACACTTGAACTTGGTAGCCAGAAGGTTGTGTCTATTTTGTGTCAGCTGTCCAGATCCCCATCGTATCTCTGTGTTAAAATTTCAGGCTCATGGGATTACAGAGGACCTACCTGAACGAAATGGGGGACAGAGTCTTCTAGAAGAACCACTAAAGGTAACTGTAAGGGAGGGAGAAGATGTTGGGGTGGACAGTAAACAAGGCCAACCACTTCAAGGTGACTGTTAATAAGTCCATGGCTGCTTTGTCGGTGATATCAATATAGTGGGGGACAGATTGGTCTAACAGAAGGAAGGAGGACCAATTGCTCCACCTTCCCTATCACGGACCTCCAGGTTGTTTACAGTGCAAGAGAGTATGGATAAATCCTTTGATTGCCCAAGCCAGAACTTCCTAAGCCTCCGTAGGCCAGCCAGTTCCCAGAAATAGATGGCTAGCTTGGTGAAGTTCTTTATACCAGCTTATCAAAATATATTGTTTGGCTAATTTCCACAGATTCTGAAGGTCGATTTCCAAAACTGATATGACTCTCCCTTCCCAGTGCCAACTCTCTGGTCACAAACGCCACTGTCTTGGGGACACCTCAATCATCTCGTCCCTAGTACTTTCTTCCAGCCTCCTCACCTGGTTTTATGGTCCATCCACCAGAGCTCAGCTTTCCAGGGGTTGTTGGCAGGCAAAGAAGCTTTGTGACTCTTGCCGCACCACCAAATCATCTGAGCCCCAAGTTACATCATGTTCCGGTTCAGATTACTTCTCTTTGATTTAACAAAATTAATTTTAAAAAGGAATGCTCTATCTCTACCACACAAGGAAAGCCAGAGTTGATTGCCATAAATAAAAAATGAGAACACAATTAAGAGTAGAGCACAATGTCATTAAGTCCCAGCTGGACTCCAGTCCTGCCCAGGGCCCAGCCATTGACTACTCTCCTTGGCCACAGAAAGAGTAGTACTGCTGGTTGGAACATTGTGGAGAACAGGTCTACTGATTTCCCGAAACAGCAGTAAGAGTAGAAGTCTAGGAAGGAAAATGCCTTTGGCATTTCCACAACGTGTCCAAATCACCGTGAAGACCAGTTCAACTGCTGTCTCCCCTGAGGGCCAGCTGCCTCCTCTCTGCCCTCCCTGTTGTTCAGTGTCTTATGCTCTTAACCAGGGTTCTCCACCTTTAACCTTCCTTATCTCAGCTGGAGTGAAGACCCAGGGCACACGTCCATCCAGGCCGAGTTTGCTTTGGCCCCACCCACAGAGGTCAGTGAAGACAACTGGGCTGTCAGTGCCCTGGACAGTGGCAGATGGGTATTGTAACTTCGAGGAAAGAGAGAATGAGAGGTATCTCCCTTGACCTGGTGAAATCCAAAATGACTGTTAGGAAATGGGACCTTGGAGGTGACCAGGTCTTGAGAGTGAGCCTTCAAGAATAGGGTTAGTGAACCATCTTGTAATAGTTAATCATAAATAAGGCCCCAAAGAGGACCTTGGCCATCCACCAGAATCCACCACTGATGAAGAGCCATTCATGAACCATGATAGGCACGGGACATGGTCGGATTTCTAAGACCTCAGAATTGTGAGCAGTATGTTTCTGTGTATGATCCCTCAGCCCAAAGTGTCTTTTGACACACGGCAGTCCAAAAAAAATATGGCCTTCAGCTGGAACCCATGGAGGTAGGGTCTTCAGTCTCCTTCTACTTACAATCTCCTTTCTCCATGTCAGTGACTGGCATTGGCTGTGAGGCCTCGGTTTCTCTTCGTGTAGGATCCCCAATGGGACTACTTTGCCTGGCTGGTTTGGGCTTCTTCTTGAAGTGCAGACTGAGCCAGTTAACAAAGGTTGTATCCCATTCATGGATTGCCTCGTGAGAGTCACCTGTACCAGCTCTTTGGATTCTATTTAGAATTTACTTAGATTTTAGAATACCAATCATTAGACATACTGGGGGGAATGGGAGGAATGACTTTGAAACCCACGTTTTATGACAGTAGTCAAAGGTTTGCAGACCCATTAAACTACAGCGGTACCCTATAGCAAGGCACCTGTGGACAGTTGTAAGACTTTGAAGAGAGGTCCCTCACTAAAGGGGCCAGTGAGGAAATGGGACTCCCCAGGAACCGCTAACTCACATTGAACGGAATCTTTGTGACTTTGCTCTGGTACCACGGCCCCACCTGACACTCAGAACTTTCAGAGTCAGGGAGCTGGCTCGGTCAGCCATGAATCAGAAGAGTAAAGTACACGGAGGGCCGTGGCACAAGGGCCCTCAACAAGGGTAAGGCCCTTGGTGAATAGAGCCTTTCCTTTAGACTGATTTCAAAGGAACAAGAAGCGGGCAGCCCTCTGGGCAGCCCTTTCGTGGTCTTGGTGCTCCTGAGGTGGGGGTGTGGTTGCTTTGGGCTGGGCAGGGGGTTTCAAGTGTGAGTCTAAGTGTAAGTGAGCAGTGTGCACTCCGGCAGGGGGTGGCCTTCAAGCAGCTGTTGGGACCTTCACCCCATCCACCCACAGGGAGTTCGGCGTCCCGGCCTCTCTCTAGCCCTGGGTGAGCCTGGGGCAAATGTGCCTCTGGTCAGCTCCCCCCCTGCGCTTGGAAAGCGACCCCCGTGAGCACCAGGTTCAAAGGCCCGGCGCGGCAGTTCCAGCCCCTCCGAGGGGCGGGGAGGCGAAGGGGGTGGTGCGGGAGCCAGAAAAGCCTGAGCCACAGCCGGCCAGCCCTGCGCAGGGATGGGCAGCTCGCTCTGAAAGTTCGTGACCGCCTCAGCCAACTAACTCTGAGCCCTGGGACGCCCAGTTCAGGCAGCGGCAGGACTCGAAAGCTGTACCCAGTCTCACTACCCTTTTGCGGTCACAAGCGGCCACCCTCCAGGCCCGGTGCTCCCGCGCCTGATCGGGGTTCATGGAGCTGGGGCTGTGGCTCCTTCTCGGGCTCACAGTGACCTCCGCTGCAGGTAAGCAGGAGGGGCGGGGCGGCGCGCCTCTCCACGCGGGAGTGCACACAAAAGGAAGCCAGGCGCGGGACTGTGTTGCGGGGAAGCTAATGAAGTCTGGCTTTGCAACCTGAAGTCGCCCAGGGGCGGGTAGAGGGGCCTGAAGACAGAAAGATAACTTCCACTGAGTCTGGGAGTTTTCAGTTTGGGAGGCTTTCTTTGGGCACTTTTCAGAGACTACAAAATCGAGTTTCACCCAGTGAAGAGCAAACAGCTTTCAGCAAACAGCTTTTCAGCAAACTTCTCAGGGACTGAAATAACTCTCAAGTTTTCACTGAGTGCGCATGGAGCTTTGTAAACGTTTTAAGGCATTTGGCTTAGTTTGGAGATTTAGGGGGAAATGCAACCAGTCTCCAGACATTGCAGAAGTTTGGTTGAGTCTCATTCTGGTTTGGGGGGCGGGGTAGTGGGTGCCAAGAACTCTGTGTCAGCAGCTCAGGAGCCCTTCAATCCTCCTCCTGCACGATTTGTGCCTTGCCCCCAGCCTGGGGGCTCTGGCAGAGCCAGTGTGTCCCAGGGACTCCCTGAAGCTGGATCAGAGAGGGACTGTCCGGAGACTGTGGCTGGCCCTCATGAGAGCATTGTGTCCCCAACAGCTGCACTGCCTGCACAGCCTGGAAATGCTGGGCAGGAGCGGGGACCAGGCAGGTCTGGGGACCAGGAGGAAAAGAGGGTGCCTGCACACCACCGACCTCGGCGCTGCACGTGCTTCACTTATAAGGACAAGGAGTGTGTCTACTACTGCCACCTGGACATCATCTGGATCAACACTCCTGAGTGAGTTGGCCTGGGGGTTGGGGGAGGAGTGTGGCTCTGGGCCAGGTCTGAGGCGTCAGGGTTTTTGCAGCCCACCTCATTCAGACCCCTGAATCTGCCACAGTGCAGAGTTCAGCTCTTGCAGTGGCTCCCGGCAGCGTGAGTCCTATCACGGGCCAAGACCAACCCACCTCCCCTCTGAGAACCTAGCCCTGAAGGAACTCAGTGCTGGATTTGAGATGTGGTGGGGAGTTCTATGCTCCTACCCTAGAGGCTCATTGGGCTGAGACTTGCTCCCAACCCTCTTTGGAATCCAGTGAGAGCAGCTTTGGGGTGGAGGGAGTGTAGGAAGGTAGGTTTGGCAGACCCAGATGGCATCCATCACATGAAACGGCTTCTTCCATTCTTTCCCATCTTGGATGCCAAGCCAGACTGATACTTGTGGCTTATATGGCTGCCACTCCCCAGGGCTGACCCCACTGTCTAAGCCATGACCCCAGAGGGCCTTGCTGTTCAGCCTTAAAATCTCTCACAAATTCTAGTAACAGGTGCTGATATAGCAAAGTGTTTCTGGGTATCACCTTTGATAAGGAGCACCTTCCCTTGGGGGCATAGAGAAGGTTCCACTGTCTTATCTTCTACTCAATTTCCACTGGACCTCTGGGGTCCCCTCTGTGCTGAGACATGACTTGTAAGCAGCTATAGGGCATGACCTTGTGGTCACCATCTCACAGGTTGTCTCTTGGATCTCTCGAATCTTGGTTTAGACGTCACTAAACTCAGTCCCTTGGGTATTCTCTGCATTTCTAGGGACATCCACTTGAACTTGCCTAGGCATCTTTGTCTGGGAGCTTGGAGATGGCTGAGCACAACCCCTCAGCCTGGATCGGCAGCTAATTATCCTCCTTCATGGTTTCCTTTCTCTGGAAACCCATTGGTGTCAGAGTGCTCTGGGTCATGGCTTTGAAGAGTTACTCACCCACCTAGACATCTCAGTAATAAAGCACACAGGAGAGGGGGTACTTTGAGGGTCTAGTGTCTTCTGAATCTGTTGACAAGACCCCTAACCATATCCAGGTAGGTCTGAAATCTTCCCAAGTGCGTAGAGTGGCAAGCAGAGCTGATTTCACTGATGAGCCATCCAGACTCCTGCACAGGTCCTGGGCTTAGGTGGACCCTGGGTTTCTTTAATGGTGGCTGCTACTGTCCTGAAGCTTTGTAGACCCTTACTGAGTCAAGAGCTTCCTGGGACTCCTCAGTTCTGTAGCTAATCCAATGGAGCCATTTACTTCCCAGCTGTGTCTGATGAGACCCTTGTACAAACTGTCAACCACAGTGGGGAGACAGAAGAGTTTCAGGGGTGAGTATTGGGTGGCCATGGATTGGTGTCTCTTCTCAGAGTCTCAAGTTCATCTCTTCTTAGAACCACCACGCTGACTGCTGTCCTTGATGTCTAATCATTTAGAAACCATTGTGATCCCACAAATGAGCATTCCAGAAAGGGGAACCTGGGCAGTCAAGAGGCCCTGGGTCCTGGTCTTGGCTAGAATCCCACGCTGTAAGTTTAGGAGAAGAGAAGAAATTCAGCAGGAAGGGACAGAGTGGAGTCAGGAATTAGAAACTACTTTAGGTCTCTGCTTGTCCTCTAGTGTTCTGAGCACTGCTTGGGCAGGAATTGAGTATCTGGGACATGTCCTAGAGGCTCCATAAACACCCAGAGATATTTGAGGTCCTGTGTTGGAAGTTTGAGCTGTCTTGAGTGGTGTAAAAGGATCATCTGCTTTTTCTGGGATAGCCACCTGGAGGAGTTTCTCCTAGTGTCTGGTCCATGTCCTTCTCTCTTCTCCTACCTTGCTTTACTCTACCCAGTGGGAGGGAAAGGGTGTATCCAGTGTCCCCATGCTCCATTCAGCTGCTTGGGAAATGAAAGTGATAGTTGCCAGACTTTGGGTTCAGACAAGATAAGTTAGCAGGGAGATGTATCCTGGCCTTGCTTTCTTACTTTCTCTGTATACACACACACACACACACACACACACACACACACACACACACACACACACACCCCGTTCAGTTCATCCTCTTCCTCCTCTCCTTCCTTCCCTTAAGTAGACCATTTGATATCTTTAAAATATTGGGAACAAGGTTGCAATGAGAGAAAATGAGCTCTGGAGGCCTCCAGTGGAATAGAAGAACCTGAAACGGTATTGCCTAGCTCACAAGGTCTACATCACCCCTCCTACCCCGCCCATCTCAACCCCTCCTCTCCCTCCGTCTCACATAATTTCTGTACTAAAGGGGCCTAGTGTTCTCACTCCCCAAGTATCCTCACTAGGCTGTGACTGCTGCTGGTCCCTGTGGCCGGGTGCTCAGATTGAGGGAGGAGCCTTGATCCTTGATCCTAAACCAAGAACCTTGAACTTGGGGAGTTTCTGCCTTTTCATGATGCTCCCCTTCCTGTCCATTTGGTTTCATGGAGATCAAGTCCACTGTCTGGCTTTGTCTTTAAAGGACACTTATGTGGACCTTCTGAAGGTTGTGCTGAGTGGGCTTGGTTCTACATCCGAGGCTCTGAAGGAGTGATGTTGGAAGTTACCATCAAGCCTCAACCTTGTCCTCATGGGAAGTTAACAACCCTTTAGGTTCAAGAGACCTTTATGCTCCCAAGACTCTCCTACACAGAAGCTCCAAGATTCTGTGGCTCCTCCAGGTCTGTCATTCCCTGAGCTATTAGACTCTACGCACACACTCAGTATGCTATAGATGGTCCATTGATGTTGGCTGACTTTTGGTTAAGCTCTGAACCTGGTTTTGCTTTCCCACTTTAACTTTTGCCATGGCTCTAGTGCGAAGGGCATTCTTGCTCGCAGGAGGTCTCTTTGTCTAGAATGGATAGCCCTTTTCAGAGACCCTGCACTTTACTGCACTGTGGAGGTCCATATCTCCCCAGGTGCCTCACCCATAACTTTCCTCATGGTCTCAAACAAAGCCTATAGACCCAAAGGTCCACACTTGATCTTTACCAGTTGGACTTCTTAGCATCTGAGGTCACAACTGACAGATGGCACAGTTTTTCCTAAAACTTGCCTCAGCCATGTGAGGAACCCCACTTCCCACAACTTACAGACAAATTCCCACACTGCCAACACAAACAGAAACAAATCCAAACCAAGGAAAACCCATTCCTTCTGGTCCTGGAAAATTCACAAAGCCTAAGACAGTGAATGGGGAGGTAGTGCATGGGATGCCATGTGTGTACACACTTGAGTGGGGAGGTAGTGCATGGGATGCCATGTGTGTACACACTTGAGTGGGGAGGTGGTACATGGGATGCCATGTGTGTATACACTTGAGTGAAGAGGTAGTGCATGGGATGTCATGTCTGTACACACTTGAGTGGGGAGGTGGTGCATAAGATGTCATGTGTGTACACACTTGAGTGGAGAGGTGGTGCATGGGATGCCATGTGTGTACACACTTGAGTGAAGAGGTAGTGCATGGGATGTCATGTGTGCATACACTTGAGTGGGGAGGTAGTACATGGGATGTCATGTGTGTACACACTTGAGTGGAGAGGTGGTGCATGGGATGTCATATGTGTACATGCTTGAATGGGAAGGTAGTGTGTGGGATGTTATATGTGTACATACTCACATGCTTGGAGATGTGTCCTACCTTCAAGGCAGGTGGGGATTGTACCACTAGAGTCCACCAGAGAGACAGAAGCAATAGAGTGTGTTTGTACAACCTCGAGGATATAGATACTGCAATATGATCACAGCCAAAGGCCATGAATCAGAATTCTGTCTTTGCAAGGGTCTTAAAGGCTGCCAACTCGCTCGATGAAGGCCATCTAGGTTGTAGGAGGCAATCTGCTTTGCTCAGAGGATACTACATATGTGGTAATGACATCTGAAAAAGATCCTTACAGCTGCTTCTAAGTTGGTGTTTGACTGGGCACTGAAACAAAATTAACCCTCTTGGGACATTGAGTCCACATGCCCCAAAGAGAAAGTCCCTTCTGAGGTAGGTGGTTGGAAATAGTTAGTTCTGAAATAGCAACAGAGCAAGCAGGGCACCCAGCAAAGAGCCTAATGTGTGCTTTCTTCCCCACTGCTGTACCAGGGGACCCGACATCTGTTAATCCCTTAGGGACATCTGAGGGAGCCACTGTGATGCTGGGATAGCGACCGTGTTTCCCAAACAAAACTCTGAGCCACATGGCTGACAAGCAGGAATGTATTTATGGAAAGAGCGGGGCAAGACACTGAATCGTGACTGTGGTATGGTGGGGAGACCGGAGCTATCTTGCATCTCTGCTTGACCTTGAGTTCGGACCATGCTCTCTGTGTGGCAGGAGGTGCCATCCACTCCCCGATTCCCCTCTGTAGGGCACAGATTCTGGTGCCCGTGTGGGGCAGTGACAGGGGGTGTCCCTGAGTTTCTTCAACTGACACCTCCTAAGGATGTCCAGCCTGCTGCCCAACCTTCGCCAAAGCATGCCACGCTGACTTAATCCCGCAGGAATGACATTTGTTTTGCGTTTTTTCTTTCCCCAAAAGAAGAAAAGAGTAGACTGATAATGATAATAATTAACACAACATTTGAACTTGCATTTTAATGTCTTTTACTGCAGAAAGGCACAAGTTGTGCTTTCAGCATCTGTGATCTTCAAGAAAGGCCTTTTAGCAGGTTTCGGAGAGCAGCTGCCCAACTGTTACAAGATCCCAGTGGAATTTAGGGGTTGGAGGTCCTGGCTTCCTGCAGACTAGAGCCAGCTCTGCACCCATCGTGGCATTTCGGGATCCCAATAAAAGTCACCTTGTTCTGTGAGCCAGTCCTTGGTGGGACCATGTCTGTTGTTGCATTTGAGGCAGAAAGGACAGTCTTTGTGGCCATCCTCGTGTTGGGAACATGTCATGAGTGACTTACAGGTCCACAGTGACAACGTGGATTGGTCACACATCACTTTGTGAGAGCTGTACAGCTCTGATTGTGGTGTGTGCATGTGTGTGTCCTCCACAGTGGAGGCTGAGTGTTCAGGAGGCTGAGTTGAGTCCTTTGCCTGGGGTTGTAGAAACCCTCAGCTCAGTAGTATGGTTTCTGGAGCTGCCCTCTCAGGTTCCCCCTGTTTATCTTTTCTAGCACAGGCCTCCATGCTGTGCTGAAACTAACTCCTGCATCCATTCACTTGACATTGTGTGTGTGTGTGTGTGTGTGTGTGTGTGTGTGTGTGTGTGTTCTCACATGGGTATGGTTACATGTGTGACTATGGTTGGAGGCCAGAGGTCGGCATCCTCAGTCATTCTGCACCTTAGTTTTAGAGACGGGGTCTCTCACTGGGGTCTGGGACTCATGGATTCAGTAGGATTGACTACCCAGAACATCCCAGGGACGCCCCCATCTTGTCTCCTTAATGCTGAGATTGCACACACCACCACATCCAGCTTTTCATACCAGTGCTTGAGATCTAGACTCAGGTCTTCATGTATGTGCAGCTTCACTGACAGGGCCATCTCCCCAGCCCCAGAAACATCTTCGTGGATACCATGTCTTCATGGCAGTGGGGTGGGCTCTGGGACATAGTTCTTATCTCTGCCCACTTCTGTTCTTTACACGGGCAATGTCCATTCCTATACACAACTCTTTGGAATAACACATCTGCCCCTTTGCAGGATTAGTTTTATAGACATAAAGAAACACACAAGCAAAATCACAAACTCCATAGTGTGCCTACATTTTATTCCGGAAGCCTAGGGTTGACTTGATGAGAGGAACATGACTCTGTTAGCCTTCAAGAGATGTGGGTGAGCCCTTGTAGTGTGAGCCTGGCATACTGGCAGGTTTAGTTTGATGGTAGAGATACTGGGATAGACAGGTGGGTCTGAGGGATTCACAGCCCATTGGCTCCGTCCTCTGAGTGGGACTTTTCTTTTTCTGACTGTTGCTTCACACTCCGCCCTTCCTTAAGTCCATGCCCTCACTGGCCGCTCACTGCCTGGTGTGATCACAAAGAGAGATGGATTTGCTTAAACCCATCCTCCTTTGCTGTCCAGAGTCTCGTACACTTTGGACCCAAGACTCATAGCATCTAGAGAGAGAGGGGCCCTGGGGTTCCCTCATGCGAACTTTCACAAGCAGGGGAAGAAGACCCAGGTGTCATTAAAGAGCCTAAACTCTAGGGTCACATCTTCTTGTTAGAGATTACACTTTGAAGAAGTCGAAGAGTTCTCTGTGTGCCTGTAGGAGAGTGAAAATTCTGTGAAGGTAACTGGGAGAAATATCTGGTCAACATAGTGCTTTGGAGTGGTCACCTGCAAGGCCTTGAAGATGTAGCCATCACAATCCAGGACTATTTCCCATCTCTTGCTCGGAAGACATCAGTGACTACAGAATTCCTTCTAAAGTTGACTTCTTGGTCTCTCTCTTGGCCAGGAGGACCACCCTCTGTCCCTACCCTCTGTCCCTCTCAGACGCGCAGCATTTCCGGATGCTGTCTACTGGTGTCCAGTTAACATAAAGGTTTCCAGACCTTGGGGAAAGGTGTGTCTGGCTGTCCCAGTGGCTGATAAGTAGCTAGATAAAGCCACCTGTGTCCAAAGGTTGTTGCAGGTGGGGGTGGGATTTTTGTCCCGCCCTCTTCTCTTACTTCCTGTTGCTTCTCTTTGTTCTTGGTAAATAATCAGAAGGCTTGGGGACTGGGTCATGGTGCTCCCTGAGATCCCTGATGTTGGTCTGGTGCTCCCTGAGGTCCTGGCACAGGCTCCCTTGGCACAGTATGCAGCACCCACCCATTTCAGGGTGAGGTAAGAGCTCTGTTTGGCCTCTCTCTGTTAAATCTCATGGAGAGTTGAAAGGAAGGTATGGCCTGCCTTCTTGCCTGGGAGAGTCTAGTGGAGTCCAAGAAAGGGATTTGCAGCTGACAAATCCTGGGGTTCAGAACTTCCTACCCCATCTCAGTCCAGACCAGGCCCTGAAGTGGGTACAGGAGACAGAGTTGCCAGCATTGATGCAGAAGAGGCTGTGATCGTGGGCTGCCTAGAAAGAACTGCATGGTACGCTTTCAAGAAGGATGCTGGCCAGATGCAGTGATGTCAAGTTCACAGTTCTGACTGTTCCCAGTCTGACTCTTGAGCTTGGGTTTTTCCATGTATCTGTTTCCAGGTTCTCCTTGGGAGTCTAACACCGTACACGTCAGCTTTGAATTTGATTAACTTAGTTCTTAGAATATTTGGGCAGGAATACATTTTACTTGAGAGCCTTGGGGTCCAACTTCAGAGTAGGTTTGAAGGTCATCCACAAGAGGTGACTTTCCCCTGGACTTCCCACTGGCCAAAGGCCCCCAGAGTCAAGGAGGAAGAGAGATCTTGCCTGGGAGCAGAGTCAGCCTAGGCTGGAATGCAGCTGAACCCTGCCTGAGGCTCAGCGGCAGCTTGATTCGAAGCAAGAGCGCTTGGTAAGAAAAGGTTGTGACCCTGCATGACCCCAAGGGGGCATTTGGGTTTCCGCTAGATGAAAGGGGTGTTGCAGTTAGGAACTTGGCCTTAAATCTGAAGGCCTTTGCAAGTCCCTGACATCTCTGGTGTGGTTTATTCCTACAAGAATTTAAAACAAAGGAAGCTGGGAGGTAAACAATGTTTCCTTTAAGGAGGCTCCCTGGCCATGTCTGGAACCGGACTGACTTCAACATTCCAGCTCTCAGTCCCGAGCTGCACCCTTGGTGTCTCAGGATGTCTGCTGGGGAGCTGTTAGAGAGTGCAGCCCGAGCCGCCGGAGGAGACCCTGTTTAGCCACTCCTCAGCTCTCCAGTAGTCCCATGTCGCATGAGGGAAATGGCTTGCTGTTGTTCTCTGTTAGGACAGCAGCACCGAACATGAGGAACTCAAACGTACAAAAATCCACACGAGCACTTCTGCCCCTCAACTGCTCGCAAAGGGAAAACCGACCTGCAGAATGGCTGGTTGTGGCGGATAACGGGTTGTTTGTCTCCGAACAGTACAGGAGGCTAAATTCCCAGCAGCCCACAGGTCTCCCTAGCATAAAGTGACAGGGCAGGACCATGCTGTTGCATCCTCCTCAGCCCTGACACAGAGTCTTAGAGCCAAGAGCTCTTGAACAACTTGGCAGCACTCAGCCTGGCCTTCTTTTATGGCCTTCCTAGGCAGACTTAGCAGGAGGCTCTAGTAAACAGCGACAGAGCTCCACATCCTGACCCACTAAGTCAAAAACCAGAAACAGATTTGGTTCTTGAGTCTCTTAGAAAGGCCCAGAGACAGGGGTGGCCAGAGGGACAAAAGGCCTATGGTAGACATAGGAAAGGAAATTGCGTAGCTGAAAGTTAGAAGCCACTAACTGAGGATACAGAACTGACTTCCGTGTGTCTCTCGTGAAACAGAATGGAGGCTGAAGACCAAGGTGCTTCTTAGGACAGAGGCACCAATACCTTAGCACGGGAAGGCAAGGTATTTTCATAAAGTTGGAATGAGGGAAAAAGTCTATACCTGCACAATACGAACAGCTTAAGTGCTGGCCTTGTACCTGCCCGCTTCTTGCCGTTTCCCTACCTGACTTCTCACGGGAGGATAAAGACTGACTCTCTAACAGAAACCAGGTATTTCAGTTTTGAGCGAAGCCTTGCATTTCCCAGCACTGTCAAAATGGCACCGCACAAGGCCACATGCAAGGTGTTGTCATCAGTGCGATGACATTTGATCAAGCCAAGTCACCAAGACCTTGTGCGTCTTGAAAAGGAGCCAGGCAGGCTTCATTCACATCCTGCAGGTAATTTAAAGAGGCATGTGATAGTGTCGGCATCTTGAAAACCCCCTCGATGGGGACCCTCTCCCTCCAATCCCTGCTCTGATCTGCCTCTCTGGGCTCCATGTCTGGCAGATCTTTGAGCCCCATCTGTCCGCAGCTTTGCATAAAGTTGTAATGAAGCCAGGTCAGAGAGACGCGGCTTCTCAGGCCTATATCTGACTTGGAGTTCGTCAGGGTCATGTGGGGCTGGAGAGAGAAATTCTAGCTCCTTTGATGCCTTCGGTGGCACAGCAGAGGGGAAGCTACCCACTCCCAAGGGCTCTTTAGATGTCCCGTTTTCTCCATTATTTCTCTCAACTTTTCAGGGGCGAACAGAGCCTTTAACTCTTAAGCTTCCTCATAAACATGCCAGAACATTTCCTACCATCCTCTGTTCCTCTGACCCCTGTGCGAGGAAGGGCAGGCAGTTTCTGTGTTCCAGGGAGCTAGGAGACCATGGTTACTGTGGCTTTTGGGTTTTATGGGAGTTTTGCTTGTTTGTTTTTCAAAGGCCCAGTTAGTTGGGTAAAGCTTTCCAAATACAGTTGGTGAGACCCTGGGCATCTCTCGGACTGTTGAGATTCCTGCTGGGTTGTGGTGTTCTTGTCAGAGCCGTGTTCTGGGGCTTTCTCTGGGGATTGAGCAGTTGATGGTGCTCGTGTAGTGGGGAGGGTTCTTGAAAGATTCCAGGTGGGGTGTGAGGTTAGGCGACCTTTACAATTAGTCAAGCAATCTTCCACTTGTCAGGTCCTCCAGTGGGGAAGAAAAGCATCCAGGATCTCAGACAGTCATCAGTTTGGCTGGAGCTTGGGGTGTCCCTACTGATTGGTCCCTCCAGTCTTGTCCTTGCAACCTGCTCTGACTAACATGACATATGTGTGGCCACAGTGGTTACAATGAGATGGAGATCCAACACTTAGAGTTCTCCTAGGGAGGCAGACTCTTACCACTAACTGTTTGCTTCATGGTCACTATAGCAACCATCCAAAACAACCTGAGACGATTAATACAGCCAACTTGATGGTCTAGAACCACCTTGTCTAGTTGAGAATGCTGTTCTTGCACACTTGTGAGGGAGATTACAGATTGGGTTAAGTGAGGTGTGTAGACTCTCCCTAAATGTGGGGTCCTGGATTAGATAAAAAAGCAAAGCATCAGCAGAGAACCAGCAGATGTGATGTGCCAGCTGCCGCATGCTCCTGCTTGCCGTGCCTTCTGCGCTGAGAGAGACCACGTCCTCAAACTGAGCTGAACGACAGTCTCATTCCGTAAGTTGCTCCAGCTGGCTATTTGATCACAGCAAGGAGGAGAATAGTTACTAACACAAGGAGGAAGGATTTCTTCTGTTCACAGTGTCAGAGGGCGTGGTTGGCATTGTAGAGGGGGAAGACATGGTAGAGCACAGCAACCAGGAAGCAGAGACAGAGAACAGGAAGGGGTCAGAGTGAGACACACCTCTCTTCAGTGACCTCCTCCACCTCCTCCTTGTCCTCTTCCACTCTGTCCTCCTCCTCCCCATCCTCTTCCCTATCTTTCTCCTCCTTCTTCTCCTTCTCCTCTCTGTCCTCTTTCTCTCCATCCTCTTCCCCATCCTCCTCCCCATCCTTCTTCCCATCTTCCTCCTCCTCCTCCTCCTCCTTCTCCTACTCTTTGGTTTATTCAAAACAGGGTTATCCCTGGTTATCCTGGAACTGACTCTGTGGACCAGGGTGGCCTCAAACTTAGAGATCCACCTGCTCTGCCCCCACACCCACCGCTGGGATTAAAGGTGTGGCCACCACTGCCCAGCTTAGTGTCTTCCAATACCTTCTATGGACTCCCAGTGGTGCTGTGATGACCTCATCCTGTGACTCCAGCCAGAGCTTAATCCTTTGATTAGGCCAGAGCCCTAAGACCACTAATCCCCTAGGGTTTTATAATTCAATGAAGTTGAGAATTAAGATCAATTGCCACAGCTTGGCATTGTAGTACTGTAATCTCAGCTTCTTGGGGGAGCAGAGATGACGGGATTGGAATTAAAGTCGATAGAATGATTTGAAGAGCTGAGTAGACAACTTAGTGAAAATAAATGGTAAAAAGAAAAAAGCAGAACCATGTTTGGGGGTGTGGGTTAGTGGTAGAGTATTTGTCTAGTTGCATGAGGCCCTAGGTTCAATGCCCAGTATTCAGAGTGGGTGGTTAATCATCGTGTCTCCCAAGACAGATGGATGGGGGACCAAAATTGTAGAAACCTACTCAGCCAGTTGGGAGTCCTGCCCGTTTAGGAGACAGTGAGGCAAGACCTTACCTTCTTGACTTGGCAGATACTTACTGAGGGGCTGCAATGAAGGACATGAGCCAGACACCTGTGCAGAGCTGAGCGGGCAGACACAGCCAGGGGCTCAGCTGGACAAAGTTCTGCTGCTTTGACGCCAGGAGACCGTGTCAAGGCTAGTCGCCAAGGATACCATACCTTCAGAAGAAAATATGTCCCTAAGTCTTGGAACTGGCAATGGGGTCAGTGCCCAATAGTGAGGAGCACTGTTTGGGAATGTCTTCAAAGTCAGCACTCAGTCACAGCCTGGGACCCTCGGTGGCTCATGGTTCTAAATTTTCTACAGTCTCTAGTTCTTTCTGGGGGCCGTGAGGGCCTACCATCGCTCTTCCAACATTCATCTGTGAGGGTTTTCTACAGAAGAAGCAAAGGAAGCTCCAGGTGCTCAGTGCCCTGCTCCAATGTTTACGAAACACAAGGAGTGGATGAGATTTTATGCAGCTAGCAATACATGTTTCCTGTTTGGGGACAATGGACATGAGGAACCTCAGCTTCCTGTCCCATTTCATCCTTGGAGGTTGGAAGACCACCCTGTGGGCTGTCTGACTTAAGGCCTGGCCCATAGCTGATTTCTACGATGAGTAGAGGATGAAGGATGAATAAACTCAAGGCCTCTGGTTGGTTCACCCATTGACTGGAGCTGGGCTTTGAGCAGAGGAAGGGAAGGAGGTAGTGTGTTTTCCTCCATCTGCTCAAGGACGGTGTGAGCTCAACTTGAAGTTCTACCATGGGCACATGGAAGGAGAGGATTTTAGCAAGTCCCTTTGTTGTCTGTGTCCCACTTCTTTAGAGAAAGATATCTCTGCTTGGACACATGGCAACCTTCCTGTGATATCTGAGAATGTGCTTGCCACCTCATAAGTACAGGGTCTAGGCTCAATGGGAGTTTGTTATAAAGAGAGAGAGAGAGATACCTATTTAGGTGTGACTCATGGCAGGAACTTATTGGTAGGAGACAGGACACCCTCAGATCAGAAGGGATAAACAGCTCAGAGAGCAGGGCTGCTGCAGTGTGGGGGACCTGGGGACCTGGGGACCTGGAGGGACAGCTGATAACTAAGGCGAATCAGAGACACCTGGCACAGAGCAGCCCCACAGTGCCTTTGGATCTTGTGCTCCTTCATTAGGAATTTTGGGGGGGGGGCAGGGGAGAGAGAGAGAGACACTGGGTGGCTCATCTGAAACAGGGCTGGAGAGACTGAGGCAGGTGACTGGCAGGATGAGGAACTCTGGAAACTGGATTCAAGGAGACAGGAACCTCTGACACTGGCCTCAGGTTCTGGATGGAGAAACCCCTACTTTCCATTATGGACAGTGGGATCCCATCTCCAAGATTGTTCTCCCACACCATCCTGTGCATCTGTATACAGCAGGCAACCTACAGATGCTTGTTGACACGAAGAGAGTAACTACCTGGCACTTCTGCATCTTGTCTTACTGGGGGAGAACACGATTGTAACTGGCTAATGTTTCGGAGCTAGTGCACACCACGGCAGAGGCCACCTTCCTTGCCTGAAGAAGTAAGCAGAAGATGATGGCCCAGTGGTTCCATATAGGGAAGGCTTTAATAGAATCTGAAATCAAGCCATGGCCAGACAGCATGCCAGGGTCTCAGAGTTGTTTGTCTGCAGGGTGGAAGGTTGTATCCAGCGATGGCTGCTGGCTCCTGACTACCTACTAGCTAGTGGAAACCATTTGTTTCTCCTCTCTTAGTCAGGCCAGCATGGTCCCCAAAGCCTCTTGAACTGCACGCTGGACTTCTCTGGTCTGCCCTGTCTTTTTTGCTTGACTGCTTCAGAAGGAAAAGCATGAAAAGGAGGAGGCAGATCGTGAACTTGACACATGTTCTGAGAGAACAATGAACATTCCCTACTCTTGGGGAGATATTCAACCAGAACTTTAGTTTTTATAACTTAAAACGACAACTATGTTTATGAAGAAAAAAATAGTTATAGGTACAAATTTTGAGAATGTTTCGCTCTGCCTGGCTGACTTCACATTGTGAGGGACTCTGCTGACCCAGGAGCTGTAAATTCAGGCGCTCACCTTAGCCAGATCTTCAACCACCAAGCAGAAAGTGAAAGACACTGAACTATTGCAAGCACAGGAGCCTTGGGTTGGGTGGAACGTTTCCTTGCAGCCATCACAAGGCCAGCACTGCCATGGCAAGATTCAGGGCAGCCGACCAGACAATCTTAGTCAAGCAAGAGAAGCTGAACAACACACTGTTGGATGGAGGAAGCTAGCCATGCCAATGTGCTAATCTGTTTGTGAATCATTGCTTTGTAGGCAGATCCTCCTGCTTTACAGTGCTTGCCCAGACCCTTCTCCAGCAAGTGTTGCTTCAAACCATTCAGTGGGAAAATGAGGAACAATTTTTCCTTCAGTTTGATTTACTTTCCTAATGGTTTAGAACTCAGCAGATGAAGCCCCTCTGCTTGTTCCCAGCTGGATCCTTTCATCTGTGCCCACTGTTTAACTGTCACAGGCAGTTGCCAACTTCACAGATAGAAAGGTGGAACTCGCCCGTTTATGTAGGAAAAACCCTAGGACTGGGAAGTGTGTGTGTGTGTGTGTGTGTGTGTGTGTGTGTGTATGTGTGTGTGTGTATGTATTTGTGTGTGTGTTTGTGTGTGGTGTATCTGTGTGTCTGTGTGTCTGTGTGTCTGTGCGTGTGGTGTGTGTGGTATGTGTGTGGGTGTGTATGTGTGTGTGGTGTGTGTGTGGTGTGTGTGTGTTTGTGTGTATGTATGTGTATGTGTGTGTGGTGTGTATGTGTGTTTCTCTAAAGTCATTCTTGTTTAAAAACTTCTCACAGAGAGATAAATGAATGGTGTTCTGCGTGGCTGTGCAGATGAAGATGAATGCAGGCGACTTAGGAGCTTAATATTTAATAACATTTATAGATGACATTTGGGAAAACTTGAGAAACAAAGACACTGTGATAAATAAGATTCTGGCATCTTCGTCACTGATTAAGTAATGAGTGTTCTCAGCACATAAGTTGAGGGATAATTCACTACACAAGCACACAGAGCACTAGACGCTGCATCTGTAGGTACGATGGGGAGCGTTTTGTTTATCCCATCCCTTCATCTGCTTCCCTTGTGTGGAGCTCTGTGATGTAACTGACACCGACAGATGGAAGGACTGCCGGTCTCCACAAAGAATTGCATTATCTAAACCCAACTGCTGAACAGTAGGCAAGACACAGTGGGGCTGGGTGTACTGGTCCAAGGTTCTCGGCTAAGTTAATTCTGTTTTCATGGTTCCACTATTAAGTATGTCCTGTTGCCCATTCAGGGATTGGTGACAAAGGGCGATAACACGAATGAAGTACAGGCTCTTGTGAGATGGGTGTGGTGTATGGCCTGCCTGTCAGGATGATGGAGGGCAGGAAACAGAACTGTGGTCTTGGAGTTCCTTTATTGCTTAGTCACACATCACAAACACAGCAGGCCTGATGAGTGGGATTTTTCTACTGATGAAACTCACAACTCAAACCAATTAAATAATCAAAGGGTCTAATTTTCATTCATTGCTAACTCGTTGCTGGACATTTTCCCACGAAGCATCTCATTCCAGCAAATGCCTGACAATCGTTGTGTATACTGAGAGGGTGGGGTGCAGGCCATGTAAGTGGTTTATAACTTAATAATGGAATTACCAGGTAATCTCTCTGTACCCTGTGTACGTTTTCTATGCCTGAACATACAGGCTTGATGTTTCTCCTTTATCAGTTTTTCATCGCCCAGTAGCATGCGAATGCTGGCAGGAGTGGGTGTGTCTATCTTTCACACTTAAAATATAATCCTAGCTGTGCGGTGGGTGCTTAAGAGTCCATGGAGTTCTTTGTGATGATGCTTTCTGCCTGCGACTGAGCTCATTCAGATGCAAAGAATCTGGTCTTGTCAAGTTGGGATTCTCTCACAATTAGCAACCAAAGGCTCAATTTTTTTTATTTTTGTTTTTAATTTCTTTTGTTTTTATTATTTTATTTTTCTTCCTATAAGGTCTCATTCTGTTGGTCACCCTAGTCTGGAATTCACCAAGAAGCTGAGGCTAAGGTCTAACTGAAAGACTGAAAGTAATTCCCCTGCCTCAATTCTTATTCTACTTTGGCTTTGTATTAAGTCCATGGCTAGTATGAAAGAAGCAAAGGATTTGTTCTCCTCCTCCTCCTCCTCCTCCTCCTCCTCCTCCTCCTCCTCCTCCTCCTCCTCCTCCTCCTCCTCCTCCTCCTCCTCCTCCTCCTCCTCCTCTTCTTCTTCTTCTTCTTCTTCTTCTTCTTCTTCTTCTTCTTCTTCTTCTTCTTCTTCTTCTTCTTCTGTGGCTTTGTTTTGCTTTTTCTTTTCTTCTTTACTTTTTTCAGACAGTTGGCCTCAAACTTGTTATGTAATCAAGATTAGCTTTGGTTGTTCAGTCCTCCCATTTCTTCCTTCCGAGTGATGGGATTAGAGGTATGAGCCCCCACACCCAGCTATGCTACCTGCTCATGGGGAGGAAACACCCAGACCTGCCTCTGATTTGGAGGGCCACTGCTTGCCTTCTTTGGCCTTGCATCTTCCACCCTTTGTGAGGAATCTCTAAAACTGAACGCATCTTTTTCTAGAGAGTGTTCTCAGGATTCTGAGCCTTGGGATCCCCTACCTTAATGTCCCCAAGCCCATGGGGGTATTATCTAGTATCTGACACTGGAGGACACAGCAGGCTCAGACATGCATTCCTCTGCCTGCAGGGTAGGCACTTGTAGGACGGTGAGTAGGTAGGTCTTGGATGTAATCTGGGCGTAGTTGAGGCTACCTGGGTGTGGGATGAAGAAGAAGGAAGAGAAACCGCAGTGGTGTTTGGATGCCAGAGTCCATCTGAGATCTCTAAGGAAGACCTGGATCCTTCATGTAAGCTGGCTGTTCTGAGGGACTGTGTACGCCATTTTTACAGGTTGAGGAACAGGATTTTTTTTAACACTAGCATTTATCCAACTGACTAGTAATTTTTTAACATTTAGACCTGGAGTTGGTGGGCCTTCATGTTGAGCTCTTGTTCCAAACCCTATATGTGTTCACTGGGATAAGATTGTACCGCCAGCTCTTAAAAGCCTTCCATCCCCTGGGGAGGGGGATCAGCTCTGTAAACACTCTTTGAAGCTGTCGGGGGCGTTTGTACATGACGGTTTTTTTTTTTTTTTTTTTTTTTTGCTTGAGACTGCAGGAGAAGTGCTAACATGTCTCTATTAACAAACATCCAGTCGCCTTATTCCCTTACTTAAAACACTTTCGACAGAGCAGTTTGCTTCAGCTGAGTGTCTCTACACCCACAGATGCATAATCAGGTGACAGCAATTTCAAAATTGCAGGTCTCCATGTTGATGGAGAAATGGGAGCTTTACCGTTTTCCTCACGTGTAATTTTCACCAAGGAACGGAGGACTGGCTTTAATGTCAACACTTGGAGATTTACTGTAACCCCGTTACTGGAAAAAATATACCTTCAGCCAAATCTGCACCCACAACAATGGTCACATTATCCTTCTTCCCTCCCCCACATCCTGGTCCCGAGAAAGGATCCAGCTCCCAATAGGACTGGACCCTCTGTCTCCCACCACCTTGCTCAGCTGCTGGGTCTGCCTGGGTTAGCAGGGAACTCACTCTGCTGCCCCTTAGGGTGCTCAATAGGGAGGAGTTGAGACAAAAGCAAGAGGGGCTGGGTGGGGTGCTCTTCCCTGATCTCTAACCCAGCATGGAAGAAGTCTGTTCCAAGCATCTGGTCCCACAGTCACCCTGCCTGACTCTCCTCTACAGCCCCCAAAAGGCTTCCTGGTCGTGTGCTTCTAAGGAAAAGAAATTCAATTTGATTTCATTCTGAAAGCACAGAGAGGATGTTAGGCCACCCTTTGAGGTAGATAATTGGTGATACTCTGTGGGCCTCAGAGAAAGAGGGATGAACAAGTAGGCCAAGACTTACTGGAAAAGGGCCTTTGGCCCCATAAGTTTCCTCAAGTTCTTAGTAATTTGTCCCCCAGATCATGTCAAGTTACATTAATGAATTAAGCATGTGGTTTTTAACTTCTTCTCACTCAACTCTAGAAGACTTTTCTCTCTGGAGAATGAGCCGTGGTTAGGCTGTGCTTGCTCTTAAAAGTCAAATTTAAACGTTTATTGCTCTAGATGCCTCCCAGTGCCAACTGTAACCATAAGTGGTCGATCATTTCAGACAGTTTTTGCTGCACAATAACACCTTCCCATGATGAACTCCACTCTGAGCCGCCCCACTGAGGCAGTGGCGACAGCTCCCGGAGAGCATGGAGTATAGCCAGTGGTGTTTGTCCCTTTGAGGACGCTGCATGCAGGGGCTGGGGTGGATCTCTAATAACTGTAATTTCGTCTGCCCCATTTTCCCCAGGGCCAGCTATGAGGCCCGCTGTGTGCCCTGCCATTCAGTTCAGTTAGTACTAAAGTTACCAGGGATAGCCACGGGAGAGGCACCAGGTCAGGCCCCAGACAAGGACCAGAGAATGGGTCAAGTAAGTTATCCTTGGAGGGAGCCTTGGGAAACCGGTTTCTGGCAGGAAAGCCCAGTGGTTCATATGTGTGCATCTGTGTATGTGTGTGCATGAGGAGGCTGGTGGTCCACCTCAGGTGCTTATCCTTAGGAGCCATTCACCTTTTTATGAGACAGGCACAGGCAGTTGGGCTGGCAGGCCACCAAGCCTCAAGGATCCTGCTGTCTCTACGTCCCTGGCATTGGGACTATAAACACAAGTTACCACACCCAGCTTCTTTATGTGCCTTCTGGGGCCTACTCAAGTCCTCATGCTTGCAGGGACTTTATTAACTGAGACAGGCTGGAGACTAGCTAGAGGTCCACGCTCGGACTCAGGACCTGCTCTGGAGGAGCTAGGCCTGCGTAGTTTCAGCTGGAAAAAAAGGAGAAAGCCAACTGTGTGCCGGGAGGATCTTGGAGCCTGGGGCATGTGTGGAGACGGCAGCCTGGCTTCAGGTACCTCAGTGAGGCTGAGGGCTCTCCTGACTGCATAAGTTTGCCTCAGCACTGTAAGGCTGCTAGCACAGTCAGCCCCTCCCTAGGCCTCCTGCATCTCTTGCCATGTCAGCAGCCCATTTCGGTGTCTGGTTCACTCTGAATGGTCCCCAACTAGCATCGTATAGTGGGGTGCTTCACCCTGGAGTGTCTGAATAGATTCCCCCCTCACATTTCTCTGTACTCTGCAGACAGACTGTGCCCTATGGACTGTCCAACCACAGAGGAAGCCTCCGGGGAAAGAGGTCCTCGGGGCCAGTTCCAGAAAGTTCCCAGTCTTCTCCACAGACACGCTTACGTTGTGCCTGTGCAGGGGTGGATGACAAGGCCTGCGCATACTTCTGTGCACACGTCACCAGGTATGACACAGCTTCTAGTCCCACTCATGTCTAGGTACAAACCACCAGTGGGCAGAGCTAAGCCAGGGCCTTCACAAAGGTGGGTAAAGGGTAGCCTAGCCAGGTCCTCAACCTTCCTTGCCTTTCAGAACATAGGCCAGAGCCACAGCCCGTAGCTGTGTGAACAAACCAGAATGAGTTGGGAGCATTTAAAGACTGAAGACCCCACCAGTCTCCATGTGCATTTATAGCTTTTTTAAAAACAGCAAGCAGGAGTTCATATTCTTGCTACTTCATATGAAGAACCCCTTGGCCTGGGCTTTCAATTTGGTTTCTGTGTCTCTTCTCTGAAACCGCATGGTCTTCTCAGCTGCACAAAGAAATACATAGATCCATTTTGAGCAGTAAGCCACCATATTTGTCCCAGGGCTACCTGGACCACTGTTCCCTAGATAGGTACCATGAACCTCTTGGCTCCTCCTCTTTCTCTTCACATTGGGCCAGGACTCATCACGACAGCCAGGCAGAGCAACCTATCAGCAGCCCAAAGAAAGGGCTGAGTGTGTGGATAAAACTCCTGTGTTCTTCTTCAGGGTGGGCCCAAAGCAAAGCAGGCACTGTAGCTTCGGGGCTGGGCTCTGCCACCCGGAGAACCTGGGCCTAGCTGCACACTTGTTCTCACACCTGGGGTGTTGAGGACCCAATGAGTACCTGAGGAGTGTGTTTGGTACTCAGACATCCACCCACTGAGCCTTCAGTCCTACCGTTGGTGCCTGGCACTTGGTCCTTGGGAGACACACACTAATTAATGTGCTTGTTCGTGGGGAAGAGGAAGTAATAATTTGACACCCCCAAAAACCAGGCACATGGAAATGCTAATCCCTGAAACCTGCTGTGTCCCCACAGTTATTCCAGGAGAGCAGAAAAGGCAGCTGCAGAAGAGAAGCAGGAGACTGGAGGTCCACGTCAAAGGTGAGGGCAGGATACATTCATTCAGTGAGTGGAGAGCTGGCGTCTGGGCTCAGTAAGTGACCAGTGGGACTCCAAAGCTCACAAGGGTCCCCGCCAACAGACAGTGATACCTCTTGGTCTGTCAGCTCTGGGTGTATTTGGTCCTTGTCACCTTCTTGGTCTTGAGCAACCCTTTGTGGTTTTGGAGCACCTTCACCCTGTGTCCCTCTTAACTCCAAAGTGGTGACTGCCAGCTTGGCTCTCACTGGAATGGCAAAACAGTTACCTGCCATTTGCATAGTTCCCCCAGGCTGAGCTCATCAACCCTACCTTGGCCTCTACTTTTGCAAACAAGGGATTCCTGTTGCATCATTTCTGCTTGGTAGAAGTGAGTGTGCCACATGGGCAGTACCCCCGCCCCCACCACTCCTGGCTCATTTTGTTATTGTTTTAATACCTGCATCTTTTTGTGTTTGCTGTGCATGTGTGTGCGGGCATGGGCGTGTGTGTGTATACCGGGTTTTTCTTGTTATTGTTGTTTTTTGAGTTTTTTTGTTTTGTTTTGTTTTGTTTTTGTTTTTGTTTTGTTTTGTTTTGTTTGGTATGAGAAATCCCGAGGGCTTCCTGAAGTCATTATCAATGATTCAGCCACACATCTGCAATGGGACAGCCTGGAAATGGCTTCAAATCCTGCAGGGGATGATCAAGGGTAGATTAATCTAAGCCCTATACTCAGGAGCTTCCCAAATCCATAAGATGACTTCCAGTGGTCTAGAGAAAATGGAAGGAAACAGAGAAGCTGAGGTAGCAGCATGTCCTCAGAGCCTGTGCCAGAGCCCGGCTGGTCCCTACCCAGCCTGCTCTTCATTCTCCCCCCCCACCCCCCGCTTTCATCACTGTTTGGTACCCCTAATCAAACTGACGCCGGTGAGAGCAGGCCATGGTTCAAGCTATGCATCCCTTGTATCATTTATTAATTGCACACGCGTTTCTTTAGCCACGGTCGGTGACGCACCTGTTACATATGCTGGAGCTTCATCATTCCTGAGGCGCAGGGGAAGGCACAATGGATCTTCTTTCAGTTTATTTATTGGCGGAAGCAGACAGTGGACAAATAGATACAATACAAACGGAGGAGAGCAAAGGAAATCTCGACAGTCGATCAGGGATGGAAAGAGCTGGGGTGCTGGGGTTCGCCATTGGGTAGACAAGGAGCCAAGACCTGTAGGAGGGAAAGCGTGAGCTATGGATGCAGGAGGGAGAACAGTTTCAGGCAGGAGGAATGGGAAGGAGGAATGTCCTGGGGCCTATCCAAAGAATGGCCATCAAAGGCTCCCTGGACCGAGAAAGCACATGATGCCTCCCTCCCACAATGCTGCTGTTCTGATTGTTCTGTCCCATGACCAAAAGATGGGACTGGGGTGCTGGAGAGGCATGCAACTGGAAAGTGCTTGTTCTACAAGCAGGAGAGTGAGTGTGATCCCCGGAACCCTCACAAAAAGCTGGTTGTGGTAGTCAAGTCTGTGACTATGGCTGGGATGGCAGAGATACAGTTCCTAGGGGCTCCCTGGACACCTAACCCAGCCTAAACAAACAGCCCCAGGCCACCAAGCTAGACATTATCTTAAAAAAAAAAATGATACCTGTAGTTGCTCTCTGACCTTCACAGGTCTCTCCTCTCTCCCTCTCTCTCTCTCTCTCTCTCTCTCTCTCTCTCTCTCTCTGTGTGTGTGTGTGTGTGTAGGTGTGTGGGGTTGTACACATGGTTGTCTGCCACTCCCACTCCTCCCTCCATCCACACACCCACTACGGCTTGTCAAGACAGCTTTCTAGAACGTTTTACTTCATGTAAAGTTCTCACGAAGACACTTCCTGCCAGAGGAGAGTCTTCAACTCACCCTGCATCCCTCGCTGTTTAGATGGGGGTTAGGAATGGCCAGAGTCACACTCACAGAGTGGCAGCTGCTGCCTTCTCCCACCTTTGTGCTCAGTTTCCAGGCCGGAGACAGCTAGAGGTGTGGCCAGGGTCACCTCTTCAAACTGGAAGAGCTGGTGTACTGACCTGATATCCCTCTTCTCCTTTTTGTTCTCTTTCCTTGAAATAGGCTGAAGTCAAGGACAGATAAAGTCCACCAGCCTTAGCTGGCTTTATCGGACCACAACTGATGCTTCTTGCTTCCTGCGGTGGATTTCCCCCGGCTCTCCCTGCCTGCCCACTCTCTTCCAGGAAAGAGCATTCGGGTTTGTGCTTACAGAGTTGAATTTCCACCTCTTTGGGGACAAGGCGGAGAATTGGCCTGAGGCAAAAATGAAAGAAAGAAAAAGACCCATCCAAAGAACCCCTGCTTACCCATACACCCCTTCTCCAAGAAAGCCCAACTGCAAAAGACCCCAGCTTCCCTAATGGGTAAAATGATCCCACATGTGCCCTGGGAGCCAGATGCCTGTGGCTCCAGTTTCACAGGGAAATCGTTTGAGAGGTATGTTAAGTCAGAAAGCCACTTACTGGCTTTTGACACGACTCCTCTCGGAGAGTAAGTGGACACCGGGCTGGCTCTTCCCGAAAGTAAACACTCATCTATCTCCTTGAAGATTCAGAACACCGGTGTGGCCAGAGCAGGCCTTCTTCTGCAGTCTGTGCAAGTTATCGAGGCCTCTGTCCGCTTGAGACCTGGGTCCTAGTTGGACACTACTCTATGGATTTGCAGTTCCCAGGACTTAGAAACCTTCGGTTGCACTTAGTGCTCACGAGAAGAGCGTCTCTCAAAAGCCAAAAGGAAAAGAAAACACGAGACCTCGGCGTTCATGAGATGAAAAAGACAGAAATCAAAACAGTAACAACAACAACAAAACCCCACATTCTGGATGGTTTTGAACTCTAGGGCACTCAGCAAAGAGCTGGGGGTTCTGCAATGCCCTCTAAGGCAGAACTCCCAACCCTGGCTTGTGGTAAGTTGCTCTGAGCGACAGCTCCAGCTCAAAGCTACTATCCAGATATCTGCTTTCATGAATAAATGTGCGTCTTCCAGAAGTGGCTTCAAAGTAAAGCCAACAGCACAAACTCTTTGTATATTATGTAAATTCATGTTTGACTATATACAATTGGCAACAACTGAGAACCGTAACCTTTGTTCAAAATCTCTTTTAGCTGAGCTCTCTGTGTAGATGATGAGTATGGAGGTGGAGGTGGAGTCAGACTGTGAGTTCCCGTGTAGACGCCGCTCTGCAGACCCAGCTGGGACAGTCTGCTCACCTCCCCACCGGGCCTCACAGCCGTGAGAGCCTGTCTTTGGGCGTGTTCCAAGGGCACCACGCGGAGACACTTTAGCTGTTGTGTGAAGTGGGACCTTAACCAGATGGTAAAGTTCAGAGGACCGACTCCTAAATTATTACAGGTGTGAACCTGCCTGCTTATTGGGGGGTGTGTGTGAGAGTGATGGTTTGCTGGGGGGCGGGGTAGGGGGAGGATGTATAGTTAAGAGAAGTAATTATTTATTGGGGAACTATTTTCTACTTAACTCCTTTATGGGATCTATTAAAAGTAAAAGCACTGTAGATAGGTAGACAGACAGAAAAATAGATTCTAAAATTGTGTTAAAAAAAACAAAAACCCAAACTCATATTTCTAAGTGGCTAGAACTCGTTTAGATCTCATAAGCACTATTCAGCACAGTGGCCAGATTGTATCTCAAAGACAAATCCACTCACTGAGAGAACACTCGGGAGATAAGTCAAATGCACAGTAAAAGAAAAATCTAAGTTTTCTCTGGTTTGCGGGCTTTTCCTTCAACACATAGTTGCACATTCGCTCCTCATAGGCCTCTGGAGAGGACAGGAGGGAGTCAGAGTTCTGGAAGTAGGATTCATCCAGAGAGGAAGGTATAGATCGAGGGGGGCAGGCAGCTATTGAAAGGAGAGGAGTTTGGCGACCATCTGAGGAGATAAACAGGAGGTTGGGAAGAAGAAGAAGGAGGTTTGGATGAAGTTGGCGACTTCCTTGGCTTGCCTGCTCTTCCCCTGGCACCCACACAACCTTTGCAGGGAGACAGTCACGGGCCTATTGCTCAGAACATCTGAGAATTATCTCCAGAAGTGACCACAGTGGCAAGGCCACACAGGACATAAGAGCAAAGGGGAGGAGATTGTTTGATAAAAGGAGGGGGAGGGTAAAGGTGGGGGGAGGGAGGGCGGGAAAGGGCAAGGGGATGAACGTTGTCAAAAATACTAAAGCAAATGCCATTATGAAAGCACCACTTTGTAGGATCCATGCTAATAAACTTTTTAAAAAGATTCTGAAGCATCTGCAGCAGTGGTTTTCAGCCTGTGGGTCACAACCCCCTTTGGGTGTATGTGGGGGGCGGGTCACATAGCAGATATCCATATCAGATGTTTTCATTATGATTCATAATGCTAGCAAAATTAGTTATAATGTCTCACTGAGATAATTTTATGGTTGGGGGTCACTACAGCACGAGGAACTGAATTAAAGGGTCATGGTATTAGGAAGGCAGAGTATTGGTCTATAGGGTCTGAGTGTAGGATTCACTTCCCTGTCTCTGTGCCCCAATTTGGAATCCAATCCCAGACTGTTAGAGACCATCACCGGAAGAGAACCAGACCAAGACAAAAACACAAAAGCACCCCCCACACCCTACCCCAACCAAGAAATCCTTTGTTTGGAGTAGGCCAGCTCACTATCTAATCTGAGAAAACCCAAGAGCCTCTTGTTTTAATTAAACTCATTTTAGAGAGTTTTGACTCTGATGAATTGAGAGAGTTGAGTACTAATTTATTCAGCAGGATGTGCAGTAGTGCACAGCAGGGACATGGTGTTCCTGGGAGGCACTGATGGGCCTGCCATCCTTCAACTCTTGGAGAGGCTGCAGGGCACAGGAGTGAACAGGTCAGGAGAGCTAGGAACTTGGTGGGCACCGTCTGGTTCAGCACAGGCTGGGTTTTCCTGCATTGGAAAGGACCCATTCACAAGGAGGGTGGGCGGGCCTGGCTACAGAAGGGTGAAAGATTTTAAGATGGCCGCAGCAGAAATCCAAACCAAACTGGTACTCGTCTGAAGGGCTACCCAGGTGATCATAAGACTGGAGAGTGGGTTTGGCTACAAGCTTCTGTGCAGGGCTCATTTTAACCAACTGTAGCCTCTGTTTCTTTATTTCCAAAACAGTTGCAGCATGCGTTCCAACTACATGGAACCAAGGCTTTAAGTCTTCAACCGCCCCTCTCCCCAAAACCATAAGGCATCAGCTCCCGTCCCCCGTTTTTAACTTGTGTAGTTGTACATATGGTGTATGTATGAACACGTATGAACACCTGAATGCACACACAGGCGCCCAAGGCCAGAGATTGATGACTGGTGTCTTTTCTAGTCACCTCCACCTTATTTTTCGATGCAAGGTCTCTCACCGAGCTCAGAGCTAATTGGGCTAAGTTAGCTGGCCAGTGAGCCCACTCACTGCGTCTGCCTTTCTACGTGAGAACTGGGAATCTGAACCCTGGGTCCCTGTGCTTACACAGCGAATGCATTACTCACTGAGGCTGTCCCTGTCTCCTCCTATTTGTTTTCTTTTGTTTTCAATGAAAACTTTCTCAGAGATGCATACCTTTGAGTTTGGAATGTATCTTAAAGTAATAAAATTACTTATGGTATGGTCAGAGTCATCAACACATCAACACCCACCCCCAACCTCTGGATGGTGTAAGTTCTCCAAATCGTTGAATTTTCGGATGTGAAAGTTTTAGTGTACAAAGCCTATGCGATTCAAGCTACCTGACCTCGAAATGTTATAACCACCCTCACCCCACCCCTGCCTTTCTCCCTTCTCCCCAACCCCACCTCACCCCGCTTCTCCCTCACCAGCCGGCAGGAAGGTTAGGAACCGCTGCAGTCTGAGTGGTATATCATGTTAGGGAATTACAAGACTTAGTGACTCTGAACACAAGGCCCCTTCTCTTAGATGTGCCTCATTAACCCTCCTAGCATTCCAGAACAAGGTGCCAAGGCATGACAAGAGCTGGGCTGATAGACACAATCCTGTAGGGCGGGGAGGCAGCTCATGACACAAATTGACTACCTGCTCCTCCACTTTTATCTTCCCCTACCCCTCTCTCCCTGCCCTACTGCCATCTTGAATGGGTCCATCATAAGCTACCATACACAAGCACTCTACTGACTATCAACATAATAGGTAGGAAACACCAGAACCAGGTTTGCTGTCAGCACTGGCTGCGTCTTCAGTAGGACACACAGGATGGACGGACAGCCTCTGTGGGAACATCCTGTGTCCTTCGTGGCTTTCCCTCATGTTGTCAATGAGGAGTCCCCATCTCGTCTTCCTATCTGGATGTCATAGTGAACACCTCCTTTGCCTATTTGCCTTTGGAGTGCGTGGGAGTGTACATGGGCCTGTGTGTTCGCAGGCACATGGGGCCAGAGGTTAACCATGGGTGTTATTCCTTAGGACGCATTTCCCCTATCCCACACCCAACCCCACTCTGTCTTTTTTAGAGGTTTTTAGTGGTTCCTGATTAGACTGGGCTGGCTAGCCAGAGGACTCCAGGGAATTGCCTATCCCTGTGTCTTAGTTAGGGTTTCATTGTTGTGAAGAGACACCATGACCACAACAACTCTTATGAGGGCAGCATTTAATTGGGGTTGGCTTACAGTTTCAGAGGTTCAATCCATTATCATCATGGTGGAAAGTATGGCAGCATGCAGGCAGGCATGGTGCAGGAGAAGGAGCCGACAGTTCTACATCTGGATCCAAAGGCAGCAGGAAAAGAGAGAGACACTATACTGGCTTGGGCATCTGAGATCTCAAAGCCCACACCTAGTGACACCCTTCCTCCAACAAGGCCATGCCTCTTAATAGTGTCACTTCATATGTGCCTCTGGGGACCATTTCCCCTCACATCTGTCTTTATGGTTCTATTACAAGAACACACTGTAATGCATGGGTTCTGGGAGATGGAAGCACTTTAACTATCAAACTATCTCACAGGCCAGTGTCCTGGTTTTGGATGTATGTGGGACCATAAAGGGGATAAAGAAATAAAGATAAGTCCACTGTGTCCAGCACTTCACTCCTTGCTGATGACTGGGAATATGAGTCGAAAAGGAGGGCTCTTAGCCCAGTACTGGCGTGGGGAATCTCCTACGATTGATGAGTAATGGTCAAACAAACCATGCAGGAGGGTGCAACCTCTGCAATGATTTGGAGAAAATAGGGTTCTAGGTTCTTCATGAGCCATGGGGGTAGGGGGGGAGGAGTAGCAGGGTGAGGTGAGCAAGAGTGGGGGAGGAGTGTGATCACAGATGTGAGGCAGTAACCTAAGCTGACCCTGTGGCCTTTGAGCATCTTAGGTGTGCCCAAAGTGGGAAGAGTTCAAACTGCTCACCATGTGAAAGACACAAGATTCAACGGGGAGAGATACCTGACATGTGCTGAGACGGGCTTTCTGTGGTGTCCCTCTCTAAACACCTTCCCCCAGAGCAGGCCTCCTGCCCTTTTCCTGGCAACATTTCTTAGGAAAAAAATGGTGGTTGTCCAGGCAGAGCTTCTGGGTTGCTGAACTTTGATGGAAGCTCTGGTCTCCTAGGACCAGGACCCAGGTATTCACCTTGTGTGCCGCTGTCCCTCACAGCAGTGTTGATCAATAACCATGCACGTACATACCTAGTTCCATGACGCAGGACACTTCCATGCACATTCTAAATATTTTACTATCGCATTCTCTTATTGTTGAACTGCTGTGGTCTAAGTATGAAATGTCCCCCATAGGCCCATGTGCTTGACTCCGTGGTGCACTGTTAGTGCTGCTGTTTAAGAGGATAGTGGGGCCTTTAGGAGGTGGAGCCTTGCTGGAAGAAGTGAGTTACTAGAGTGATCCTCAAGGCACCGCAGTCTAAATTCCTGTCTGATCTCTGTTTCCTGATCCAACCGCAGCCCAACTTCCCTGTCTGATCTCTGTTTCCTGATCCAAGGCAATGCAAGAAGTCTCCAGCAAACACCCCTGCCACTGTGAACACTCCTCATGCTTTCTCTATCATGGTGGACTATGTACACTTTGGCCACAAACCATGAGCAGCTTGTCCCCCTCTTAAGTTGCATCCTATCAAGTATTTGAAATGAGAAAAGCCGTTACTGAAACCTTTACCGCTTATCACATGGCAAATACTCTCGGCATTGGGGCCACATGGTTGTCTATGGCAACCCCTCTGCCACAGAGATGCATAGCAGCCATAGGTAGTGTGTGAATGGGTGCGCCTGGTCGTGGTCTGTTTTTCTGACTGACTTTAATCAGTGGACCAAGTGGCTCGTGGGCCAGTACAGGACTCTAAGGGTCATGAATTTCTACCCTGCATACATCTTAATCTTGAACGCTGTGTATGGTAGTTTAGCAGATAACGTCCTATTGTTAAAAGATGCTGTCCCATTCCTTTCTGGAATATTCTTGATTCGCGGGTTGCTTCTTTTCTCTGTGTGTCCTTAAATACATTAGAAGGGACTAGGAAAGAGCTTTTATGCCGTACCATTTTGTCTATGCCCATACGCTCTTCTGATGATGCCTCAATCAAAATGAACCCCATCCTTCCGTCTCTGGGAGACTTTTGGCTCTGCCACTCTCTCGGTAACCATTACTGAATTTCTCCAAAGAGTTTGTCTGTGTTCTTTTTCTTGAGTGTGAATTTAGTATTAAAAAAAAATCAACACTGGGCCTACAGAGATGGCTCAACAGTTTAAAGCCCTTGCTGTTCTTGCAGAGGACCTGTGAAATGGCTGACAATGGCCTAAAACTTCAGCTCCAAGGGATCTGACACCGTCACCTGCCCTCCACAGGCAGATTGGCTCTCCGATGGGCAAACAGCTCCCACCCTGGGTGGGTCTCTCTTCAGCATGTACATGGTGCTCACTTACCTTGTGAAATAAGTAGTAAATCAGTGCAAGTGACCACGAGGAACTAAGGCTGCTGTTGTTGCTGCTGGTTCTGTGCAGATGTTGCCAACTAAAAGAGCTAAGAACCCTTATGTAAGTCAGATGTCCGCACCACTCTAAAACTACACACAGAGGTTGTAAGCCCAGCCCTGTCTCTGCTACACCGCCTCACTCCTGCCTCCAGATACTATTTCATGACCTAGCTCCATCTCATCATCTAAGCATGTAACGGGTACCAGTATGAAGACACGTCTGTCTTCCAGGCATGACACGGCTGTAGTTATCTTGAGATTAGAGCAGTGATGACTACCCACACTCAGGAGACCCTCACAAGATCAGAAAGCTTTACTGCAGATCACAGGCACTCATTATTTTCTGTACTCCTGTCCCAACCATAGAAGGCAACAGTGTATACAGCATATGGAAGGAGGAAGTCCACCGTGTATGTGCTTCTGGGAGGTGCAGCTGTTGGGGAGTGACCTGTGTTACCATGAGTAACCCCTTACCCATGTTAGACTTGGACAGAATGATATCTGTGGTCCGTCACTGGTTCCCTCTCTGGGGTGAAAATGCATTTGTTTGTGCTTCTCTAATAAAAGTCATAATAATAAAAGCAACACCTCTTCCAGCTTCTCACTGCAGGAGAGGTAACAACATGGCATTGTTTTTCTTCTGCCACAGAATACCTGTTTTTTCCTAATATCAAATGCATGCTGGTTCTCTTCACCAATTCTCCAACACCACTGGGTATCCAGCAACAGAATTCAATTATGACATTACCTACCTGGAAGTGGTACCTGATCCCACAAGCTAACGTCTCCAAACAAGGACACTCTGAGTGTAGATATCAGCCATAAGTGAGGGGGTCTCCATGGTGCCCACGTTTCTGCCCATGGCACACCCCCATGTCTTAGAAGTCACCCAAATAACTACAAGAACAGAAAGCAATGGTCTCAGTTTTGTTGGTAAGACGGGGCATGTCGGGGTAGTATGGCTGTAGATATATCCTTGTGAGAAAGGAAACAGCTTGATGGCAGACATAGACAATGAAAGGAGATGTGGTAGCATGGCATAGTACATACACTCACCAACACTGTGGCCCTTTGAATGCAATGTTTAAGGGTCCCACTGAAGTTCACCATTGATTATTGATTGTTAAACTCAACCTCAGAGAGTCAATGCATGGGGGCAGAGTTGCAACCCTCTAATCTTTCTGAGGACCTGCTCCATTGAAAACCTATCCCCTGCTCCATTAGTGACTCTGGTAGTAAACAAAGGATTGAAAATCTTCAGGTGTTCAGGAACCCTTTCTAGGAACCAGGGAACAAAGATCAAACATTTTTGTATGACATTTATTTTTGCTTTTATGTGTAAGAGTGCTGTGTCTATGTATGTATATGTGCACCATGTCCATATAGGTGTCTACTGAGGCTAGAAGAGGGTGTTGGATATCCTTAGAACTGGAGCTACACATATCTGTGAACTACCAGGTGTGGGTGCTATGAACTCAGGTCCTTCTGAAGAGCAGCAAGTGCCTTGAATATTTTAAAAAATATATTTTAAAGCATAAATACTTAAAAAAGACTTTTCTAGCTTTGCTCAAATGGGTAGATATGGTATGCTTTAGTCAACTGATATCTAGAGGTGGCCAATGATTTGTTTCCAATATTTTGTCTTAGCAATTAATACCACAATGGCTAAACTTGTAACACAATTTCTGCATGTGAAGGTCTCTCTGAAAGCTACAGTCCCAGAAGCAAGATTGATATATCAAAAGGTAACTACATCTGTACTTTCCACAGACTATGTCAGATTCACAGATGTATTGCTGTCATTGTTATCTGTAGATAAGTTTTCTGCCTGAGGCTCAAAAAGTGAAATATTTTCCCCAAAGTGATTTCACTAAAGGGAAGTTGAAATAGACGAATTATTAGGAAATGTGTGTGTATGTATGGTGGGAGTAGTGATGGGGGAGAATGAGAAATGCTCTGGGGCTAAAGAAGGGCTTAAAGAAAAGTGAAAATTTATTTTTGCTTTAAAATTCTATTTATTATCTGTGTGTGGAGTTCATGCTACACCACACATGCCACGGTGCCTGTTTGCCAATTAGGCAAGCATCTCTACCCACTGAGCCATCCTGTCAGCTCCTGGGATAAAGTTTCATAAGTAGAAGCCATGCTACAGTGGATGCTCCACATCCAGGAGTGTATGAGGATAGATTGGACTTGGGTGTTTTGTTTTGTTTGTTTTGTTTTAAGAAGAAAACACAATGTTGGGAAGGGTAGAGGTGGTTCAGGTACAGTAGAGGAGGGATGTGATCAAAATATATGAAATTCTCCAAGAATTAATAAATATAGCTTAAATAACAAGGAGAGAAAGAAGTACAGTCCTTTGAAAGCTTCCAAGACTCCATCCTGTCCCTGATGTACAGCTGGAAGTCCTTCTTACATGTGGTTTTGAGAATATGGGGAAGGAGAACTGAACTGTAGAACAAGGAAGTGTTTGCTCCTTTCCACCATTGAACCAGGAAGTGTTTGTGCCTTTCCACCATTGAACCAGGAAGTGTTTGTGCCTTTCCACCATTGAACCAGGAAGTGTTTGTGCCTTTCCACCATTGAACTGGAAGTGTTTACTCCTGGGAGCAGGATGCGAGTATGTGTTCCAATGAAGTGGTCTGATCCCTAGGCACCTTTTCAGAGTGGACTAGCCAATTTGTCTGTCTAGGACAGCAACTAATTCCAGAAGCTCCAGATTCCTAGCCTAATAAGGTTCCTACTGGTGTAACTGACAAACACCCTTACCAAAAGCAACTTGGGGAGGAAAGCTTGTTTTATCTTATACTTCCAAGTTATGGCTGCAGAACAGTGAAGAACTCAGGGCAGGAACCTGGAAGCAGGAACTGATGAAGAGGTCACGAGGAGTGCTACTTCCTGGTTTGCTCCCTATGGCTTGCTCACTTCCTTATACGGAACAGGATCGTCTGATCAGGAGTGGCCCTGCCCACAGTGAGTTGGGCCCTTCTATTATCAATCTATAGACAATGTTCTATAGACTTTTCCATAGACCAATCCAATAGAGGCGTTTTCTCAAATGAGGTTCCTCTTTCTAGATGATTCTAGCCTATGTCAAGTTGAAAAAAAGCTAACAAGCTCAGTTCACGTGTCGGGTGCACAAGCTTCCATGCCTCATGTGGAATCTGGGAGCTAGAGAGGTGATGGCAAGAAGATCAGATGCCCAAGGCCAACCTTGACTACATAGCGCATTGGAGGTCAGTCTGGTTACACAATAAACCCCTGCTTAGTCCAAGTTACTTAAATAATAAGAGCTTCTGTCAAAAAAATATGGAGCTCTGTAAGACAGCTGAATTGTGTTTGCCATACAAGCATGAGGCTCTGATTTTGATCTCCAACACCTGAGTAGAAGCTAGGCATCTTAGGCATACATCTATAGTCCCAGCCCTGAGAAGGCACAGACAGGATCCCTGGAGCTTGGTAAACGATCTGAATTGGTGAGCTCCAGGTTCAGTGAGAGACCCCATATCAAAAAATAAAGTGTGCTTGCAGCAAGGTTCAACAGATAAAAGTGCTTGCTCTGAAAATCTGAGTGTGATCCCTAGTTCAATCCTGAGTGTGATCCTAAAGTGTGATCATGAGTGTGATCCTAGAGTGTGATCCTGAGTGTGATCCTAAGTATGATCTAAGTGTGATCCGGAGTGTGGTCCTGAGTGTGAACCTAGAGTGTGATCCTGAATGTGGTCCTGAGCATGATCCTAAGTGTTATCCAAAGTGTGATCCTAGAGTGTGATTCTGAGTGTGATCCTGAATGTGGTCCTGATTGTGATCCTAAGTGTGATCCTGAGTGTGTCCTAGAGTGTGATCCTTTACCACATAAGGCAAAGGAGAAAACTGTCTCCACAGAATTGCCCTCTGATGTCTACATATATGCCATGGTACATGTGTCCCCACAGGAATCATTGGTCTTCCCCCTGCCCTTTCTCTCTCTCTCTCACACACACACCATTTAAAACTCTAAGATTAGAAAGTGATTGAGGAAGTTACTGGTACCTGATAGCCTCACATATACATCATATACATGCCTGTGTCCTGTCCTCTCCTCTTCTCTCTCTCTCTCTCTCTCTCTCTCTCTCTCTCTTTCTAGATTTTGTATTTTTTTTCACCTAGAACATCTATTCCTGATCAAGAATACAAAGACCAATCTATATCCAAGGACATCAGATATTTACAATGCTACTTATAAACTCCTCTTTTAAACAATTTACCCCTCCTCTTCACACACACACACACACACACACACACACACACACACACACACACACACATTATCCCTAGGTTGAATATAAAGTGGCAAAAGGCTGGAAAGATGGCTCAATGGTTAAGAGCACTGACTTACTATTCCAGAGGACTTAGGTTCAAATCCCAGTATCCACATGGCAGCTCACAACTGTCCACAACTCTAAGATCAGACACCCTCACACAGACATGCATGCAGGCAAAACATCAATGCATATGATAGATAAATAGATAGATAGATAGATAGATAGATAGATAGATAGATAGAAAGAAAGAAAGAAAGAAAGAAAGAAAGAAAGAAAGAAAGAAAGAAAGAAACTGGGAGGAATAAGGAATCCATGTATGTGGCAGAGATAGGACAGCAAGCATGGGAAGAAGACAGGAAGGGAACCTCCTTGGTCCTTGGCAACACTTCATCTCGCCTCATCTCTGAGCAAGCTTGGCTCTGCTTCCTAGTTGGGTTTCATACAAGAAGACATTTTTCACTCAGCGAAATACTCTCAGACCCTCTGCTCCTGTAACTGGTTAACAGTCTCAGTGTGGGCATCCTCATCTAACTCACCCGAGAACCCACTAATTGTTAGCTTTTCTTTCCCCAGTTCCAAGGGCAAGGAGAAAACGTCGTCCTTGGTTGCTCCTAAATAATCCTGGCTCCATTGTAATTGGCTCAAACTAGGTCATGTGTTCATCTGTGAACTGGGCTGGGAAGCCACGGGGTAGGGAGGGGTGTGGGTCTCATGATCAGTCTTTGAACCTAGAAGATGTTTTTCCCAGAGAAGAAAATGAGTGACAGGCAGAAAAGACCCACCGAGAGCCCATGGAGGTGCCTAGCAACACAAGAGCCTTGATTAAGACATCATTCCTGTCTTGAATTAAGTGGAGTGCTTCTTCAAAAAAATTAAAAAATAAATAAAACCCATGGTTTTCATCAATATCTAGACTACCAATAGGAAATGTACCCTGACAGGCTTATTCAGACACTTCCTTCAAGCACGTGTCTTTCCAAGGTTTCTAAAGATCCAAAACATCTTATTTATTTCTCTCCTGGTTTCATGGTCCAAGAAATGGGCTAGGGGAGGGACTCTTCAGTGAGGTAACTCATATTGTGTTGGAAGGGACAGCCCCTCTCTCAATAACAGCATAACTGTAAACCAGGAGTCAATAACATTGTTGCCACAGGGACACCCTAAAACACATTCACCAACAGCTGGAATTCAGTCATCCCTGGGATCAGTATCTTGTGTTTCCAACTGATCTTTCACATCTTAAGTATTTGTTTCGTTAGCATTCATTATCAGGGAACATATTTCAAGTAAGTAAATGATTTACGTTGGGACATAAGACCTAGGAGCCAGCTCCTAGATGTAGATGAGACCAGGACCCCAGGCTTGTCACTGAACAGTCTTCAAAGCCAGTTGGTGGTAATAGAGATGCACCCATTGGGTCTTTGGATGAGAACTAGGGTGGGCAAAATCTGAGGGGCTTGCTTTTGTCACTCAGTACCAAGTCGATGTTTAAAAACCAAAAGCCATTCTTAGGCTGCCCTCTTTCCTGGGTGTTCTTGAGCCTTATAAGGTCCGACATGATCCATCCCCAGTTTCATTTTACCGAGATTCTTGTCTTAGTTCAGAAGTCCCTCCCTTGTGGTTTCTTGAACCCCTATCCATTTCATGACCTTCACTTAGACTGTTTCCTTTCTAGAACGTTCTCCTCTTTCCCCCAGCTCCACTCACCAGACTACATCTATTTCATTCCTACCAAACCAGGTCAAAGCCTTGTGGGTTTATGTCCCAGTAGTATTCCTCATGGTCATTTGGGTAGCACCATGACCTGTGTGCTCTAGTCTCAGAGCACAGCTGTATCTGGAGCAGTTCAGGATCAAAGACAGCTCTGTCAACCAACCACGATTTCCCAAATGCCTAGCACGTGTCAGCCATGGCTGAAATCCTTCCATTCTCTTCTAAGTCACTTCATTCCTCTGCAACAGCTTGTACCACCTCCCCAACAAGCCTTTTTCCTCATGTCCAACATCTTACATCCCATAGCCTCTTCACAGAACTAACTCATCTTCAGCTAGGGTCCTGATTCTATCACAGGTGGCCAGCATGGCATGAGCAGGGTGAAGGTTCTCCCTGGAGAAGGCAGGGCAGGGTGTCACGTGAGGACAGAGACACCATTACTAATTCACCAATAGCCCCTGGGCAAGCTTACCTTGCCTTTTGGGTTATTTCTCATCCTCCCCGTTTGCCAAGGGTGGAGCTAGTGTGTGCTCTGCTTGCTACTTAGGCAAGCACATGGTACATGGTTGATACCAATGAATATCTATTGAGCGAATGAAGACACAGAGATGAGCCCAACATGGCCCTTGCCTTGATGGACTTGGAGTCTAGTGCGAAAGGAAGCAAGCAAAAACATTGCCCAGGTGCTAGGTGATTGGTTACTATGTGGCCAAGATATAGAAAGGCTCCTCTGCCGAGAGGTGCAAACACCTGTGCCCTGATGAACTTGCTGGCCCAGGCCAGTTATCTTCAATGTCTATGTAACATATGTCTCTTCGTGCATACCTATAGCATGTCTCAGTGGTGTGTGTGTGTGTGTGTGTGTGTGTGTGTGTGTGTGTGTGTGTGTGTGTGTGTGCATGTATGTGTGAAATCCTGTGGTTAAATGTTTGTGTATATCACAACACCCCTGAGCTGTTCTACTGTTCTTCCTCAAGAGTCATCCACCTACTTTGCTGAAAGAGGGTCTCTCACTGGCTAGGTTGGCTGGGTATCCAATCCTAGGGCTCTTCCAGTTCCACACCCTCAACTGGAATCACTAGTAGCAGCCACCATACCTAATGTTTTTACCTAGTTCCTGGGGATCAATCTTAGGTTCTTGTACCTTTGAGGCAAGCACGGTGCCACTGAGATATCTCCCCTCTGCCCATGTTTGTAGTGTTTCCATCTGAAGACTGAAAAAGCTTCCCTGGGGCTTTTAAGAGTCCCACAGGCCCTGAGGACTGACATCTGCCCAGCTGCCTGCTGTGAGAAGCCAAGGCCTATTGAGTAGAAGAGAGGGTGTACACACAACCGCAACCATCAGCTACTGGAAAGGGGCATAAAATTCTTTGCAAAGTAGATTATTTTTCTTTGTAACTGTGTGGAGTTTGGCACAGTACAAGTGGCAAAGATAATAATTTGAATTTCCTCATGATTTCTTTTAATTTTGGATTTTATTAGGGAGGAATTATTCATTTGGCTTGTACGCATTAAATTTTATTCAGCTCGTATGATTGCATATTAATAGAGTTACAGCTTGCTCACTGCCTTAATGCTATGTTTTCAAGAGACTTGATGAAGAATTTCTCAATTTTGTTATGCAAGGTTGTTTTTGCTCTCCTTTGCTTTGTTTTGAACTCCAGGGCCAATAGACTCCATTTATTTCAGCCCTCAAAAGGCTCCAAGACAACAGTAACTTACCTTGAAGGACATACCTCAGGGGGACAGTGGCTCTGGGTAGCCACCCTTGTTTATTATCGTCTTTGGGAAATCAAGTAGAATGCTGAATGTTATGCTTTGCTCTGTCAGCAACATGTTGATTTACCGTAGGTCATCCTGTAATATAGCAGCATAGTTTTCACTATCACATGAGTTTTCCTTGGCTGACTTAAGGCTGGAGAGATGGCTCAGCAGCTCAGTGCACTAGCTGCTTTTGTAGAAGATCCAGGTTCAACTCCCAGTACCAACATGGTGGCTAACAGCCATTTACAATTTCCTTCCCAGGCGATGCAATACTCTCTTTTAAACTTCATGGGCACTAAGCATGCATATGGTACACATACATACATGCTGCCAAAACGCTCACTTATAAAATAAAAATGAATGAGTTTAACAAAGAAAAAAAAAGAGGAGGAGGCTCCCCCAACTTAGAAAACAAGACCTAATTCCTGCCTAAGTTCTTGGATGACTTAACAGAATATATGTCTATTCCAATGGAGATGGGGCTCCGTCCAGGTCTACCTTGTGAACCAATGAGCTTCTTGGGGTTACTTACAGAAGTGTAGGTGATTTCTGATCAGCTATGAGTCCTATCTGTTGGGGTTTAAAATCTCGGCTCATGTCCAGACAGAGCACACCAAACCGACATGATTCCACATGGAGAGGTTTAATGAGAGAAGAAGAGTAGAAGAGGGGAGAAGTAAAGGCCGGCCATGGGCATGTGGAGGGAAGGTGGGGATGGGGAGAGAAGGGACAAAGGGGAGAGGGCAAGAAAGCAGAGAAGAGAAGTGAGAGGAAGAGCAAGACAGTGAGGAGGGGCCAAGCAGCCCCTTATATAGTGTCAGGCACAGCTGGCTGTTGCCAAGCAACTGTGGGGCGGAGCTTACGCTGAGACACACTTTGGTGATCTCTGCTGGAACTGCTGGGTGTCTGCAGGGTAGCTTTGCCTGGCTCATCCAGTGTGGCCTTGGCAGGGTTGACTTGGCTCTGCCTCATGGAGTCATTCATCTTCCAGAAGGTTTCCTTGGGTTTTTCCTTAAGGTTGAGACAGAGGCATTGGAGAAAAGAAAGCAAATGGGCTGTGGATCCAAGAAGCTTCCACTTTGAATTACTCAAAGTAAGTGGCAAGGCATTCCATCAAGAGGCATGGGAGGAAGCTACCCCCTAGTAGCAAGGACAATCACATAAAGGGCATGGGCGTGGAAAAGAGGGGAATTGGTAATTAAACATATTTGTATCTGTCACAGCCCAGTAGCAACTGTAGCATTGTGTGTCCTATTTTAAGGGAGTGTTTAGCCCCTCTGGGAACTATGGCTCTACTCCACTCACAGTTTGTTTGGTCCTTATTGCTTGGTCATGCTACCTTGCTACTTTGACCTTAGGGCAAGGATACAATGTGGAGATGGGGTGGAATGGCCTCTCCCAGCCTCAGGCTGTGCAGGATCAGTGTGCAAATACTGCCCCTGGTGTTCAAGAAGTCCTGACTACTGGTGAACAATACTTTCTGCTGTCATGGTTTAGTAAGTCTTTAACCAGCTGTTGTTTGAGCGTGTGAACCAACCTCTGGGCTCCAGTTTCTTTGGGAGCACACTCAGGAAATGGCAGCCATTCTTCTAGTGTTGGTTGGTGCCCAGGGCCCAGAACCAAGCTTATTTTCAGGGGAAATATGCCTAATAAATTAATTAATGATGCAAAACCATTTTTTTTATTTGAGGTGGGAAGAGGGTGTAAGGAAAAAAAGAAAGGGAGGTTTGGCTGGCAGTTTGGGGGTCTACTCAGGAATAAAGTTACACTGTAATCCCCTTTCTGGCGTCAAATGTCCAGGCTGTTATACTGCTAACAAATGAGTAAGCCAAGGCAATGGAAGGATAAGGACATAGATTTTTCTCATAACTTTGAAACACCCCCATTCTCTGTTAGAGCAATTAAACCATGTGGACACCGGACAAGAAGGGGTATGAAGGGGTTTTCTGCAGACACTGGAGTATTTGAAATAGGACACTGTAGCCTAGGAAAGAGTTTCTGGGCATGGGAATTCCTGGGCCCAGATGGTGGGAAAAGTCTGAGAGGACCTTGGGATTTGGGACTTCGAAGCAGCTGAGCCGCAGCTGTGGGGTCGGAATTGGAGCCAGCCACAGGTGGCGCCACCTGTTTCTCTTACCAAGTTTCTCCCACTCCTGTCACTGAGGCCTAGTCTTTACCCCCTTCCCAGGGCTGAGGAATGTGGGAGAAGAATGGGGGAAAGACCATTTGCTGAAAGGATTAAGGAGATGGGTGTTCAGCCTGTAAGCCTTCCAGGACTCAGGCCTGACAGACCAGAACAGCAGAATGTTTCCTGTTTCCAGTGGCGGCCTATGGAGCCATCCTGTGATGTCACTCCGTGCACCTGCAGTGGTTGAGTGGTCAACAGCGTAATGTGGCCTCCACAAAACTCAGAGTTTATAATTGCTCTGACAGGGCGTGGACTGGACCATCGTTTCGAATTATCTATGAAAAAGCAAATTAGGAGCCTAATCCTGCTTGCACAGGACATGCCCACTTACCGGAAGACGCTCCCTCCCTGCTATCCACAGCATCTGTTGCTCTGTTATAAATTAATAAGGCAATTGCCAGCGAGTCCTGTGGTGGGTGGCTTTCTCTCCGTTCCTGTTTTAAAGCCACGCACAGGGACTGGGGAGGCGGTTCAGCTGATAAAATGCCCACCGTTCAAACAACCAGAACCCGAATGCCCATTCCCACCGTCCACCTAAAAGACAGACGCTTTTTTAGACAAGGCACTGTAAAGGCCACCACTGACTGGATTGGAGGCGAGCTGGTCCCTGAAGCCCATCGGTCAGCCAGTGTCGGTGATTCACGTTTGGTGAGAGACCCTGTCTCAAAAAGTAAAACGGAGACTAATCAAGGAAGACACCGGGCATTGATCTCTGGCCTCCACAACCGCTGTCGTGTGTGTATTCACCCAGAAGAATATGTATATAGTCCAAGGCATCCAAAGGACACCAAAAATAGTGATGTGACCATAAGCAAAATCACAGACAATAGCTACTCACCAGGCTTCCTGAACCACAAGATCTTCTCCACCCATAGACAGGCTGTGCAGACGAGCTCAGCAGAAGTCAAGGGCTTCTGTCTCTATTTTTGACACGCAAAGTGAGTGTGGCTATGAAACCAGAGGCCTCTTCCCAGTAGGTAGCACCAACATGAAGGTACCTGGAGAACCAGAGATGACGAAGGACTCCATTGCTAGACCCACCAGGCTGAGTCCTCCTGAGGATCAACGAACAAAGACTTAGAATCACAAATCACTACCAAGGTCAGGTTGCTGCACACAGGGTCATAGGCATGAACTAGTCAAGAAAGAGGGAATGCTGATATGGCTGTGGCGTGGAGTGAGGCCTCATCCCCAAAGGCCTGCAGTGCACACCTGTCCCTGTCCTATAGGAAAGGGGTATAAATAAAAGTAGTCACATTTAGCTGGGTGTGATGGTACAAACACGCCATCCTAGGACTCAGAAAGGTGAGAGAGGAGGCTGTACAGTTCAGTTAGCCTGCAACACACAGGGACAGCCTGCCTCAGAACTAACAACTAACTAACTAACTAACTAACTAACTAACAACTAACTAACTAACAACTAACTAACAACTAACTAGCCAGCCAACCGATCAACCACTTAAGTCAGTCAGTCCGTCTTAAATGTTTTCATCAGAACTAATGATCTAATGTTTGGTGAAAGGGATAAGTCTACCTTGCTTTAGACATTGCAAAATAATAAATGCATTAAAATTACGTGGGGGTGTTTCTGGAAAAGATGGCTCAGGGGTTGAGAGCGCCTGCTGCTTTTCCAGAGGACCTGGACTCAATTCCCAGCATCCACATGGTGCTCCCAACTGTCTGTAACTCCAATTCTAGGGAATCTGATGTCCTTCTCTGACTTCCGCTTGCACCAGGCACACGTGGTTTCCAGAACACACTCATACAAATAAAATGTAAAAAAAATTAAAAATCATGTGATTTTAAAAAAATATTTTTTTACTTTATGTGTATGAGTATGTGTCACATGGTAACCCATGAAGATGGACAATATTATACCTTCTCTATTGGTTAAAAATGGATATATAAACCATGTCAGGCAGTGGTGGCACATGCCTTTAATCCTAGCACTCAGAAGAAGAGGAAGACATCTCTGAGTTTGAGGACAGAGCAGAGAGAGTGGCTATAGGACGGCCAGGGCTGCACAGAGAAAGTCTGTCTGGACACCATCTCCTCCCCACCCACCCCCCCTGAAATAAAAGAAAAGCAACAGAACTCATCCCTGATGAACCGTGAATTTTAGAACTGTGAGAAAATTAATTCCTGCTTGTTTTTGTTTTGATATAGACACATATTCACAAAGGATTTCCAGATTTAACCAAGAGAAGTAAAGCAAACCTAAGGAAATCTAAATTTCAGACGAAGAATAAATAAGATGTAGGTATAAATATGTTTCACGTAACAACTGGGACCATGCACTGGGAAACTATTCACAGTTTGTCTGAAATTCATACACAATGGTCGCCTGTGCTTTTAGTTGGCAATTCTAAATCGAAAGGAGGCTATCCCCATGGCATGAGAGACATCGGCCTCCTGAGTGCTTTATTCTTTCTTCCTTAACAGAAAACATGTCTTTTCATTTTAAGCAACAGAATCTATTTTGGCATTTTTAACCTCAACAACAGGACAGAGAGAGCTGTCAATCACATGACTTAATGGGTACACACACAAACCAAAATGATCCATAGAAATACAGTTTGTCAAAAAACAATCAAAGAGCTTGAAAACTTTCAAACTCCAACTTTTGATTACAGAGATATCCAGCAGGTTACTTAACATGGGGAAATACCTGGGAGCAAACACTGCTTAAGTGACAGCAACCATCTGACAGACCCCTTCTAAGTTCTCCAGGCATCCTTGGATGGAGGTTTACTTGGCATGAAAAACAGGTAAGTAAAGGGGACAAGTACCATCCTCCTGTGCGGCGATCGGGTGGCCTTAGCTGGGCATTCCAGAAGTGAGTGTTACAGAAAGATTCTACCTGGCATTGCCCACCTCTCTGCAGTTCAAGACACCTGGGGAGGTCTGGTTGTCCCAGACTGGGGACTGGTGGTTCTTTGATCACTTTCTGACTTGGTTTCCCAACCTGTGACATGAGATAATATCGACCTTTCGAATTGGATGGTGGTGCCATCTGTACGAAACAGGGTGTGTTGGTGCTTTGGGATAGCACCTGTCAAGCACAAGTGGAGAAAAAGATGGCCTTCCCTGCACCCTAGAGGACAAGGTCTGGCTATGGAATTGCTCTCTGGGCTTCGGGAATGTCCCCCAGGTCAGACCAGACTCCTGAAGCAGTCGGATTTGCAGAAAAGCGTGGGCTCTGAACCTGTGCTGACTAGCATCTGGTTAGAGCACATGTGCCGGGAGAGCCTTGCTGGTAGTGAATGGCATCTGTACTCAGCATGGCAGGCTGGGGTGTTGGCCAGGGAGTGGTTGGAGAGATGGATGCTGATGAAAAGAAAGTCCTCCAGCCAATCCTTCAGACAGCTCAACAGACCCGAAGCCAAAAGGACCTCCTGTTCACAATTATGTAAAACATACTGGGTGCCAGACCTAGTGCCAGTACTCTGAAGATGGCTCTTCTTAAGAATCTGATGCTATGGGTGTAAGTCTCTAGAAAGATCACTGGGAAAAAAACCCTCTCTGAGAGACATCAAGGTATGATGATCAACTTAGTGAGGAACTCTGGAGACTGTAGAGCTTGTGCTGGGGCCTCCTGGCCAAGGGAATGTGTGACCAGAAGTGATCCATGGCTCCACAGTGAATGCCTGATGGCCAAGGCAGGTTATTCAACTTCCTGGTGTTCTGGTTTCCTTGTGTGTGGATTTTCTGAGATAATGCAACAACTGCCTCCTCTGTACCATTATTCAGTCTTGGTGTTGGAAGCTGTGGGGGAAAACTTCTTGGAAGATAGAAATCTTGGCTGAAAAGTCACAGGATAAACTGCTGTGCCTGAGAAAGGAAGGGAATTCACACAGAAGGAGAGCAGAGTGTGAGAGCAGAGTGTGGGGGCCAATGTTCCTAGGATTTAAGAACTGAGGGGTGGGTGTATTTGTGTTTTTGTGTGTGTGTGTGTGTGTGTGTGTGTGTGTGTGTGTGTGTGTGTGTGTATGGGTGTGTGCCTGCCTGCCTGCCTGTCTTCAGGATAGATGGATCGATGGATGGATGGATGGATGGATGGACGGGTGGGTGGATGGATGGTGGATGGATGGATGGATGGATGGATGGATGGGTTGGTGGATGGATGGGTTGGTGGATGGATGGATGGATGGATGGATGGATGGATGGATGGATAGGTGGGTGGGTGGGTGGATGGATGGGTGGGTGGATGGATAGATAGATGAATGTGTGTGGGTGGGTGGATAGATGAATGAATGGTGGGTGGATGGATGGGTGGGCTGATGGATGGATGGATGGATGGATGGATGGATGGATGGATGGACAGGTGGGTGGATGGGTGGATGGATGATGAATGGTGGATGGACGGGTGGGTAGGTGGATGGATGGATGGATGAATGGATGGATGGATGGGTGGGTGGATGGATGGGTTGGTGGACGGACGGATGGATGGATGGATGGATGGATGGATGGATGGATGGATGGATGGATGGATACAAAAAGGACAGGAAGCGATGACCATATGGGATCCCCGTCAGAAGGGCTGTGGGCTTTTCTAAAAGGTCTTGGGGGGGCTGGGGATTTAGCTCAGTGGTAGAGCGCTTACCTAGGAAGCGCAAGGCCCTGGGTTCGGTCCCCAGCTCCGAAAAAAAAAAAGAACCAAAAAAAAATAAAATAAAATAAAAGGTCTTGGGAAGCCAAGCCTGGTTTCAGAGCAAAGGATGCACAGTTGGAAAGCGACAATTAGGTTAACACTTCAATAACAGACTTCAATTCACATTAGGGGTGTGGGGAGGGTCACACAGAGTCCCTAGAGCTGCAAGACAATAGCAGAGACAGGCAGGAGGTGGCTGGGACTTGTGAGCAGAAGGAGGCTGCCCCAGCCAGGCCTCCCAGCTACTCAATATGTTGGTAGGAAAAGCCTTCTCAGGAGAGATTTATGGCTGGTGACTACTCTCCTGTCTCTGTAGGGGGACCTTGGCTGCTGCTGAGATTGGGTGTATTCAGAGAACAGTGTGTCCAAGAAGACTCTAGAGCCTCATCAAGCAGAGCCCCCATGTTCTTTTGTCATGTAAAGTGCCACTGGGGCATTCTTGGAGACAATGAGCCTACCATCTGACAGAGTAGCTATAATTTAAAGGAAGCTGTAGACATTCTGGCAGATGGGCCTGGGTTCCGTCTGTGGCTTCCTCTCATCTGGGTCAAATCCCACCCCCAGCAGATGGATGTGCTGTGGAGAAAGAAAAATTAGGACAAGGGGCTTTGGGAGTGTCATCAGGGTGGCGGCAGTGGTGGCACCAGCATCTGCTTTGTGTTGGCCAGTTGTCATCCGGTCTTGCATATGGGGAGCAGACTCTGGGGTTTAGGCTTGGAGACAGCTCTACAGAACACCCCCAGCTGGCTTGAATGGCTCTTGCCCCACTGACATGCCATAGGATATCCTTCACTCCGGGTGAAGGAACACAGGGCAGCATCTCAGGTTGTCTTTGACCATTAGACCTTTGACTTCATTTTCCCTAAGTTTTTGAGTTGAAGCCCCAGAGTCTCAACCATCTGTCTGCCCTGTCTAACTTCTGAGATAAGTGAAAGTGATAAGCAGACAAAAGAAATCTATTCGATGTGGCCACATTGCTAAAATGAACGAGTGAAAAAGTCAACAGACCCTCACCAAGGTGACTTCAGAGTCATGACATAAGGTCAAGGTGGAGGCCAAAGATGCTATGGTCAAGGTGTGTCTCACCCATCACTGACCCATCACTGTCTCAGGTCCCACCCATCACTGACCTGTCATTCTCTCAGGTCCCACCCATCACTGACCCATCACTGTCTCAGTTCCTGCATATCACTGATCCGTCATTGTCTCAAATCCTGTCCATCACTGAGTAGCTATTTTCTTGGCTCCAGTTTTTCCTGCAAGATAATCTGATAAGTCATCAGAACTGAGTGAAATCACATCCTCAAAATCTCAGCCTTTCTCTTCTCCCAGCATCAGATTCCTGGTGAAATTCCAATTTTGGTGTGAGTAGTCCATCATCTCAATAGTCTGATAGTAGAAGAGAAGGAAACACATGTCTCTTTAGAACATCTTCCTCCCTATGGGTTGAAGCTAAACGCTCACAAGCTTGACTTTTCACTGCTCCCTCCTGTCCTCCAGAGTCCCCCAGCCCAACCTCAGGACTGTGTGGATGTCCTGTGCTCTGCAGGTTGTTCAGTCGGGTTCTTGGCCAACTGTTACATCCAAAACTTTCTCCTGACATTGCCATATGTTCCCTCTGAAGCAATGTCTGTAACAGTTTAAAACCTTTACTTTAGGGAGAAGCTTAGATGACCGAATGTCTCTGGCCTCCCATTTTTGTTCAAGCCCATTGTCAGACATGAATGTCCAGACAGCTCTCAGACTCTATTGCCTGCCAGGGCCCAGCTGGAAGCAAAGGTCACCTGGAAACTGTCCCTTCTCCTTGTCTATGTCCATCTGACCTGGGCTTTGTTTCATTTGTACTCAGGTGAGCCTTGGGAAGCTGTTTAAACAGCTGCTGGCACCTTCATATGTCATTATAACAAGCCTTGGGTCACATTCAGGTCCTGCTGTCATAAAGGTCTAGAGTGCAACAAAGTCCAGGATCTTTGAGTGCTTGGTGTTGGAAATGTCTGTCTGAAGGTGTTTGCCTCAGCCATGGGGCAAAATCCAGAACTGGATAGACTCCACTGTTAAAGACAAAGGCATCCAATTCTGCTGAAGAATGCTGCTTTCTTAGCAGAAAAAGAAGGGACACAATACAGATACAAAGTTGGAAGCATACTGGAGAAGTGCTGCCTTGGGTGGGGCTATAGATTGTGAGGTGCTATAGCCCCAAGAATGGAGAGATACCTTACTGATATGAGAGTCTACTTCTAAGAGCCATAGGAGGAAGTAGCTCTGCCTGGCCCCTGATTATGGATTTCTATTTCCTGAATCACAGAAATCTGAAGCCTGTGTTAAAGCACCCAGATATGAAACAAACAGCATGATTTATTATTCATTCATTCATTTATTTGTACAGAGTCTCATGTAACCCAGGCTGGCCTTGAACTCCCTATATAGCCAAAGATGATCTTGAACTTGTGATCTTTCTGCCTCCACTTTCAAAGTGTTGTGGTTATACATCATCATATCCTGCTTGTGCCGTGCCTGAAATTGAGCCCATTACCTGTGAGAGCTAGGACAGTATTCTGTCAACAGAGCTACATCTCTAGACTCTAACAGTGTTGTTGTCATAAAACCAAAATACATCAAAGCTAGAAAGTTATTGAATATTTTCAAAGATTTAATAAAGATACTATACAGTATCTTTATTTACTTACATCTTAGTTTATTTGCTACTGCTGTGAAGAGACACCATGGGTTATAAAGAAAACATTTAATTGTGGCCTTGCTTGAAGTTAAGAGGGCAAACCCATCATGGAGAGAAGCATGGCATCATGAAGGCATGGTGTTCCAGCAGCAGCTGAAAGCTCACATCTTATTCATAAGTTGGAGGCAGAGGGAAAGAGACTGGGGTGGGTGTGGAGCTTTTAAAGCCACTCCCAATGATGCACCTCCTCCAACAGGACCACACCTCCTAATATTTCTCTAAACATCTCCAAAAGCTTCAAACAAAAGCATTCATATATATGAGCCTATGGAGGCCATTCTCATTCATACCACCACAGACATCACTAAGGCATTGACCAAGAATTCACGAGGAGCAGGGAGCTACCTGTTCCCTGGCTTTAGGTGGGGCTCTTTTTTCTAATTTATTTATTTTGGTTTTTCAGTAACAAGGATCATACCCAGGGTTATGTGCATGCTAGTAGCGTTCTACTACTGACCTAGAGCCCCAGTTATAAATACATTCCTTAAAAAATGTTTTAGGTTCTGGAAAATGTTTTGAAGAGAAAGGAACAGCTTGTGTGACACAGATACTAGAAGTGGAGTCTGGAAAATGTATTTTTCTTGTCCATTTTGTCCTAAGATGGAGCTACATGCATTTCAGATTGGTCTTAAACTTGCTGTTGGACTGAGGAGCTCTTGAACTTTGGTCCTTCTGCTGCCTCTTCCCAAATGCTAGGATTACATATGTGTATCAGCACCCAGGGCTTTATGATGTATGATGTCTGCATGGAGTGTCATGATTCTCCAGCATTTCTGACTTGAAGGGATGCAGCGTAAACTTTTCTTGGGAATACATACATACTCAGACAGGTCACTAAGAGCAGATCATAGAAACTTCCACCCAAGTCTAGCTGTGTGACCAGTAAGCAAAGAATATGTAATGAGAATTGCTGCTGAAATGAGAGACCCCCCATGGATCTTATACTGCTTTACCCTCAGTCTGTCATGCATGGTCATGGGCCAGCTTCCAGGTCAGGGATCCCAGACTCTTGACAGAAACATTTAATAGTATTATGAAAGATAAGGGAAGTTCTCCAGTACAACCTTATGCAGAAGTAATGATGTCCCTGAATCATATTTTCTTGGAAATAGTTGTTAGCAAACATGTGTTCACTTCAGACAGTATACCAGTGACACAACAAAGTTACCAGTCTGCCAAAGTTAACTCGGTGAGCCATGAGTTTATTGAACTTGCTTAGAAAGCATGGATGAGGGGTTATCTACAGGAGTGTGGGTGTCATAGGCTAGCTCACAGTCAAGGGTGAAAAACAGTTGGGGAGAGTCATTCAGTTACATTGCTAGTTCTTAGAGCTGGAGAAGGCACACAGTCAACACCAACCAGACATTGTAGAATATAGTTTATCCTTTGTCATGATATGTTCACCTCATGCCATCTTGGGGTAGAAAATTCTTTGACCAGGTAACCACAATGCTAATTTAAAAAGACATTACAGTGGTCTACAGTAAGGATAAAAGCAACGAGCTGTCTACACTCTCTGACAGAAAGAAGGGGGAAGACACAGCCCCTTATTTGAAATACTGTTAATCCCTTCTGCCCAGCCTCCCTCCCCACCTTATCCCCACTGCAAGTGATCTTAACATCTATTTCTAAAAAATATGGCACAGGGCCATACGGTATATGGCAAGAGGCTATCCTCATTGCCATGAGAAATAGACTGACCTTGCCTACAGAGGACAAAGAGCTTCATGGGAGCACAGTGGTCCCAGCAATGCTTCCACAGTCAACCGACAGCCAGCCAAACCTCACACATGTAAGTAAGCCTAAGAGTCAGTCTTCCAAACTGCAGCTGACCACTGAGTAATGAGCAGAGCCGGAGATCTGAAAGTCTGTTGGCCTATAAAGCCTCATGGACAGTAGGTACTTATTTTATAAGCCATGTGGACATGTTTGTTATACAGCAAAAACTGACTGATGGACAACAAGTGAGCTCAGAGTAAGGTAGGATAGAAAGACAGGAAAATTTATGGAGATGTGAAATGGAAGCCATGATAAAAATCCACCACCACCCACGGAGACAAAAGACACCTTGTCAATGCAGTAACCAAACTACTTACATGGGACAAAATGATGTAACTGAGTTTCTTGTATATCCTTCTCATCCCTCATGAGGTTCAGGGGAACCTCAACAATTCCCTCCATGAATCTACCTCACAACTCTGCTCAGAAACGAGTCTCTCAACTTTTTAAAACCCTGTTGCCCCTGGGTTCGGTCCTCAGCTCCTTGGGGGGGGGGGGGCTGTTGCAATTTATACTCTTTGAGCAATGTTAAACGGGGGTCTGAGGTGAGTGTTTGCAACCCTAAAAGATGAAAGATGAAAGCTACAGAAGTCTTATATATACCATTGTTAAACCATCTGATGTGACTTTCCACTGAGAGCTCATCCCATACACATCTTCTCTCTCTATCTTACCCTGTGTTTTGAAAACCATCTTTAATAAACTCAAACATGCTTGTCCTGTTTCATCCTGGAATTATTTGCTGTGGTGAGATCACAAATACCCATTTTTCCTGAATGGAGGTTCAAAGAAAAGGGAACCTTTCTCCAGGCTCCTCTGGAGGGAGGAATGTGCCTCTGTCCCTATTCCCTGGTCACGCGTGCGCGCGCACGCACACACACACACACACACACACACACACACACACACACACACACACACACACACAAATCCTTGATTTCCCCAGTGTGGCACCAGAAGGTAGACCTTGACCCTGATGGACTCAATTCCCAAGATATTGCAGTCAGGTTAGTAACCTTAAACTATGAGATGAAGAAGCTTCCAGTCCTGACTCTGTGGCCAGGGCCTCTTCTGATAGTTCTGAGTTCCCAAGCTGAGCAGGAAGAGGACATCTAGGCATGTCTGTCATGTAGACTGTGTCTTAGCATCTCACAGGAGCTCCTGGCTCATGACAACAAGCAGGTTGGGCTTCAGCAATGTGAGAAAACATGAGAGAGAAAGAGAGAGAGAGAGAGAGAGAGAGAGAGAGAGAGAGAGAGAGTCTAAAAGTAGCTCTAACTGAAGTGTCAGCATATCCTGCTTGGTGGAACACGTGTCTTCATGGGTCCCAAGACCCTGAGAAACCTTCAGGCTAGTCACATGGGATCAGGTTCCTTCACATAGTGTTGTGGTGTGAGTAAGAATGGTTCCCACAGGCTAATATACTAGAATGCTTAGACAACAGAATGTGGTGGTCTTTGAAAGGATTAGAAGGATTGGGAGGAGTGGCCTTACTGGAGGAAGTGTGTCAATGGGGTGGGTGTTGAGGTTTCAAAACCCCATGCCAAGTCCAGTCTCACTCCCTCTGCCTTCAAATTGCAGACAAGATCTCGGCAACTGCTCCAGCACTGTGTGTGTCTGCCTGCCACTGTACTCCTTGTCACAATGATCATGGACTCATCCTCTGAAACTGTACGCAAGTTCCCAATTAAATGCTGTTTTTTATGAGTTGCCTTGATCATGGTGTCTCTTCATAGCAGTAGAACAGTGACTAAGGTACTGCATGAAATGAGATTTATCAAACTGACTTATGGGTTCACGCTTCCTGTTGTTCCACAGTAACTGTCTCACCAAGGAAAGGCTGAGACGTTATTCCATGAGACTGGCTGTCTCAGCTCCCTCATTCTGGTGCTAGAGGCCTAGAGAGTTTCTAGAGAGCTGCTAGTCTTCAGCTTACTTTGGAGTCCTCAAGCAACTAGTTCTAATATTAGCTAAGGAGTGCCTCGGCAACGGAGTAGATGAACTTGTCAGCAAGAATGGGGGCAAGTAGGCAAAAAGCGAATTTTCCTTCTTTGGTGTCCTTTTATCTGGGCTGCCACAAGTGGTGCCACCCACACTTAGGGAGGGTCTTCCCACTTTAAATAATATAATCAGGAAAGTCTTTCACAGCACTGCTCAGGGGTTGTGTTTTAGTTGATTCCAGATGTACTCAAATAGATAACCAATGTTAGCCATCACAGGGAGTTGTGAGCATTGTCTGTGGTCTGTCTTTACCTGAGATCTGAGTGAGACCCTAAGGGACTGCCAACACAGACTCCAGCCTCAGCCTCAGTCTTGTGAGGCAAGTAGATAGAATTCTCAGATTCCCAGTCCTCTCAGAAGCTTCCAGGAGCGTCACAGCAAGGCTGGAGAGACACTGAGTCATTGTTTATATGGACTGTGACCTTCACAGTAAGAGTAGATTCTTCACTGATGTTTCAAGCCACTAAAGGCTGGACAATGTGTTAGGCTGCACAGGTAGATGTTGATGTCACAAGACCTAAATTCACAGCTAAGGATTAGGACCCTGAAGGGATTCCATAGGAATGGAATTCATATAGTGCATTTCATATAGTAGCCTGGTCCTGGGGTGTCCTTACACTAGGCTAGTTCTCTGCCACGGTGTTTACTACTCCATAATTTTGGGCAGAGGCTCCCTACACTTTTGTTTTGTATAGGACCTGCAAATCCAGTAGCTTATCCTGCTCGTGAGAGAGCACATGTGCATACCTGTGGATCTGTGCTCAGCACAAGAAAAAGAAGGGTTTCCCACCAGATGACCACCATGATAAGGATTACTCTTGAAGATACGTGATAGCATAGGGTCTAGAGGAGGGGAGACAGTGGAACTGATGTCCTTGTCTTTGTTGGTGGAAAGGCAGCCAAGAGGGTCAGAGGTTCTACACAGCAACAATAGCTGGTGCAAAGGCCCTATGGTCAGAAAGGTAGCAAGTATTTATGATTCAGGGGTCCCAGAGACAGTGTGGGTGGCCTGGTGGTTGTAGAAGATGGGGAGTGAACCAGGTGATGCAGAGAGGTCAGTGTGCAACCATGGAATGCAGGGGCAGACATGCAGGAGAGATTTCAATAGAACTCCCAGGTGTGGAAGAATGAAGAGGTATTTGTGTGGCCCAGAGGAGGGTTTTGACCTAGGATCTAGGGTTCTTGCTTCGGGGTGACAGCTGAACCTAAGATGAAGCTTCAAAAGAAAGGACAGGTTGACATCAGTGTCACACACCTGCCCACTCTGTAAAGAGTGTTGTCTCTTCAAAGGGGCTTTAATAGCAGTGTGTTCTGTGATTGACAATGCCTGGGGCAGGGTCCCTGGACCAAAGAAGATGTGAGTCTCTCTTGTTTTAGTGCTTGTCTGACTTTTCTTAGGATGCATCCTTTGGTGGTCAGAAAGGATATGCTTTTGAGAATTAACTTCCAGTGTAAACCATCCTGGGACAGATGGTCTCCCCTTCCCTGTTGTTTCAAGATTAATGAGATCAGATTGGGGGTGGGGCAGCTGTAGGTCGACAGCTTCCAGATGTGGGGTCAGAGCCTGTTGGATTTCAGAGCCAGCCAAACAATGATCCATCTAGAGTTTTTCCTAATGGCATCGTGTCAAGTGGCAAACACACAGGCCAGAGGCCCAGCATCCCTGCTGGATGATATACTCTGGTGAAGAGAGACCCCCACATAGAGTCTGCACCCCCTCTGCTGCTCTTCGTGTGTTGTGGAATGTGGTCCTCTAAGCACAACAGTCGCCTTCCTCACCAGATCAGCCGCGGCTGTTTACCAGAGTCCACCATGATTGATTAGATTTGTTGACTGTTGATATTTCCTCAGAGGAAAGGTTGGGGGTCATTGGATCCTCGCCTGATACTGCAGTCACTCTCCTTAGCCTTCTGCACAAAATGCTGCCCTAATTACCCATGGCCTCAGGAAATACTTGGGTATCTAGTCTTGGAAGGGTCAGAGGAAGAGAGCTGCCCTCCCTGCTGGATGAAGACTGTACGGTGTGGCTGCTTTAGGTTCTGCATGCTCCTATAGGCAGCTTCTCACACACACGTGCCCTGTAGACAACCTAGTTTCCCCAAGACAAACTTTATGGAACAAACACTGGCTTGTCATTGGGAGGGGTCAACATGATTTACTTCTTTGGGGTTCTGGAAAGCCCGAAGAAATGGTGTGGGGCAGAGTTTCCAATGTTCAGGCAGTATTAGAGCCAGAGAGGCAAGTGACTAAGCCTGATAGGTTTGCTGACAGCCCCCCCCCCAAACTCTACTTCAACCTCCTGATGGCCTTCAGGATAAAAGGCCAGCTATTTGATGAGCCACTGGGGTTGAAACACAAATAAAAGTCAGGATATTTGATGACATAAGCCACAGAAGCACCTCATTGCCCGAAGGGGAAGCTTAATGGGTGCCCACATGTGATCCTGTCACATGCAAGAGATGGCAAGAATGCCACCATCTCCAAGCGTTTGCTTTTATTTGGGAGAACAATCCAACAGTACTCTCTGCATTTTATGGCTATATAGCGGCTTCTTCAGGTGCTCAAACACCTGGAAAGAAGCAACTTAAGGGGTACAGGTTTTTATTGGCTCACAGTGTGAGAGGGAGCAGTCCATCACAGAGGTGAAGGTGTGGTAGTGTTAACAATGGCACAGCATGTGCCTGATACCCTTCACATCTTGAAAACAAGGAAACAAGAGTAAGGAGAACACCTGTTTTCAACTGGTATTCCATTTCCACTCATTCTATTCAATTTAGGACCCCAGCCCCTTGGATGATACTCCCCACTTTCAAGGTAGGCTTTGTTCTCCAATTAAACCTCTAAGGAAAAGCCCAGCATAGCCCCACCCAACAGTGAGCTTCACTAATCAAAACTTCCCATTACAATGTGTCAAGGTCATCTTTCAGATTCCCTGTCTATTTAGTCTCATATGCAGATAACTGGAGAGCTGGGACCTTGCTGCTGTGGTCTCGCCCGAGATGAGACCCATTCTGTAAGTTAGCAAGCATCAGAATAATCTGGCTTCCTGGAGATGTCAGGGGAAAGTCTACACAGGGTGCTTCGGCTATGGGATAGAACTAGGCTGTGCTGCACATCACAGCTTCCTCTTGCTTGCCTTGATGATCCCCGGACCTGGTGTGCTACAGTGTGGGGTACTGAAAAGCACAAAGAAACAGGATGGTGGGAACAACGATTCTGTGATCCCCCAGGCTCAAGCAGCCCTGCTTTGGGGTCTAAGTAACACAAAATTTCTGATGTGTGGAGTTGTGGAGAACCTAGCTTCTTTCCTTCTTAGAGTGATATGGGCTAGGGTATCATCAGGGCCAGCAAAGAGCATGCCTTAGGCAGTCCTTGAACATGGGCGTTGGCCACACAAAAGGGAGCTGAGACAGGAGTTCAGAGTGGGAAACCTGCTTTGAGGAGGGATTGGTGGCAGGCTCTAAGATACTAGAAATCTCAGGAACTCACTAAGGGCTGGTTGGACCCCATGTGAGAACTCAGGTCTACAGCTGCCTGAGATTACACACAGTGGACATCTGGCCCTGGATCCATGACTATCTGCAGTCCAGAAAGGGCAGTGTGGTGAGAGTCAGGGCAGAGCTGCTAGTCTTCTAATGTAGCACTGTGTGATCTGAGGCCTAGACTCAATGCAGCTTTCCACATGGCTCTGAAGTGTGGAGGGCTAAGCACTGCACCACCACAGAGGAGTCTTGTGAGGATCAATTTGATTGACAGTACTTGTCACACAGCGAAGACTCTATAAAACATTTGCAATGGCAATGGTAATGATGAGGTTAACGCTGGCTGTGACAGTGAAAGCAGTGGTCACGTGATGATCCTGGTGTTGGTGATGCTGGTTCTGAACAGGGATGGTGATGTAGTAATGTTGATGTTTGTGAATGGCAGTGGTGATGATGGTGGTAATAGTTGTGCAAGGTAGTGATGGTGGTTGTGAATGATGGCAAATGGTACTTGTGAATGGTACTGGTACTGATGGTGATAATAGTTGTGAATGACAGTGTTGATGATGGTGAATGATGATGGTGATGGTAGTGATGATGATAATAATGGAGAGAGTGAGGGTGAGGGCAATAATGGTGGTGGTGGTGATGGGAATGATGGTGGTGGTGGTGGTGGTGATGGGGCTGATGGTGGTGGTGGTGATGGTGGTGGTGATGGTGGTGATGGGGATGGTGGTGATGGGGCTGATGGTGGTGGTGGTGGTGATGGTGGTGATGGAGGTGATGGAGGTGATAGTGGTGGTGGTGGTAATGATGGTGATGATGGGGTGGTGATTGTGGTGGTGGTGGTTGTGGTAATGGAAGTGGTGGTGGTTGTGGTTGTGGTGGCGGTGGTGATGGTGATGGTGATGATGGGGTGGTGGTGATGGTGGTGATGGTGGTGGTGATGGGGGTGATGGTGGTGGTGAGGGTGGTGATGGAGGTGATAGTGGTGGTGGTGGTGATTATGGTGATGATGGGGTGGTGATTGTGGTGGTGGTGGTGGTAATAATGGGAGTGGTGGTGGTGGTGGTGATGGTGGTGGTGGTAATGGTTTGGTGATGGTGATGGTTCTACCAGTGATAATGGCGATAGTGAGGATGCTGAGAATAATGTCTGGAGTGAAGTCTCCATTTATCCCCCCATGCCTTCCTTCATCCACTCACCCATCTAAACATCATTAAATAGCTCCATGATGCAGAGCATGGGGAGCAGGGAGGGGCATTCTGTGGAGCTCAGTATGTGACCTGTGGAGAGAAATGATGATTTCAGAAGTACAGACATTTCTACTCCATCTGCACCAGGGCAGTGGCAGAAGATTGGTATCCAGGGGGATGCAGGGTGAGCTGGTAATAGGGCCAGCATTATACTGGGGTGGCTGATAAGCCAGTTGGTGGAGTTTGGATCCATTTTGCTAGCAAAAAACTTTAGCGTGGGTCATGGCAGGTGAACTAAGTTGGAAGAGTTAGGAAGGAACAAACAGGAAGAAAAGCTTTATCTCTGCCTGCCACTGTGACAGGATCGCAGTCCCGAGGGCTCTGAACAGTTCAGACTCTCCTTACCTAATGGAGCGTGGTAATAACTACGTGGGTGCTTATCTGGAAATCTTCCGTCTGAAGGATGCAGACACTGTCTTCCTCTCCAGGCAGGAGCTGTTTATCCATTCTGCCTTGGCATCAGCGTGGGAGTGGCAGAGGGACTTGGGGCTGGCATCGCTGGACGGAATCTGAGTCATTAATAATTCGCTCCCAGGAGAAGATGGTGGAGCTGATAAACTCCCCTGATGGCGAGACGCTTCCCCTGGCCCTCTGCAGTTAGCTAAAGCCTTCCTCCGGTCTCGGTGACATTAAGGTTTGTCCAAGGACGGATTGGAGATGTTGGCACCTCTTGTTCCAGCCCTGATGTAGCCCCCTTTCCCTCTGGACTCTGAAAGTGTGGCAGGTCATTTATTTAAATAGTTAGTTGAGGGCCTGGGGAGCTGGCTCAGTGAATAAAATACTTGCTGTGTGAGTATGAGGACCTGAGTTCAGATCCCCAGCATTCACATAAAAACTGGGCGTGGCAATTGTAATACTGAGGGTGGGGACAGACAGGAGGGTTCTGGACCTTTGTTAACCAGCCTGTCTAGCTACATCAGTAAGTACAGGTTCAGTGAGGAATACTGACTAAATGAAAGCTAAGTCGAAGAGCAACTGAGGAAGATACCCAACATTGATTCTTAGCCTATAGACACTCTCTCTCTCTCTCTCTCTCTCTCTCTCTCTCTCTCTCTCTCTCTCTCTCTCTCTCTCTCTCTCTCGTATCCATGTATAGATAGATACCCACCAGACAGAGTCAGAAACTCTTTTCCCTTATTTTTCTTCCCTCTCCTATTTCTCAGTGCCTTGTTCTCCAGAAAGGTGTTTGTTATAGGTGTAACAGGGCTATCACCTGTTAGAGTCTCTTTCCTTCCTTCCAGGAAAACCTGCTGAAAACTGGCCGGGGCTGTGCTACCCTGTCTCCTAGTGACAACAGAGGACACCTGAAGGTCAGTTACATCTTCAGAGGACATCTCCTTGCACAGCCACCACTTTTCTCATGCAACAGGGAACAGTTATAGAGCTAAGGAGGGTCATCCTTTGGGGGCTGGAAAGAGGGATGAGGGGTATTTATCAGAGACACAGAGTGGCAGGCACGTGGGAATCCATGCAGTCCTTATCGGAAGGACAGAGAGATGCAAGCAGGACTCTATAGGAGCCAAAGTCTGATCTTGTGATCAGATTTCTAGAGTGACTAGGATGGATAGGTGGAGCCATCTAGAGAGGTCACTCCTACTGACAAGCTCCTGCTCACACCTTGACAGCCATGGAGCGGCCTCAGGGCACATCTAGCAGCAGAAGGACATGTGGAGGTAAAGTTTAATCACACTATTGTGTCTCTCTGGATGTGACCAGATAGCCTTTGACGGTGAGGAACTCTTGACCATGGGAGTAGAAGGACCATCTCATACTCTACATAGTTTATGTTCTGGGCCCAGTAGACCTTGCTGACTTACTGGTTGTTGTGTGACATTTCCTGGAAGGGTGAGAACAAAATTTTATTCAGCCTCAATAAGGCACCAGTGTTAGAGCAGAGAACAATTAATCCCACTCAAGCAGTAGAGAGTGACTGCATTGTATACAAGAACATGGGTGACTCAAAAGCAGCTGAAAAGCCCACCAGGCATGGGCAGTGACCCAAAAAGGTGTATCAACAGAGCTCCCTGAATGCCTGGCAGGCAGCTCTGACATGGGGGGCTACAGTCGGTCTTCTCTCTCAGCAATTGTTACTGCTTTTATAATCCTGGGGGCGGACCTTGTGGATCTTCTGAGTTTTAGGAGCTCCCTGTGGCTTTTAAGTTTCACTTACTTTCTGTATCTTCAGGAGCTTCCTTCCTTCCCTCAGGAGGAAATGTGTTAATTTGGAGGAAGAGCTCTATAATGCCAATCAGGGAGGCAGCCATCTTCTCTCCTCATGGCACAGGCCTGACCCCGAGTCCTACTACATGTTAGTAGTGTGTGTGGTTGGAGTCAGATAGGTTAGAGTGGAGGAAGCCAAAGCCTCCCTTTCCCCACCCCAGCTTCCTTAACCCTTCCTGAGCACCTTGAGGTACCCTTAGGTGTGATGCATGAAGATACCAGGTAAAGAGGCTAGAATCCAGCCCCAGGCCTGTTGGACCAGACTCTTACCTACGTGAGGACACTTGACCTATGAGCAGACTTGGCTGAGATAGTGTGTGTGTCTTTCAGCCTGCCCAGGGAGGATAGGATCACATCTCTGACCAAGTCTCAGTCCTTAGGATGAAGTCCCTCCCTGTTCAACTCTGCTGGGGGACCCACACTACTTCAGCATGCGTCCTCCTGTGTATCTCGCTTCCTGGGCTTTTTAAATAGTTTGTGTTTTAACAAATTGTTAAAATGGAAGGGTATCAGTTTAACAAGTGACCTCAGACTGGTACCCTTCAACATCAAACACCCATTTTGTACTCCACTCAGCGTTACTGTGAACAGGTCAACATTAACTGGGAGACCTGAGAATAGGGACAGATCCCTTTGTCAAACAGGCCAGCGATCAATCACAATCTGGGAGTCCTGGGAAGGTGGGCTTTACTCTGGCCTTTCCTTGCAAGGCGGCCTCTTGCTTCCATGAGTCCCATAAGCATGCGCTCTCGTGTCTACAGATGTCATTGGGTCCCTTCAATAGGTGGCCACCCTGAAAGCACAGGCCTCCAGCCTGTCTGGAGAACACAAGAGAGGATGGTGGGCAACCAAGTCTGTAAAACTCCAGTTCTGTCGCCTCCCAGCGGGAGCCTTGGGCAGCGTCTTACCTCTCTTAACATTGGTGGTGCAACCTCCCCATAGGAGGCTGATATGAAGCTATATTTAATAGCTTGATATTATTGTTGTTAGAGCACATGGGTAAAAAGGAAGGCACCACCTCCAGGGTCCCCCCATTGTTACAGGTGTTATCTGCAGACTGCAGGACAGTCAGGCGGATGAGAGGCCCAGGAACATTTACCAGGTAATGAATCCAGGAAGACCAAGAGGAAATGCGGTGGCAGCCCCCTGACCCTCCGTCCCCCTGCCCCCTGGCAGGCTCAGCTACTGTGGAAGTGGGGGGCTGGGGGCCAGAGCCCAGGCTTCCTGGCCATTGTCTGAATAGCGGATGCAGCCCTCTCCTCACCTCTCAGCCCCATGGGGTCCTCTTCTCCTGTGTATTTTGGTCTTTCTCTCCATTTTGTCTCTGCATATGCCCAGGTACCAAGACTAGCCTCTGGGATGATGAATATTTGTAAATACCAGGATGTCTCCTCCAGCTGGTGGAGTGTCCTAAATATGCCCCATGAGGTTCTGAAGTGGGTTTGGCTGGAACTGCTCTCTGAAGAACTTGAGAATCGCAATGCTGAAACTTAAGACAGGGCCCCATTCAGCCTCCCCCAAGGCCATATCACAGATATGACTGGAGTAATGGGTAAGTTCATCAGCTTCATGCTGACTAGACACAAATAGGCCTGTGCCCTGGCTAGCCCTCCACCCAGAAGGAAAGAGACTGTTATGAAGCCTTCCAGGTGACACTCTTGCCTTGCCACATCTGGAGAGCAATGTCTTCATACTTTGCTAAAAATCAAACCCAAGCTCTCCCACATGGCGGCTGTGTGTTGGAGCTGTGGCTATCCCACACTCTGTAAATCTTGATTCTCTGTTAATGTTATACAGGCAAACTGAGACCACAGTGAAGTGTCAATGTGGGTGTCTTAACCAGGACAAAGAGAGAGAGAGGGAGAGAGAGCTCAGACATGTGGACACAAAGCCATGCTCAAAAACAGTAGCTATTTCCATCCTCTCAGACAAATAAGGAAGTGGAGGCCCAAGGATGCTATAGAGGATGAACTTGGTTTAATTCCAGAGGAGAGGCACCTGGGAAGGCTCTGTAACAGTTTCTTTCCTTCTGGGTGGAGGGCTGGCCAGGGCATAGGCCTACGTGTATCTAGTCAGCACGAAGATGCTGAGCTTACCCTTCGCTCCAGCCATATCTGTGACATGGCCTTGGGGGAGGCCTAACAGCATCCTGTCTTGAGTTTCAACACTGTGACCCTCAAGTTCTACATACTCCTGAAGCAACACCATTCAGTGTATGCAAAGGAAGATAATTGCCATTGTTGCCAGGTAGGTGGTTCTGGACCCTGCATTGTAGTCCAGGAAGTCAGACACTGGCAGGCTATCAGAAGCCATCACTATTTTCAGAGTCCTGGCTCAGGTGTGTCCTTAGCGCCATCTTATTTCCAACCTATACAACTGAGGTCCCATAAGACTTCACTTGGTTCAGCTGCTTTTCCTGTTGTTGGTCCTTTGGTGAGCTCAGCGTTTCTGGGCTTCTGTGTGATACATTTATCACAGTGCCTGATACTCAGCAGTTAACTGACATAGGCTGGCAGATAGATAGATAGATAGATAGATAGATAGATAGATAGATAGATAGATAGATAGATAGATAGATAGGTGGATGGTGGATAGATGCATGAATTCTTGCATGCATGAGTAGATGGATGGAATAGTTGCATGGGTAGATGGGTGAGAATGAATGAATGAATCTGGGATATCAGATTACCAATGCATCATTCCTTAGGGGACACAGCTTGTGGAACACAAAGACATGGCGGAACCTTGTGGAAATTGAATCAACTGAGTTTTCCTGGACATTCACTTGAGGACTAAAGCTAGAAGTGAAAAACCCTGGTAGTCGGTACAGGTGAGCTGGGGGAGCAAGCATCTGGTCACTTGGTGGCCAGCACAGGTGAGCTAGGGAGGATCTTGTCACTTGGACATGCCTTGGGTATCTCTACGGGTAGAGGGGACACTTCTGCTAGAGCCATACTCTGTGCATAAGTAAGGTTGTCCTTGGCAGTGAGCAAGTCACCACCAGCCTGTGCTCATCACTTAAGCTTCATAGGAACTCGGCCCCTGAATAGCAAAGTCCTCTGAGAGTGCATTGTTGCCCTGTATCCATCAGAGTCCCCAGAGAGAGAGAGGAAGCAGGAAGGCTTCAAGCCTGGGAAAGCAACTGTTCCCTCATTCTTTTGCTGATGCCTCTTTTTTTTTTTCAAAAAAAGGTGTTAAAAATTAATGAGCAAAATATTGAACTCCCGGCCTTGGCAACAGAAGGATAAACACAGGTGCACTTTGTCATGGTGACAGATTCAATGGTGTTCATCTCTAACAAGGCGGACATCATCGGGATGAGGGGACAGCAACCATCAGTTAAATAAATAGCTGTGCTGTGGTGGCCTGAATAGCCAGCTGACCTCAGAGTTGCTTGGGATGGGTATTTGGTGGCTTTTGAACTTTGTGGTGTGTGGGGTGCACTGTGATCCCTAAAGTAGAAGAAGAAAGCCTGCTGCTGCAGAAATGACCGGGAATTGCGTCTCATCCAGCAAGGACGGAGCTAGATGTGAAACGTTGAAAGTTAGACGGACGCCAGCTGAGTATAAAGAAACCCTGCATGCTCATGATCTCACATCTACAAATTAATCACAGAGGAAGGAAACACAATAAAAAGAAAAATGTATCCATTATGTTCATCCTAAAGTTACATTTTCCAGAAACTTCCATATATGTCTCCACACACTGGTTTGTGTATCTTACGTTTCATGACTGGGCTGGGATCCTCTCATGCGTTCTGAGGCTGTGAGTTCTCACTGCCTGGGTGAGTCCAGGGGACATCTCCCCATTCTGCCTCTGGAAGGATGGAGATTGGGTGGGGTCAACACCTCATGACCATGGCCTCTTAGATGGGATAATGCAGCACACAGCTCATAGAGGGCTGCATCCCTCTTCCACTAGAGCAACAAGTATGTCCTTAGCTTCTAGGTAAAGGATGCTCCTTCCTACCCCAGACCCAGATTCAAGCAGTATTCTCCGCATTCATTCACTACATCTGACTCGAGGATTGAGGACATAATGAATGGACAACTTTGAATGGTGTTGGCCGTGTTAGGTTTTTAATGAATACACTGGACTGAATATACTTAGCTGGATGTTCTGCCTTGTCCATCCAATTACCTAGCCTCATTATGCAACTGAATCGCATTTCCCTTACTTGGGGGCTTTGCTGAGTGGGTGTCCATGCTGCAGGCCAGCAGCCCACACCAATATTGATGAGAAAGTCCCTGTTTGATAGACAGCAGAGGTCATGCCTAGGGCTGCTCCTCTCCATGCTGTGCTCCTCCTCTAGGCCCCCTGCTTCTCTATAACATCCAGGAGGAGGGCGGAATTGCCTTTGGATGAGGTACACTAGCATTAACCCTCTTTCCAAACTTCCACTATGCCCTGCCCTTTGCTTAGTTGAATTGCCTTCTCACTGCCACCCCCCCCCCCCGCCCCCTGCAAAGCATGGTCAAGGATCCTCCCTGCCTTAATGACTGGAAACTAAGCTATCATGTCTGACACCCTCCCCAGCTTTATAGTGATACAAAGAGGTGACCTGAAATGGAACCCCAGCGAACCAGACACAGGAAAAGGAGACAAGGTCCTCTCCCTGTCCTTGCTGGCTTAGGTGGCCAGGAGTCCAAAGCCACCTCCTCCTCTCACTTTGTTGTAGCCTCCAGCCCTCAGTGGGATAGAGAAGCAGCAGGATACTTAGCCAGTTGTCTCCCCTACTTCTTCTTAAGGATGTGATAAGGGCTCCAGGGGAGATAAGTTCCTCCCTCCCAATGTCAAGGGCATTCTTTCATGTGTGTGGGTTTTCAGTTCCTCCTAGCCTGCTTCCCTACTCTACACACCCAGCAAAAGAGAAACACTGGTGGAGAACAAAGGGCAGAGTAGTGGCCAAACTGGTGACCGAGCCAGTCTCTGTGCACTCACCACCACCAGTCCTCTGACACACTAGAAAGTATGTGCTTGGGTTAATTCTTTTCTAAACCTTTCTTAGACCCCTCACTCAGCTTCCTTTACTGAAGTAACTGTTTTCATTAGCCATCTGTGAGAGAGAAGGCTGAGAGGTTCAGGCGACACAGCAGTGGTGGGATCTGAGCCCGCAATGGGGTTGAGCTTTGCTTCTGACACTCAGCCAGCGTGAAACCCTGTCTTCCAAAAGGCTTTGAAGGAGGAAGCAGGTGCTTGCTATGCACCATGAACTTGGGAACAGAGCTGCATTTCCCTTTGCTGCCAGAGAGCCTGATCTTCACTTGAGTTCACACTGGTCTTGGCTGTACAAAGGCACCAGAGAGATTTGAAGTCCTAAGGGGTTGGAGGGAAAACATAGCTTTGAGCACGCACTACACCCTGCACCCTGCACAGCATCCTTCCCTTCCTAGTAGTCTTGTTTGGTGAGCCACATTCTGCCAACTGGGTCTGCCTCCAGCCCACCTCTCCCAGCCAGTCAACAGCGAGCACCTCTAATTTGCATTTATGTTGTTATTTCCGTTGGCAGTCTAGCAGTGAAATTAGCAACAATTAACCTCGAGAACACACCAACTAACTCAAAGCAAAAGTTTCGTGTTTGCCAAGTGCAACAGACAGTTTTTCAACAAACCCCATTTGGGAGTTCTGGATGCTCCTAACGAGAAAAGAAATCATTGGTGGCTTAAATAAATAGACTTAAGGGTCAAGAATAAATCCCATTTATTAAGTACACATGGATGCCGGGCTGGGCACTCCTCGTTCAACATTGACTTAGCTCTCTGAAAATCCCTTTAAAAATTTGTGAAAGGGGTGCTGTGATCATGTTCTTTATCTGCCATCCCCCTGCCAACCTACCTCACACAACATCGCTGCTGCAGAGTTAGCTCAGTGGGGAAAGTGCTCGTTGCAAAGGCACCCAAATAAAAGCAGTTATGGCTGTACCCCCAATGCTGGGGACACCCTGGTGCTCACTGGTTAGCCAGCCGAGCTAGATCAGTGAGATCCGGGTTCTGAGGCCTTGACTCAAAAACATGGCGGCAAAGCAATTGATGAAGACCTTTCATGTCAACCTTTCATGTGTGTACACACGTGAACACACATGTCCAACAGTGAAATTTAGAAGTAAAGATAGATTTTCAGGAAATTGTAGAAATAGTAGCGGGTAGCACGTGTCCCTCTTGCATTCCCCCCTTGTGTTGACCTCAACAGCACAGCTGTGACATGGCTCTGCCCTCGGCTCTTTGTGTCTTGACATTTTTGGGTACCAGTTGTGTTTGCATGTGTTTTCATGTGAAGCTTGGTCACCACTATCTTTTATTCATGGGCGAGAGACCCAGACTGTGGAAAGCATTGGAACTCGCCATAGTGGTGTAGCCAAAAAGGGGTCAACCCAAGCGTGTTGGTTACTGTTGTGTCTCTGTGACCAAAACAGCCAGTGGGAACAACTTGAATGTAGGTGGATTCATTTTGGCTTATGATCTCAGATCAACATGGTTGACAGGATGGTTGGTCTGGATTGTCATCTTGACAGGAATTAGAATTATCTAAGTGGCAAATTGCTTGGTGTGTCTGTGGTGATCTTCACAAAGACGTTGGGCAGAGAGAGGATGACTTATCTCAGAGCACATGATGCCTTCTATCAGAGAGCCCGTGTGTGAAGTAGTGTTGAAAAGAACCAGGGCCACAGGCTTTCATTTGATTCTCCCTCCTAAGAACACCTGTTGTTGTAGCAGTCACCATTCATGGCCACCAGGCTCCAGCTTCTTTGACCTTCCAATGTAGACTGAACACCAGTGACTCCAGGGACCCCAAGACCTTCTGTGCCCAAATGGGACTGCAAAGGCATTTAGCCTCATGGATAGTGGACCATTACTGAATGGACTACAACAGCCCCGCAGGGTCTGTATAAGGCAATGTAGTAAAATCTCCTCTGATAATGTATACAGGCTCTGTTGGCTCTTAGGAATCCTGACTAATATGTGAGAGAAACAATGGAACTTGGGGGAATACTGCAGAAGCTAGTCACATTGAGGTCAACCAGGAAGCAAAGGACAAGAATGCCAGCAGAGGAAACAGCCTTTAAAGCCCCACATCTAGTTGCAGATTTCTGATAGTTCAACCCCAACTTCTAAAGGCCTCTCAAAATAATGGAGAATAACATTTGAAACATGAGCCTGTGGGTGTTTGGGGGCATTTCTGATTCGAATCATGAAGCAAACTACATCTGAGGTCAGACCCCTCCTCTTTGGGATCTCTATAACTGTTTCTTCCAAGAATGGACTTAGTTTGAAAAGACAACTTGCAGATGAATGTAGCTCTTGGAAAAACCACACCTACAGCTCGCAGTAAAAATGTCTTCTTGTGATTTATTTCTCTGAATGTGATACTCACAAATGCCTCCCAGCTTGTGCTTGACCTTGGTGGAGTCAGGAGAATGGTGGGCCTTGGAGAGAAGGGCTGTGTGCTTCTGTTGAGAGAATGGCTCTGGGAGTGTGGGTCTGTCTGGCCGTGATGGCCACAAGTCAGGAAGACTCACTGACAAATGAAACATACTTCATCAGGAGGTACAGGTCCTGTAGCTAGGTAGACCAGTACAACACAGGAAACACTGTTGGCGTCCGATGGTTTCAAGTACTAGATAACCAAACTACAAAGGCACCTTTTTTAGAGGCTTAGGGAATAGGGGTGTTCTGATGGCAAAGGGGTGTTTCGAGAGTTCTGGCTTGTGTGTAGGCAATCTTCCTTCAGAGTAGGAGTGGAAACGTCCAGCAAGTTAAATTGAAAATAAAATCAATAGCATTTCAGGTGATTGTGAGTTAGGGGCTATTTGCCGAAGCAAAGAGGAGTTAAGGGTGAGCTCTGAAAAGGATCAATGAGCAATTTCTCTGGCAGTGGAGGGGCCCCTGTAGTGGGGGACAGAGGGCAGGGGGCAGCTTGGTCCCACTGATTCCTTTTAACATCAAAAGTACACAGTACAGCAAGCTCACAGAAGCATGGCTCTGATGCATTAAGGTCCATCTGTCAAATTACCATCTCTCTCTATCTCTATCTCCCCCCCTCTGCCCTCTCTCCCACCACCGCCCACTTTGTCGCTTCTCCCGGAAGGGACTTGTTCATTCAGAGTCCCAGCAGACAAAGGCAGAGGTGTGGACCTGCAGCTGCCTCTGTGCCAATCAATTCTGGGATACAATAACTACAGTTTTCTGATTTGAAAGGAAAACCAAATAACCCAGAGGCATAATTCAGCCTCCCGCAGCCCTCTTCCTCAGAAAGAGTACAATAAGCCCGATTTTAGGCTGTTCACCAACCCTCCTCTGTCCTTGCTGAGCAATCTTCTCCCCATTTGCCAAGGCACAGCTAAGATGGGCCCGGGAAGTCTTTAGCTTTGAGTTCCCACCTTTGTTGGGCGAGCTCAATTCTGCATGTGTGTGTGTGTGTGTGTGTGTGTGTGTGTGTGTGTGTGTGTGTGTTCCTGGCAAATGCCAAGACCTCAGAACACCGTCATGACCTTGGAAGTGCTCCCCCTACCCCTAACCCTGCCTCCTATTTCTAAAACCAGAGTTAGATGCTCTGCACCAGGGAGGTGGGCCTGGCCTTCTCTGAGCTTCTCCCTTATATCTTTTCCCTAAGAGCTGTATACATCGGCTCGTTTCTGCATTTAAAGTGTTTTCTGATCCATCCTCCTCTCTGGGGAACACCACTTGGGAAAACTCTGTAAGGAAACTGAACTCAGCCTTCCCTTCCCCAGTGAACTGTTCTAGGCATCATAGGATCAAGCTATGGTTTTCCAGGGCCAGGTGTTTCAGAGCCAAGCTACACTGTCCTGATACTTTGTCCCCATTGGGGTGACCTGTTGGCATGTTCAAAAGTCTCCTTCCTTTTCTCCTCATCAAGGACCAAAAAATCCCATTCAATCTAGGTGCTACTTCCTTGTGCTCCAAATAGGTCCCTTTGTTTGAGCTGTTAGGATGACAGTTGGACAGATGCTTCAGCTCTGTCCAGAAACTCCTTCTGGAAGCTTCCGGTCAGCTGTAGGCAGATCCTCTAAACCTACACAGGGGCAGCTTCTTGTTAGAGGGTGGGCAGGGCAAAGTCAAAGCCCACCTGTGGGCTAGCACGTGGCAGGGGCACCTGATGCCCTGGGGCCCCACACCTGCCCCATCAACTGCCACTGTGTGTGGAGATGGCAAACAGGAACCACTTGAGTCTCATCACTATTGCTGATTCTAATCAGAAAGCGGGAGGGACCCGGCCCTGGGCGGAAGCACACTGGTCATCCATTAGTTGTTATGGAAACTCATTACCCCAAGAGGTCATTCATCTGAAAATATAAACAATTCCCGAAAAGGTTTTTAGAGAAATTCATGGGTGTTTGCCATAATGGTGTCATTACAAAAGGCGAAGCGGGGGCTGTACTGCTGCAGCCTAGGCCCACTCCTGCCAGGTGCGGCCCAGTTCCCTGCCCTTCCCTCCAGACTTCTGTCCAACAATGAGACTAGGACTCGGGCTCATCCTCCAGAGCCTTGTGAGTCCTGCAGGCTCCTCTCGAACACTCTCTTATGGGAAAAGAGGCGTCAAGAGCAATGTGCCCTTTCGGCCCTGGAACAAACTTCTCCCTTCAAAGTAGTATCCAGACAAATACCATGTGCAATGCCTTAGGCTGGCAAGAGTGATAAAGCTATGTGCTAATCACATGCCAATATAAAGTTACGTGCTAATTTGCCATAAGTGGCTATTAGCATCGTCCTTTGTCATATATGTTATGAATGGTTAGCTGATACTATTTATTAACAGCAGCATTTACTTGCCATGTCACCAGCCCTGAGTATCTCAAGAGTTGTGATTCTGATCACAAGCCTGTGAGGAGGGTATCATCGCTTCCCTACTTTACAGAGAAGCACATGTGGCTGCCTTCTCATACCCTTTGGTCCTATTAGAAACATGGCTGACACCTGTGTTAAGCCAATCTGCTTCTCCTTCCCCTCTCCTTCTCCTCTGTCACCCTGCAAGTATTCACTGCATCCCACACTGACTGTGTGGTCAGTGTATCAGTGCACTCATCTGTGCTCGTCCTAGGTCTTTGCCCAGGTTCAAAACCTAGACATCATTTCTCCCAGGAAGGCTTTCCTGAACTAGGTAGAAAGGGCTTCAATGTCTCTCTCTCTCTCTCTCTCTCTCTCTCTCTCTCTCTCTCTCTCTCTCTCTCCTTATCTTTGTGTCTATGTGTTCATGTGTGTATTAGGTACACACATACATACATACATGACTTTATGTGTATGTGTGTGTCCTTGAGTATATATGTGCACCACGGGTGTTCAGGAGCCCACGGAGGTCAGGGAGGCAATAGATTCCTCCAGAACTGGAGTTACAGACAGTTGTGAGCTGACACGTGGATGCTAGAACTGTACCTGGTTCTCTGCAAAAGCAGCAAGTGCTCTTAACTGTCGAGAGAGCCACCCATAAGCTTTTGAGACTCAATTTCTCACTCAACTGGAGCTCGCTGACCAGGCAAGGCTGGCCAGCCAATATGCTCCAGGGAGACTCTGCTTCTGACTCCCCAACACTGGGGTTGCATATACCTACCACTACGCTTGGATGTTATGATCTGGGGTCCAAATTCAGGTCCCCACTCTTGAACAGCAAGCACTAACTGACTGACATCTGGTCACTCAGATTCCAAAAGATGTTAAACCTCAGGAATTTAGGGTCGTGTTTTCCATCTGTCTCCCCTTCTAGGCTAGGAACCCTTTGCCAGCTCAGACTACTTTTGTTTTTGAATCTCCAGAGCTTGGCACAAAATGGGCACCAAATAATTGTTTAATTTATTACTAGAAAAAATGCTACCAGAGGGCTAGGTCTCTCCTGGCCACCGCTACATAAAGCAATGTCTGATCCATGGTGGGTGCAAAGTTCACAGTTGCATGATGGCTGTGTGGATGATTACATGGTTCACATATGGACAGTCTGGCCAGATGTTTGTGGGTGGGTGGTGGAAGGATGTGTGGGTGGGTGCACACATGAGTGAGTGGAAGAATGGGTAAAAGGCAAAACAAAACAAGTGGGTGGTCAGTTGGTAAACGATGGTAAAAGTGGTGGTCAGATGAACGATGTATGCATAGTGAAGTACAGATAAAATGCTTGCTGTCAGGAGAGTTGAACAGATATTTGGATGTTGGGTAGTTAGATGGTCTGACGGATGGCCATAGCCAAGTGGGTTCATGGAAGGCTGTCAGTAAAGAGGGTTGAATGGGCAGAAGCTGTGGGCAATTAGACACTGAATTGACAGATGAATTAGACAGCGAGTGTCTGTATCAGTGTCCCTGGCCAGTAGGCTTTGCATTGGTGCCTTGAACCCAGGCAAAAGACCAGAAGTGCCTTCAGAAGCAACACCTGTGGAAAATGAGGAAAAAGCAATCACCAGGGATGGGGGCAAACCATGACGGAATTCTAACACAGGCATTAGCCAATCCTAGGGGACAACTCTGGCGCATAGACATCTTCAAACTGTCCTCCCCTGAGGCAACTACTGTGAATCAGCCATTGGGTGCACATCTGATCTTAGCAAGGAACGTTGATCACAGACAAGCCCTGGAGAGAAACTCAATCATAAGCCCTACATGTTAACACTGGCAGCCTCTTGGGGGGTAGGGGGTGGAGGGATGTGCTTTCATTCACAAGGCTGGTCTCTCTGCACCACTTCAGTCCAAGTGATAGCCCCTCCAGGGTCCTCAGTTCTGGCTGCTGCCTGGACTCATAGTTGCCAGCTCCCTTCTCTGCCACCCTTTCCAAATCCTACCTCCCTTGAGGAACACCTCTGCTTTCTAAGTCATTGAAGCCATAGCTACAAGCTTGTTGCCCTGTAGTTCCCAAACAAGAAAAGTTTACAGTTCAATGAGGTCATTGATATAACCTCTGACCCACAAAGCCCCAACATAGAATGCACAGTCCCACACAAATGAGTGACTAGTAACAATAATGACTGGAGTGGGCCACCATTAACCCTGCCCCTGGCTTCTGTACCCAAGCATGTCAAAGGTCAGTCACAATGTCACATGACTGCCAGAGCTTTAGCTGTCTGAGAAAAGATGGTATCCTATAAGGATATCCGGTCTATCAGGGTCTGGTCTATGAGCTGGAACCTTGGAAAACCATTCTTTCCCTCTATGTATTTGCAGCATCATAGGACACACTAGGTGACAGAACTGGTAAAATTCATGTGGTGTGGCCTTCCTCCTTTGCTGATGAACTCCCAACTTTAAATGTCCATGTCTGCATTTACCTGACAGCTGCTCACCTCTGCCCAAGAGCCCACACATATTCTTACTTGGAGCCATTTTTCCCCCAAATAGAAATGAATGATCAGGCGCACTGTCCAGAGTTCAGTCTTGAGGTGTTTTTTGTTCAACAATATATCTCAAAGTCATTTTCACCACAGTGATGCTGGTGCACCAGTATCCGCTCTATGTCCAAGTAGTCTGTTCATGAGACAGCCGTGGTCCTTTCCTCTCCCCTCCTTGCAGGCAGGACTGTGACCTAAGGTGGTAGTACTGGTCTACCTGAGGTGGAAACAAACTAAGAAATAGTTTTAAGATTGTGCTACTGGAAAAGAAATACGTGAAAGAAAGGCCTTGAGGTGAGCATGCTCCACGTGTCCAGAGGAAGGTAGGGGGCCTTGGGTGTGGCCAGCAACTAGCTCTCAGTGCAGGATGTAAAGGGTGGCTTGACTATGAGCCAGAGCTCCAGGTCCTGGAGAAGATGACAAATGTTCCTACGGAAGCCCACCTCTCCCAATTTCCTGTTGGCTCCAGGAGGAGAAGCTGATGTTGCTTCTGCTCTGTGAAGGCATGAGCATCCAAATGTGGTAGCCGGGGAAGAGAAGATCCCAGGCCTCTCTCCAGTGTCCCCCACTGCAGAAAGCCAAAGGCCAAGACACAACCCTTCCACACAACCCTTTACCCACCTTGCCCAGAATACTATGCCTTCCTGATCAAAAATGCTTTCCATTGGGGTGTGTGTGTGTGTGTGTGTGCGCGCGCGCACGCGAGCATCTTTGTGTTCCGATTGCGCATATGTGTTGGAGCATGGGTTGAGTAACCAAAGGGCAAGCTTAGGCGTCATTTCGGTTTTATTTTTGAGTCTGTAATTCACCCATTAGGTTAGGCTGGATATCCTGTGAGCCCCTGGGATGTGTCTATTTCTGCCTCCTCAACTCTGGAATTATAAGCACATTCCATCATGCCCAGATCCATTGGCTGCTTCTTAAAAGCAAGAGAAAAAGAAGAGGTGGAAAGTGGGGAGACCCACCTCCAGGCCTACGCCTCCTCCAACACTCCACTCTTGGCTCAGGCTATTTCTTCAAATCCCCTGTCCAGAGTTTTCTCTCTATGCCTCCTTCGCTCCCTGCCTCCCAGTTCTCCTCATGCTGGCTTCCAGTCTTTGGGCTGAAGATCCAAACCACAAATCACATCCTAGGGGTGGAGCAGGGCCCTCCTGAGTGTGCAGACAGCTGAACAACCAAACAGTGACCTGGATCTCCTCAGCTGGCTGGAGACAATCTTGTATCCAGAGCTATGAAACCAGACCTCCTTTATTGTGAGACATTCAGCTCCCGAGGTGGCTTGGCCAAAACAAACCATCTTTGTTTAATTTTTGAGGATGTTTCCCATGAAAGAGGCAGCTGCTTGTGACCATTCCTGGGGGGCTGGAACCCACAGATCTGGAGTCCAGCACCATAACTGCCTCTGCTTGCCTTGATGGAAAATGTCTATGCAGACAGTGTTGGAGAATGGCAACACACAGTGATGACAGGCCAGACCACCAAGAATTGGGAACAATGGCCAGTCATTCCTAAGCTTATGACCCTCCACCCCACCCCTGCCAGCAGCAACCACCAGTACTGGTCTCACAGGTGCCTGTACAATAGGTTCTGGAGACCTACAACTTCTATGTGTCCTTGGGGACAGTAAACCAATGTGTCTTGTTAGTAAATACCATCCAAAAGGTTTGGGTCACTCCAACGTGACTGGTAATGGTGTTGGCAGAAAGGTGGAATAGGCAAGGGATGCTATTATCCATCAAGGTAAAACTGAAGACTGTTTCAGTTCCTACATCCTCAGAGAACTTTAAACTTGAGCTCCATGTGTTCTCTCTGCCTGTATGTGTTATGTTAGTGAGTGCACCTGCAGATGTGTCTGTATAGGTGTGCATGTAGACACCACCCGGTCGGCCACAGGTGTCTTCAGTAATTTTTCACCTGTTTTATCAGACAGCCAATCACTGAGCCTGGAACTCACCAACAGCTAGACTGGCTGGCCAGCAAATCCCAGGGATCCTCCTACCTCTACCTCCCCAGTGCTGGGATTACAGAAGCACTTGCCATGCCTGACATTTTTATGTGGATACTAGGGGTCTAGGTACAGGTCCTCAATTCCGATGTCAGGAATTGTAGTGACTGAGTCATCTCCCATCTCTTAGAACTGGCAGCCACTGAGCAAGGACGGGTCTTAGCTTGTGGTACCACAGTCCAGGGTTTGTATTGCCAGTGTTGAGTAATGAGGAGAATGCTGTTCATGCAATCAACAGTTATCCACTAAGCACTGAGCAGGCTCCTGGCCCTTCTCACCACAGCTGAGGAGGGTTCCTGGTATCTGCAGGGCTCTGCAGTCTGACTCCACTCGATAATCTCAGTCCTATTGGACCTCTCTACTGCAGCCACTCCAGACTTCTTGATCTTTCTTTAAAAAAAAAAACAAAAAAAAAAAACAAAAAAAAAAACAAAAAAAAAAAAACAAGAGCTAGGTTTGGCATGGTAGTGTATGCCTATAGTCTCAGTACTGTGAGTTCAGGGCCAGCATGATCTACACAGTGAGTTTTAGGTGAGCCATGGCTAAACACAAAAGCCTTCTCCTTCCTTGAGGGCCTTTGTGTTACTGAACCCCTGACTTGGACATCTTTTTCTCAGAGCTTCCTCTGACGTAACTTTTGCTGCTGGCATCATTCCCACCCTGTACATCCAGTCAGAACAAGAGCCTAATGCTTCCCCTGCCCTCGCCCCTCACACCCTACATGAGCATACCTTCTCTTCTTAATACCGTCTCCAGTGTAGGCCTCACTTGCTAGCTGGACTTCCACATCCCCACCTGAATAGATCCTTAGCAAAGGGACCTCCTCAAAGTCAGGTCTCGGGAGGAAGGACAGTTCTTTCTTTAGGACCCCTGAGCAGCACAGACCCCCAAAGCCCCAGAAGCCATCTGGCTTGGAAATATTGTGTTCTAGGGATGGGCTCTGAATGAATAAATAAGATACCCCAAGAATGGAGGGGGTCATGTTCAAGTCAAAGTTATTGAAGAAATTGTTCTAGATGACCGGGATCCCCACACCTGAGACCCATCCAACTCATTCTGACAGGTCTCATGTGGCCTGCCTGCCCCTCCCTTCTTCCCTCCCTCCCTTCCTTCCTTCCTTTCTTCCTTCCCTCCTGTCCATCTTTCCTGAGGATTGAACCTAGGCCAGGAGTTCTCTATCACTGATCTACATTCCTAAACCACGTCTTAGTCTTTCGCTTTGAAAGAGAATTTCATTAAGTTAGCCAGGCTGCCCTTGAACTTGGCAATGCCCCTGCCTCAGCCTTCAGGTTAGCTGAGGCGGTAGAATTTCCATGACAGACCATGATGCAGTCATTCAAGCCAATTTCTGAGGACAGGCAACAGTGGTTGGCAGCTGAGAGAAGCAAAAAGCTTAGGCCTGTGTTTCTGGCCCTCCTCTAGGTGAACTGGGAGTGAGCTGAGAGCAAGCTGTAGCACCCCTCGGGAGTGTGGCTGAGTCCAGGACCAGAGACTCATTAAATTCCCAATTAGATCTCTCCACCTTTCAGTGACTCCTGTTTAAACCACTGAAGGAGCTAAGAAGCCTCGGATGTTCCCAGGCACGGCTACCAGGCACATTCTTCCTGGTTTATACCAGCTCCTCCACTGAGGTCAGGCATTTGCATTTTGAGGACTTTCTGGAGTGGTCAGGCTTGGGACTGAAGAGAACTTCTATGTCCCTCCCTCAGTCTCACTGGGTCCACTTTCCCGACAGCTCCTCTCTTACCATCCCTGTGAAGAACATCTTAATTTAAGTTTGTGTTTAGGGTTGGCGCTTCGAAAGAAGAGTTAGCATAATTTTAATTTATACTATCATAAATCCAATTTGCCAGTTCAGGCGGTTAATAACGTTGGCTGCTGGAACGGCATGCCCCTGTTGCCTCCCCGAGGGTCCGGCTGTTCCTCACTAGGGCAGGGAGGGATGAGTAACAAGGCAGAAGCTGCCACCATGGACCGGCACGTTGAGGGGGAGTTGTGGATCATCTGGGCTCTTGCAGGATGGAGGTCTGGTGAGAGCTGATGATGTTCAAGGTCTGAGGCACAGCGGGCTTCACATCAACCCAGCGGATTTATTTGCCACGCATCAGTCTGTTCCAAACTATGCCCTCAGCATGTGAAGTTTTGAAAATATTAAGCAAGAAATGCGAAGGTAGGAAAGGTAGCTGAGTTGTAACGGGCTTGTCAGGCAAGCATGAGGAGCTGAGTTTGGACCACTGGTACCCATGTAGAAACTAGGTGTGGTGGTGGTGTTCATCTGGGACCTCAGTACTGAATAGAGTAGTCAGAGACCACCAATACCAGGGCCTTGCTAGCCAGCTAATCCGAGAAAACAAATAGCATACAGGGTGGTGAAAAGCACTAATGGAAGACACCAATCACTGACCCCTGACCTCTGACCTCTGGCCTCCATATACACATCCACATTCACATGTGTATACCACACACTTACAAAAAAAAAGAGAGAGAGAGAAAGGGGGGGTTAAAGGAAGGGCAAAAAGTCAATACCATCGTGACATAGCCCAGGACCTACTGGTAGATCCCTAAGATGGGGTCAGGACTTCCTGGACAGAACCACCTCGCCCCACCCCATTCTGCATTCTGAGTTGACATCTAGAGAGCTGCACCTGTGGATAAAGATGATGCTTGACTACTTTGTTTCACTTGGGCAGCACATTTTATTGTTTAATTCTAGGGTCGAAAGCGATCGATAGATTGATGAAGGCCAAATGCCCTTGCAGTTGAGCAAAAGCACAGCAGAGCTTTCTTGACCAGAATGATGATGGCCTTGTGGACCATTGATTCATGTAGCCCTCCCTGAGTGTCTACACTGAGTAAGGTGTTTGCTCTTTCCCAGCCTGACCTCTCAGGGATCCAGGCTCAGTAAGCAAGCGTTCTCCGCAAGTAGGCACTAAACATTTCTTAAGGCTCTGTCTCTGACCGACATGATGGGTGTTCACACTCAGCAGCCTCAATGGATAGAACAGAAGCCTAAGCAGAGGGGTTGGATGCTAAGGGCTCCACAAAAGACTGTCAAGAGACGATCTACCAGTCAGTTGGTTGATTTGTACATATTATTCAGTGTCCTATGGTTGTATTACTCCCTCCCCAAGTCAGTCCATGAACCCTGTGCAGTGAAAAGCTCCATCAAAGGTTATTTCCACAATTTGAGACTCTCTGGGATCAGGGAAAGTCAGCTGCATTGGATGCGAAGGGGTTCAAGGCCTGGCCAAAGCAGGGAGAAAAAGAGTTTGGAAGACAAATCAGAAGAGGATTGTGGGGAAAATGGGTGGTGCTGTACAATGTCAGGGGCCAGTGACAGTGGAGGGGCCATTTGAGGCATCACCTGGCTCTGTCTCACATGAATAGACCCCGCAGGTTCTACTATGTTCACCTCTGAGCTTATCCCCCAGGGCTACTGTGGGGCTCTGGTAAGAAGAGAGAGACTGCCAACTCTCCAGGAGATCACAAAACAGTCAAGAGTTGGGGATGTGGGTTGGGAAGATAGCTATCATACAAGCACAAGAACCCAGTTTGATCCTCAGAACCCAAAAAAGCTGGGCATGGTGGTACCACTCAAAATTCCAGCACCAGGGAGGCAGAAACAGGTGGATCCTTGGGGCTCGTGGCCATGTGAATTCTAGACCGGTGAGAGACCCTGTCTTAAAAATAGATGACATCTGAGGAACAACACCAAAGGCTGCAGGCAGGCAGGCACTCACGCATGCACACATGCACTTGAGCACGCACGCGCGCGTACACACACACACACACAAATAAAAGTAAAGAGTCCCACAAACAAACAAACTGAAGTTAGATATACTAGGGGTGTATCCTGGGTGGTAGAATGCTTGCCAAGCATGCACAAGACCACAAGACCGCAGGTTCAATCACCCAGGAAAACCCCCATTAAACCAGAGATGGTGTTAGACAAGACAAAGGTTGGGTAGGAGAGAAAAGTATCCAGAAATGGAAATGTGTAGCCGAGGCCAGCCCAACCATCCACTGAGGCGTTGGGCTGTCTATTGGAGGCCCAGACCCAGCTGCAGCCCTGCAGGCTTCTTAGCAATTAAAGCATTCCATCAATCACCTGGGCGGCTACCCACACCCTCCCAGGCAGGCTCCAGGGTACCTGTCTCTCCATAAACAAAATTCCACCACAGATAATGCAGACCCTCCTCTGCCTCCGTATATTGCTCTGACAGCAATCCCAGGGCTGAGAAATGGCACGTATAACTTTCTCCTTATTAGGCAATAAAATATCCAGAAGTGTTCCTGTACGCAGAGCAATTCCATATGTGTCAACTGCGGCTTCACAATAACCTGAAATTATTCTTGCCTTCCTCTCTGCCATAAACTGCATAAAACATGTACATTTTAAGTACAGACATTGGGAATACAGAATTCACTAACAATGATGCCTTTGCATGTACAGTGGGTTTAATTTAAAGTGAAAAACATTGACAATGGATCTAGCAGAACAAGACGAGTTTTCTTTCAGATTGCTGAGTGCTTAAGAGTTATCTACATTCAGTAACGTGCTCAGATTGTAAATTTACAGCGCTACAAATTCTGCTGTGTGTATATCCACCCGGCCACCAACCTGACCATGGGTCACCAGCATGTCCAGCCTAATAACACTGTGAAGCAATGTTCTCATAGACAACACTGAGCCAGCAGAAAGCCTTCTTCCCTCCCCTGGCTAACTTCATTGCCCCTCTCCTCTGCCTATCCAAGGCAAATGATTCCAATGTGATAATTAATTCTTCCTCCTCTTCAATTCCTCAAAAGATCCAGCTGTGCTTGCCTGCATCCGGATTCTTCTACTCCACGTAACATCTAGAGACTCATGAATCTGCTGTGCTCGTGCTAATATTTTCTCCTGTTGTTGTCCCTCAGTCTACTTAGCGCCCTAGAGTTGTGGCCGCTTTGTTCCTCTCTGTGGATTCTGAGAGTTTCTACTGCTGTGTGTCCTTGCTCTTTCTAAGTCTTGTCACTCTTGTTCAGATGGAATGATATCCCTCTGTGGAGAAGTGGAATTGGTAGGTTAAAGTATGGGCTGCAGAAGCCCCAACATCCCTATTGAAAGGACAAGACAGCCAACTCCTAGGCGTCTGGGGTCTTCCTTTATGTCTTTGTCACATAGACACATTTGTGGAGAGTGGACTTCTCTGACCAAGATGGCAGCCTCCTGGCAAGAACAGCATCACAGCTATGGTGCAGGAGGTTACTGTGAGTGATCCAAGATCCTCGCAGTTCTCTTCAACACAGGATGGATCATGACAGATACCCCAGAGCTGCCTAGAGTCTGCTGCTTGTCTCTAGCAACACCTAAAGATGTCAAGCTTTTTATTCCCCCCTGGGTACAGGAGAAAAGTCAGGCCAGGCCTAGCCTCGTTCAGAGGAAAGCATGGCATATCTCTAGACCTTTGCAAAGGGCTGTGGCTTCCTTCTGTTCCCACAAAAGACATCCCATGCTTGTTTAAGAGCCATCAGTTGTGAAGTGAGGATGGTAATGGAGATGCCGCTAATCTCTTCTCAATTACTTAATGCCATTGGACTCACTCCCTCAAGCCATAGACAGTCCACGGAGGGGTGTTGTCTATGAGAACACCAGAGTCGAGTTTGTCTGAGCTCTCCCAGGTGGCCACCCGAAGAAGAAAGATGAAATGAGGCGGAGTGGGCTCCAGAAGGGAAGGTGAGTTTGTGGTGTTAGTGATATCAGATAAAACAAATCCAAATGTGGGAAGGGAACATCCATCTACATGGGTGTAGGTACGCCAGTTTGTCTGGTGGGACTTGAGAGGCTGATGGAGGGAAAGAAGCTGGCAGAGAGAGGATGATGTGGGGAGGGTGTGGCCTGCCTAAGGACTGAGGGCCAAGTCAGACAGGAGACTGGAAGTGTTGTCCAGATCAGAGTCTCCTGATAAGCAACCACAGACAGCACTTTCTTGCTCGTCAGTGGAGCGTTGCATGTGAGTGAATTGTGTATCCATGCAGACCACGTGTGAAGACTGCTGTGCTTCCTGTATGTAGCTCTATCTGATGCCCATCTGTCTGCACCTTGGTTTCCTCAGACAGCTTCCTGTTCAAGCAGAGGAGCCAGACTGGCTCCTGATGATGACCTGTGGCTGTGCGTGAAGAACAACCCTTCAGGGAGGTTGCTGCACGCCTGTGCTTTTTTGGTGTTTTCTGTGTCTGAGGACAAGTGTGAGGCATGGCATGGAGCAAATCCCAAAAGAGGAGTCCCCAAGTCCAAGGGCGCTCCACTCTGAGTTCAGGGAACACCACTGAGGCTCTCAGGAGCTCTTCTCTGCTCCCCTCTGCAGAAGTCAAAGACTGTTTCTCCCTCAGAGAGCACAGGGTGTGGTCAGCCTGAAGGATGCTTCAACTGCACCATCGGTGGCTCATTTGCACTGCTCTCATTATGAGGGGATCAGAGTACCCCTTCTTGTACTTTAACAGTCAGCTGTCATTTCCTTCCCTGTGACTTGACTGTTCTCGTCTTTGACATTGCCCAGTCATGCCCCTGGGTTCCTTATAGGAGGCCACAGGGAGTGGGCTTTCAGTGGGGTTGGGGAGTCCTATGAGAATCTGCAGGAGTCTTAGCCCCTGATACCAACTCTGCAAACAGTTCTCTATGCAATCTTTCTGAAACATTTGACCACTTTTAAGTGTGCCTTTCTTCTAGAAGAGAGGTTGGGTCAGGTCATCCTAAGAATTGATGTATCCTTGGTTATCACACAGACAGTGTGGCTGGCAGTTCGCTATCTCCTGAGAAGGAAATGGACCTGTGCTTCGGAAGAAAGAATTTAATTTAGATACTGTGGAGGACTTCCTGATGTCTCAGGATATTAAATTCCAGAATGAATGAGGCAGTCCAAGGCAGAATGTCTTTCTAATGCAAAGACCTTTGAAAGCAAGATGACTCATTTGTCTTCCTGGGAAATTGTCTAGTTCTTGCCATGAGATGGGAGTTGGAGCTAGTCTGGACTTGGGGTCTTTGCAGGGTTCCATGTGCGGCGGGCCCAGCTGTGCCCACGACCGTGGACTGGCTCTCCCATGTTCTAATCTCAAGACTCGGCTCATTGTGAATGTTAGAAGCAAGAGGCACTGTCGAGCCTAACTTAATGAATTACTGAAATCAGCATTATTGAAAAGATGAAGCACCGGGGGAAATGCTGATTTTAATCAATAGTTCAAATGAGCCCAAGAAAGATCATCAGAATTCAGCAAAGTCATAGAGAAAGTTGCCAACAGCTCTGTACACCTGGTCTTCCCAGGGCACAAAGTGTTCCGAGCAGGCAGTGAAGTGGTATCCTCTTGATAGAGCTCACCGATGGCTTCTCATCGTCATTATCAGCACATGAGTGGCAACGGTTAGTGTCCCTGACAACTCAAGGGCCAATGAGTAATGTTCATTCCTAATGCACAGGATGGCCTCTTGTTTTCCAGAACTCTAGACTATTGGCAATTGGAAGGAACTTGGATTATCTAATATGCCCTCCATGACTGGGGAAGAACCTTCCACAAGTCCTCAGAGGCTGTCTCCCAACCACCTCTGACCCTGAGGAGCTCCTGTAATATCTACCAAGCATCCTCAAGATGCTAATCCTCCTTCTTCCACCCGAGGAGCCTGTGATACGGTGGAAGGCAGATGTGACTCCTGCCCTCAGCAAGCTTGCAGTCTCCTGCAGGGAAACTATCAGGCAGTTCCAGCCCTGCTGACCCTGTAAGCAGCAGGCCCCAGGATGGCGGCAGGAAAGGGACATCAGGTCTTCAGAGTTGTTCCAGCAGTACATTTTCCTGGTACTGGCCAGGTCACCGTATCTTCCATGAGTGACCTTAAGAATTTCCTGGAGACTTTGTGCTTGGAGGAGCAAAGTGGACCATTGGGTGTATCACTTAGAGTCTAAGGCACTTGGGTACCTTCTTGGGGATCTTGAGATACACCCCCAGGATATCTGCAGCCTCCTTTATCATGAAGAAAGCCCAAAGGAGTAGGGAACAGAGATACCCCAGAGCCCACATCAAATTGATCTGTGGAGATCCAGGAAGGCCCAGGAACTGTGCTCAGCCAGGACTCTCTGTCTCTCTCTCTCTCTCTGTTTCTGTTTCCGTCTCTCTCTGTCTGTCTCTCTATCTCTCTGACTCTGTCTCTGTCTGTCTCTCTGCCTCTCCCCCCCTCTCTCTGTGCGTGCGTGCATGTGTGTGTGTGTGTGTGTGTGTGTGTGTGTGGCCTTGAGGCTGGGGGTTCCAGATTCAGTTAGGCTGGCCGGAAAGATCTTACATAAAGATCCTGTGCAAAGGGAAAAATACCATCATGCCTAGTATTCTTACTCGGTTCTGGGGCGTACCCTGGGGCTTATGCTTGTAACGGAAGAACTCGATCAACTGAGCCATCTCCAGCCTCCAGGGTTGTTTGGGGCCACAGCTGCAGGTGGTAGAAGTCCTGTGCTCAGGCCCAGGAAGCTAGAACACAGCAAGGAGCCTCCCTGGTCCTACAGAGATGTGTCTTTGTACTCTGGGGTGCAGATACAAGGTGGGGTGACTTCCTAGGGGGCTGTGCTGTAAAGCATTTGTCAACTCCCACTAGGCAGGAAAAGGACACAACACAGCTCTGACCCACCAGGTGCCCAGACGCTCAGCTCTACCTTTCTGATACCTGAAACCCACCCTCTCCCCTGAAAAGATGAGCCAGCCAATGAGTCTAGGTCTGGTGGCAGCAGATGCCTGCTGCAGTTAGCATGCCTGTTACAGCACTACTTGGTTTGCAGCCCTTTCTGTGGTCAAGGGTTTACTTTTGTGAGGAAAACATTAGGTACTTACATAAATCAATAAAGAGTGGTTATGATGGGGCTTAGTGGTGGTTGGGTGGTGGTACCACACAAACACCTGTGACCCGAACTTGTTTCCTCTTGTAAAGCCAACGTCATCCTGCAGCTCCTGAGGAGAGAGAAACAAATTGTTCCCGGAAGACTTCTCCATGATTTATTGATCAGTGTTTTGGAAACCGAATTAATTGCAAAATGTTCTATTGAGTAGCTCACTTCCAGCACTAAAGATTCTGGCACAGGGAGGTTGGGAGAATGCGACAGGGGCATCTCTCAGAGTGGTCTCTTCCGGAAAGAAACAGAGCCCACGCACTGGGGGCTGATGCCTGATGGGCTGATGGGTCACATGCTTGTCTGCACAAACCAAGCTGTCTGAGTTACCAAGAGATCAGAATAGGAACAAGACTGCAACCATGCTGTGTGCTCCTGTGTGTGTGTGTGTGCGTGTGTGCGTGTGTGTGTGTGTGTGTGTGTGTGTGTGTGTGTGTGTGTGTGTGTGTGCCTGCATGCCTACATCTGTCTGTCTGCACAAGACTTGTGGGTGCTGGGAAAGGGGTTCTCTGTTTGCCCACAACTGGAGTCCAGCAACTAATCAGAATGGCTCAATCACTGCTCCTCAGAGGGCAGGATCTTCTTAGGCCAACAATGAGGGGCCTTTTTTCAGCAGGATTGAGAACCTATGATCAAATTTGTGTTGAATGGTCCCCCGTGCTCCCAAGCCTCCCTGCTTTGCCCTCATCCAGCCTTCAGATCTCTTTCTCTGGTAGAGCCTACCATACTCCATTCCTGTTGACTTCAAAGGCCTGTTTCTTAGGACAGGTTTCAGCCTTTCATATGGCCCTCCATGTGTGGGTTCTCAGCCGAGACTAAGACCTCAAGCCTGGACATTGTTCTGGCTCCTGGAACTTCCTGCAACTCCAACAAGATGTTGACCCAACTTTTTTCCATGCACATATATCCTCTATCACACTGACCCCAGGAGAAGAAGTAAATCAAGTTCCTAGTATCCTGAAGTGGATTTTCCCATGACCAAGGATTAGAATATGCAGGGCAAGCAACAATCTAAGCCCCCAGTGTACTCATCCCCTCCTGGGTGGTTGTATATAAAACCTCATTTTAGAGTACAGAGCAAGCTTAAGGGATCCAGGAAACAGACTCCTGGGGCGAACATTGCATATGCAGGCCTGGTTAGCTGCAACCAGCAGTGTGGCAGTGTTCCCTAGAAGTAGCCAATTCTGGGTCTTCTTACCCCCACAGGCTTTCTGGAAGACTTCCTTTAGCTGATCCAGTTGTCCCATGGAATGGGGCTGTCATTGCAGCCCTAGAGTCACAGTGGCAGTGCAGGTGCCCAGACTTTGTTGAAACATCTCTTAGCTTCACATCGTGCCAGAAGATCTTTTGTAGAGGATGTTCTGGTGTTCTTAGGAATGCTTCCGGCAAGGTTAAGAAGTCACCTCACCCCTCCCACACCACTTCCCAGCTCAGAAGGAATCATCTTCCTACCAGTGACTGCTTTCCTATCCCTGGGATCAGTAGTCAGAGATGCTATGGCATGACTCTTCCTGGGGAAATAGTAAGAAATCTATTTTCCAGGCAGACCGTGTGTGCCTGTAATCCCTGTACTCAGGAGGCAGAAGCAAGTGGCTCTCTGTGAGTTTGATGTCATCCAGATCTATATAACAAGGTCCAGGCCAGCTAGAATACTATGTAAAACCCCGTGCCTCGAAAGAAAGAGAGAAAGAGAGAAAGAAAGAGAGAGAAAGAAAGAATGAAAGGAAGAAAGAAAGAAAGAAAGAAAGAGAGAAAGAAAGAAAGAAAGGAAATTGATTTACTCAGAGAAGGACCAGAAGAAGGGGTTTTGTCCAATTCCAACCTTGTGAGCCAATGAGTTTAGTGGAGTTACTTACATAATTAAGAACATCTCATAGGCAGCTACACTCAGAAGTCCCTCCCTGATGGCTATTTACCTCTTACACATCCTTGTGAGATCCTCTGAAAGCTTCCTGAGAGTCTGTGAGCTGCCCTCCACCTCCACAAGGATCTTGTGAGGGCCTCCTGAAGGTCATCATAACCACTCTGCTTCAAGACAGCCGTGGACACATCCAACCTGGAGGAAACAGTCACACGCCAGAGAGAGATGGAGGAGAGAAGCCTAAAGAGGAGACTAAATGACATGGGGTTGCCGATGCGGCAGACACGTGGTCATCAGCCCCTTTTGTTTCTGTCCTAAGCAGTACTAGAGATGGTGAGGCAAACACGGGTGATACCCCAGCACACCCTCACACAAAACAGAGTGCAGGGAAAACCAGCACCTTGGCTAGCTTACAAATGGAGAACCAGATTCAGGTTGAGTGTATGCCTCGGTGGCCACGAGAAGGCCACGGGTCACACACAAAGGACACTGGTACAGTCAGAACAAATGAACTGTCCTCTCTGAGAAGGACAGCGGCAGGTGTCAGTGGCCGTTCATTCGTGAAGCTGGGCTTTGGCCCATCAGATTCAGAAAGAGGTGGATACTCTGAGGACTTCGACTCTGTTAAGTTATCTTCAGAAAGCGCACATCTCCCTTGGGATGTGAATTACATTCCGGTGAGCTTTCTGGAGAGTTGTGTGCTCTTTCCTTTAGCACAGTGGATAACGGCAGTTTATCTCCATTGTTAGAGCCATCCAGGTACCTCGGTGGCCACCATATGCTCTCTCAGACCAAGATCTGTGCACTGTGGAAAATTCTGTATACTTCTTTCTTTCTACCTGCACCGTCCTCGGGCCTCCTTCCCTATGTGAGGAGATCTTAAAATTTGTTCAGCTCTCAAGATTCTGCCTCCACAGCTGGTATTACCGCACCACAAATCGTCACCAAACCCATATGTATCTCACCGACCCAAACAGTGGGACTCTCTACAGAGAGTCATCGGGGAAGCAGGTTCAGAGCGGGTCTTGCCTTTTCTTCTCTCTTCTTTGTTCTCTGTGGCTGTTTTACTTTGCTTTTTTAGTATTTACTTTCACTATTTTTAATTGTACACCTATGGGAGAAGGGTATCAGCGTGAGTACAGGTGCCCTCAGAGTCCAGAAACAGGTATCTAACTCCCTCGAGCTGGAGTCACAGGCTGTTCTGAGCTGTCCGCTGTAAGCTGGATAGGAACCTAATTTGTGTCCTCTACGAGCACAATCAGTACTTTCAACCGCGGAGCCATCGTCAGCCCACTACAGCTTCTTTTCGCCTTTTAAATGTTAATTAGTTATCAAGTCCCCCAAATCTGACATGGTTCCAAAAGTTAACAGTGAAGTCTTGCTGAGGCCTGGAGAAAGAAAAAAGAAAACACAACACAAGCTGACTTAAGTCCACCCCAGATATTATTAGATCATGAATCTGAAACTCCAAGCGGTAGACTTCCTTCGGACATGGACGGACCTAGGTGTTCCAGTGTCATTGACAGGACTCTGGGAGGAAAACAGATGCAGAATCAGCTCTGCTAGAGTAATCCGGTCACATGCCCATCCCTCAACCAATCGTGTGCTCAAGACCGTGCAAGCTGATCCAGAGACAGGCTGCAAGGCCTACCAGGTCCTGTGCAGAGCTCAGGGAAGTGTGTGCTGAGCTACCTTCACAGAGTCCTGTGCAAACCATGACACTGTCTGCAGACAATGAAGAGGGGCACAGAGCCATTTACGTCACCTGCCCAAAGGCACAGTAAAAAGGTTGAGGGGATGACTCCAGCCCTGACAGAGAGCCTTGTATCATTCTCCATCCTTAGTGTTTTCTCGCTTTCTTCTGTTCATGGCTCCCCAAGAGAGCACACAGCCACACACAGTAGGTCTGAAAATACTTCACAGTCAAGTGCTTGGGTGACTGTTTATTTACCCAGGTTTGCAAGACCTGCGGATAAAGCCCAATGGAAAAACACATCAATTTTTCTCCTGCAAATTATTTTTGTTAATAAATGATATATAAGTTTATGCATCCTAATTAACCAAAAATTATTTATTATAGCAATTAAAGTGAAGTCATGCAAATGACTGCAATTTTAAGTTCTTGACAATGTGATAAAGTCTGTTCATGTGTGTGTGCCTGCCTTGCCGAATCCCCTTGAAACCCAGCCAACATCCCTCAAAACCTGTAGTCAAAGGGTCTGGGGAGCCAAGTCTCCTGGGGATGCTCTCAAGGATACCCCAAACCTTTTTAGGGAGGGAATGAGCATCTTGTGATGCAGGAACACAAAGCCACTAGACCCACAGCCTGTCCAGAAAGAGAGGGTGGGGAACCATGGCTCTACACTATGGACACCTCAGCAGGGGCTGGGATCTTGCTGCCTTCTGCACTTACTGCCCACGCTTTATCCTTTGACTTGTAAGGTCAACTTTAAATGTCCCCTCTTTGCATGCCAGTGTTTATTCATTTGTCTGTGCAATCATCCATCTGTCCAGTCATTCCACCCAGCTGCCCGTCCATTCATCCATCCACTGACCATCCATCCACTGACCATCCATCCATCTATCTGTCAACCGTTTATCCATCATCTATACATACAAACTGTCTTAGTCAGGGCTTCTATTCCTGCACAAGCATCATAATCAGGAAGCAAGCTAGGGAGGATAGGGTTTATTCAGCTTACACTTCCACATTGCTATTCATCCCCAAAGGAAGTCAGGACTGGAACTCAAGCAGGTCAGGAAGCAGGAGCTGATGCAGAGGTCACAGAGAGGTGTTACTTACTGGCTTGCTTCCCCTGGCTTGCTCAGCTTGCTTTCTTATAGAACCCAAGACTACCAGCCCAGAGATGGCACCACCCACAATGGGCTCCCACCCGTGTTCACTAATTGAGAAAATGCCTTACAGCTGAATCTCATGGAGGCATTTCCTCAAGAGAGGCTCCTTTCTCTGTGATAACTCCAGCTTGTGTCAAGTTGACACACCAAACCAGCCAATACATACACATACATACATACATACATACATACATACATACATACATACATACACCATACACCTGCCCCATCCATCTACACACATACATTCTATATTTCCAAGCACTCATTTATCCATTCATCCATCTTTTTTCATTCTCTTTTCCATCCAAAACTCAGCCCCCCACCTATCATCCATCCATATATTCACTTCTCCATCCATCCATCCAATCATCCATCCATCCATCTAGCTACCCATCTATCCACTCATCCATCCATCTACCCATCCATCCATCCATCTATCCCTTCATCCATTCTTCCTCATATACATACATCCTACCAACAAACCCATCCACCCCACCCATCTGTACTATGTCAGCTTTCTTGGGAGCATAATTGTAGCTGACCTTTTGCTACTCTATGGGTTCTTCTTTCTTCCACCCTTTTTCACTCCTTTTCCCCTACCCTTTCAACCCCCTAATACTAGGTAAGAGAGGAAAAAGATCCATGAATAAAGTCAGGGGTTGGAAGAGGGCGACATTATCATTAGACTATTTCCTGCTGGTTAGGGGCATCAAGGTCCTTAGGGCAAGTTTGATCTTCGCCATCAGGATATTTAATTTCTTCTTGATGTTATTTCTTCTTTGCTCACAACTACTTAACAAACTACAACTAGCAATGCATCCTGCCTCTCAGGGCCCTAACATTTATGTACCCTCTAAAAAGTCCCCAGAATTCCAAACATCACACGACCACGTAAACTGTCTGCAGCTGGCAAAATCACACCTTTGCCAGAGCACAAGGCAAATCACTGTCAGTGCTGTGGACAATCTGAAGCAGACTCGTATCGCACTCCTGGGATTAAAAATGGAAACATATTCTTACAAGATCTCTGTGCTTTATAAAGAAACTGAAGTTCTCATTACACATAATGACTATTGATAGATTGCTAAGAGGCTCCCAAGTTACACGGGCAGCCAAGAACTAGGGGAAAGAGCACACGCTGTCCCCTGGAGAGTGGTGCCTCCTTGCCTAGGCCCATAAAGATCGCCATGGCAACTGGGAAGAGAGTTGATCCCTTCCCTATGTGGAAAAACGAAGGTGGAAGAATGGAATGGAAGAAAGATGTAGACAGAGAGAAACGAAAGGCCTTTTAGAGAAATGGGGCCATGAATCAAGTGAATGAACCTGGGCGAGCTTTGTGTTTCATCACGTGTCCCTGTGGATGGAGCCTGGAGTGCGTAGCAGTAGTGGATAAATGTTAAATTATAATTTCTAGAAGACAGCAATAATTTTCCAGCCAAGTATTGCATAGGGTATACTTTTAAAAATCCGTTGTTCATTTAAAATTCAAACTTAATTAAACTCTGTTTCCTCTCTTTCCTTTTCCTCCCTCCCACCCTTGTTTCCTCCCTCTTCAGCCCTAAGGCGGCCACAGATGAACCCAGATACTCCCTTTTAAGTATCTGGGTGGCCTGGACTGGGTGGCTTGACCCCTTTGGGGCTGACCTTTGCCCCTTGTACAATGTGTATAATGCCAATGTCCCACGGTGACTGGGCCTATTGCACGGGACTCTAGGGCACCACAAGGGGCTTAGGGGCTGTGGACTGCAGGGCACAGGCTTCTGCCAGGAACAGGTTGTACTTAACTTCAATATGCCTGTGGGATATTGGGACCTCAGGGCCAATCACAAGCCGTTGTCTGTCCGGGGATGTCCGCAGAATGAGACAGGAAGTGCTTGCATGTGTGATCCAGTGTGGGACAAGCACTGTGCAGATATCCAGCCTGACAGGTTCAGGATCATCCCGTTGGTTTTCAAGCTATTCTGACCCCAGTTTCTTCTTCTCAGGACCAACTCACCCTCATTCACCCCTTCAGTGACTGTATCTGCCAATGGTCCTGGTGAGCATTGTGGGTGGGAGATAGAAACTTGTCGTTTTTTAAAGGGCACCTCAAGCAGCCATGTTAAAACTGGGCCATAAGACAGATTTGAACTTGAACTTGACCAGCGACAGTCTGAGTAGCACGTGTTTACCTGTGGGTAGCTCACTGATGCCCTCGGAGCCCTTGTCTGCTGCTCTGAAATTGGTAGCCACCTCTAAGGCTCAGCAGAACCAATTGCCGTGAAAAAAGTCACCTTAGCCACCAAAGGACCCATCAGAGTCATCACTGTCACAGATGCATGAGCAACTGTCCAGTGCTGAGAGCTCCCATGCCCATAGGGGTGGGCTTTGTCTGCAGATCTTCCTAACATTTATAGAGTCAGAGGAACAAGAGACAAGACTCTAAAATGTACCCGGGTAGTAATTTGGTCACCAGCTTGTTGCTTGGTTCAAAACAATGACCCACCTGCAGTATCCAAGGGAGGTCAGGATAATATGTGACTGATACATCCACTGAGAGTCTCTGACCTATCCAGCTCTACAGGACTCCATCAGCAGGGGCTGGTGAGTCACCTATAAGAGATAAAGCCCAACTTCAAACTCATCCCGCCCTTGTGTGTGGCTATCCCCGATAGCCACAAGATGGCTGCCACAGCTCTAAGTTCTTAACACAAGCTTTTTCTGTTCATGAAATTACTTTTATATGGAGAAATGATCTCTTCCAGAAGATGTAGTTAGTTGGTTAGTGTCCTAGCTAAGGTTTCCATTACTGTGAAGAGACATCACACGACTAAAGCAAGTCTTATAAAGGCAAACATTTAATAGGGGCCGGCTTACAGGTTCATAGGTTCGGTCCATGATCATCATGGTAGGAAGCATGGCAGCATCCAGGCAGGCAGGGTGCTGGAGGAGCTGAGAGTTCTACAGCTTGTTATGAAGGCAAACAGAAGACTACTCTCTTCCAGTCACCTAGCAAGAGGGTCTCAAAGCCTACCCCAATCGTGACACACTTCCTCCAACAAGGCCACACCTAGTATAAAGCCACACCTCCTCATAGTGTCACTCTCTGGGATAAGCATATTCAAAACATCACAGTTAGTGTTAGTTGTCAAACTGACAGAATCTAGAATCAGGTGAGATGTGGGGCTCCAGGTATGTCTGTGGAGGATTCTCCTGATTGAGTTAATTGGTTAAGGAAGACCTGTCCACTGTGGGTGATGCCATTCCCTAGCCAGAATCCTGGGCTGTGTAAATGAAGCAAGAGCTGCCCCACCAGGACCTACTTCACAGGCGACTGATCCTCTGATTTACAGCCAACCCTTGCAGCATCCCTGCCCCACCATAAGACCCAGGAAAGCAAGTATCCTTAAGAACTTAAAAAAAATCTTTATTATTATTATATGATGTAGGAATGCCACGGTGCATGTGAGGAAGTCAGAGGAACTTCAGTCGATTCTCTCCTTCCTCCTTTACGGAGGGGAGTGGGGTTTACAAAACTTGAACTCAGGTTTGCGTGGCAATCACTTCTACCCACTGAATCGTCTCGCCAGTCTTGGTATCCACTTGTATTTCTGCCTTGCCAGGCACACAAAGAGGCAGAGACTGACAGAGACAGAAAGACAGAAAGATAGACAAATAGATGGAGAGAGAGAGAGAGAGAGAGAGAGAGAGAGAGAGAGAAGCAGAGAGAGAGAGAGAGAGAGAGAAAGTGAGAGAGAGAGCACGTGTGCAGTCACACATCTCTTCCTGCTCTGGGCCTCATCCTACAATAAGGGAAACCAATCAGTCTCTACCTACACAGAAAAATGCCTCCTTTCTCTCTCTGCTGGGAAACATGTCTGCCCTCTCTTCCTGCACGGCACTCAGCCTGAAAAAACCAGCTCTGTTGAGCAACCCGCAGCAGGTGTTACACCAGGCAGAACTCCCAGCCTCTCTTCGTCTCGGAGGAAAACCTCTAGAGATTTCTGTCTCTGCACAGAGGCTCTCACCCCACTGTGTCCTGCTGACACATGGAGACCCCTCACTCACACCAGGTTTAAAACTCCTTGTGTGTGTGCTTCACGTGCCTGGGCCTGTGTGGAGGCAGAAAGCTTCTCTGTCCTTCTGTCTGTCTCTCTTGCTATTTCTCTGTCTCCATCTCTGTGTCTCAGCTCTGGCTTTGTCTCCATTTCTGTCTTTGCTCCTATTTCTGCCTCTACCCCTCTCTGTGTTTTTTTTGCCCCTCTTGGTCTCTGTTCATCTCTCTGTCTCTGTGTGTCTCCTCTGTCTCTGTGTCTTTGTGCCTGTGTCTCTCTGTCTATTTCTGTGGGTTTCTCTGCCTTTGTCTCTATCTGTCTTTTTGTCCTTGTCTCTGACTATCTCTGTGTCTCTGGTTTTATTTTTTTTGTTGTTGTTGTTTTGTTTTTTTACTGTCTCTCACTCTTGTTTTCCCCTGCCCCTCATCCTTGTAGACATCCAACAGGTCAGTCTCCCCATCTCAGACTTTGCTGACAGTGGACAAGCTGGGCTTCCGTATCTGCAGCGGTGGTTTTCAATTTGTGGGTCATGACAAATCAGATATTTACATTACAATTATAACAGTAGCAAAATTGCAGTTACAAAGTACCAACAACAATAATCTTATGGTTGGGGATCCCCACAACATGAGGAACTGTATTAAAGGGTTGCAGTATAACGAAGGTTGAGAACCACCACTCTGCAGGATAGAGCCCTGAAATCAGTTGTTGTCTTGGGTCCCCTCAGAGACTGGGCAGGCTTTGGTCTCCATCCTCTCTCCTTGGGGTGTGGCCCAGCACCATTTCACACAGTTGTGCTGAGCTAGAGACCCTCTGACCTGGGTTGTTTGTGTCTCTGAGCACAGGAAGATTATGTGTACTTCAGTCCTCAAGCCAGCATAGACACTCAGGAAGAGGCTTCCTTTCTACACAGGTACAGACTAGAGCCTCAGCTCTTTCCTGTGTCTGGAGTCAGGACATAGGCCACTCTTCTACACACTCAGGAGCTGTGTGTTGTGAGTGTTCAAGGGGAAAGGGTATGCTTGAGTCTGTCTCCCTGATATCTCATTACATTTCAGCCAAGGTGAAAAAGAAATAAAGCAGTCATACACACGCACGTGTTCACACACACATGTGCATAGCAGAGAGGCAGGAGTATTAATTGCCCTCACCCTCAGTGAGATCCTTATCAAGCCCTGGAAGTGCTTCTCTGTTACAGAAAATTGTAGTGTGTGTGTGTGTGTGTGTGTGTGTGTGTGTGTGTTGTGAGTGTGGTGTGTATGTGTAAGCATGTGCGCACAGGAGAGTGTATGTATGTGAGAGACTGTGTGTATGTGAGAGTGTGTGTGCCTGTGTGTGTATGCCTGTGTGTGTATTCAGGATGACAGTTCCTCCTGCCTTTGACAGGACACTTGAGAAAGCACAGGTCAGATGTCAGATGAGCAGAGACACACATGAGCATGCACAAGTCTCTCAGCTTCATTGCCTGAAAGGCCACATCTCAGCTCACGGAAAATTTTATGTTTGCAGCTGAAAAACAACCTGTCTCTCAGGGATGTCTGTTCAGGTCCTGTCAACACCCGTCCTACACCAGAGGAAAAAAGCCTGCTCATCTGCCTTCTCACCCTCCCATGGGAGTGTGTGTGTGTGTGTGTGTGTGTGTGTGTGTGAGAGAGAGAGCATGTTCGTGTGCAAGAGAGTGTGTGTGTGCAAGAGAAAGAGTATGTGTGTGCAAGAGGCAGTGTGTATGTGTGTGTTGCTCATGGATACAAGCAGAAAAAACTATCCATTTGTCTCTGTCCTCTCACAGGCATGAGATGTGTGTTTCTCCAGGTTGAAAACCACCCACGTTCACAAACTCCTCTACTCTCTCTGTAATCCTGCACACTTAACAGCCCACATCTGTCTCTGGAGTTCCTGCGTCTATCCAGGCAGAAAATGGCCCCACAGTCTGAACATGTCTGAAGCCCTCTGTCACGAGGCAGAATAAACCACCGGCACATACACAGAGGCCAACAATCTGCCAGGCTTACTTCAAGAACATCGTGCATGTGTGTATCTGCTTCCCCCCTCCCCTGTGCTCACGGGTATGCACAACGCACAGTCACAAACACTCTGAGAGAAATGTCCCTCTGCCCATCAAGCGTGGCCAGTTAAAAATGGACCCTCTTTCAATTCTCAGCTCCTAAGAATCTCTAGGAGTGTTTGCAGAAACACCTCTCCCTCCTGAACCGCTTGACTGGAGCCCTTCGGTGCTGGGGGATGCAGGGCCACCCTCATGCAGAGCAGGGCTTAAGAGTGGCAGCCCCCACCTCACTCCCTTCCCACACCTGACATTTGTGTGTGTGTGTGTGTGTGAAGAACTGTTCCTTGGTGGTCTCTTTTTTGCAAACCAAACACTGTCTTTTCCTAGGCAGAAAATCTGTTTCTTTATCTCTCTGTACCTTCATCTCTGTCTCTCACACACTCAAGGAAGTGAAGGCTCTTGTGAGAGAGGCAGGCCGCTGGGGCGGGGCTGGGGGACAATGAGACTCAGGTTTTGAATCACTGGATAATGTGGGTCTCCAGGCAAAAGTGATTCCCTTTCTCGTTCATAAAAGCCCCTCTGGGAGGTTAGCCGTTAGGGCAAAAAAGTCACACACACACACACACACACACACACACACACACACAGGCGACAGGGCGAAGGGAGGGAGAGAGAATTATGTCTGTGCTGTGGTTGTGATTTAAAAAAAAAAAAAAAAGAAGTCTGTGTTGAGCTTACTCCCGCAATATAGGAAATACATTATTTTTCAAGAAAGGAAAAAATACCCAACATACATGTGTGCACACACAAAGCAGACATGTGACTGCTCTCCGATTGTGGGACCTGGAGAATAAAACAGAGCCCGTGTCTCGTGTCTTGGCTTGCAGAGGTTTAAAAGACGTTCATCTCGGGCCCCAAAACAAAAATTTCCATTTTCACTCAGAAATTCACTTTTTAAAAAAATCACCATGCAGAACAGATCGTCTCCGTGAGATTAAAAAAAAAAAAGCCCATTTTCCCACACCCCCCTCCACAGACGGGGAGTGTGCACCGGGGAGCAGGCACTGCCGTGTGTCCGACCCCCTCTTGCTACAGGCAGAAAAACAAGCACTGCTTGTCTGTACAGGAAAACGCATACGCAGAGCCTGTGCCAATGCAGCACGTATGGCCTCAACGCATTCACACACATGTGTGTGCTTAGGCAGTCAGTCTGTGTCCTCGTCGTTGCGTGGACCCCACTAAAAGAGCTGAACTTTGTAATTCCCGGCTCACCGGGCACACAGTGTCTTCCCAGGCAGAACAAATTTTGTGGTTGTTTGTTTTGCTTTTTTACCTTCCTCAGAAAAATCTCCCTCTAAAGCTTTTCATCACAAAAGGACAAAATAACTCTCCTTCGGCCCCCCCCCAAATAACACACATGAGCTGTGAACACACGAACCTGGCATGTGTGCTTATGTGTGTTTTTAACCAAAACATGTCATTCCGAATCTGTCTCCCATGAAAATAAAATAAAAAACAAAACCAAGAAACCAGAAAGGTACTGTTTTTTAAATGAGGGGGAAAAAATCTTTCACCGTTCTGTCTCTCTGTTGTCTCTCTCATCACACACACACACACACACACACACACACACACACACACACACATCCTATTCAGGTCTCTATCGACCCCCTGCCCTCTCATTAATTGCACAGTTCCGGAGAAACTGACCAAGAATGCATTGCGTGTGTGTGTGTGTGTGTGTGTGTGTGTGTGTGTGTGTGTGTGTGTGTATCTAGGCAGAAAATGTCCTCTTGGGAACATTTCCTCTACTGCAGCCAAGAAACACACACCAACTTGGAAAAACACACGTACACACTCCGTCTCCAGCTCCAGCATTTTATGTGTGTGCAAGGATACATGAAATGTGTTGGTTTGCCTCTCCCTGCACATAAGAAAATGTGCAAATGGGTGTGTGTGTGTGTGTGCACGTGCCTGTGTGTGTCCTTGAAGAAAATTGATCTTCCTCTCTCCCTGTCACTCTCTCCCTCTGGTGAAAAAAATCATGGTTTATTGCCCCCTGCCACAGGCAGTCTAGGGCAGGCAGGAGCTGTGAGGAGCTGCTTTAACCCTTAGCTGGGACTAGAAGCCCGAAAAATTCCAGGTCTGAGCAGTCAGAAGGAGGGGAAGGGGGCGTGGGTCTCTCCCAGTTTCCTAACAGACACATAGGTTTTGCACACCCCATTCCCACCCTGCCACACACACACATCCACGGTCTATGTGTAACTGCGTGTCTCTCTCGCACAGACATCTTTTTCTCTCCGACTGAAAAATATACTGCGTCATTGTCCAGGCCCAAAGCCTGTGCTACAGTACACCGGTGAGCAGTGACCTTCCTAGCACAAGGGCACTGCAGCACATCTCCCTGGAGCCCTGACTACACACCCCCTAACAGTACTGGACCCCGAAGGGCGGGGGCGGGGGGGTCTGTGTCAAGGAGACCACTGGAGCATGGTAGGTACCCTAAGGATCCCTCCCTGCTAGATGCCACTGCGGAAGAAAAACAGGAACTCTCCCACCACACATCTCCCTTCCACTGCAGTGCGGCTAGGCTCAGATTCACCCAGTTCAGTACTCCCCAGGAACGATGGGCTGTCACCAGGACTGACAAGTTGGGGAAGGGGTCTCAGCCTGGCTCGGGTGGGGTCCTCACAAACCTTCCCCTTCCTCTCAGACCCCCCCAGCATCTGGCTTCTCTGGGGGGTGATGCTGTCAGTCACAACTTTTGCACCAGACCGGGACTGAGAGACAGGCAGAGAGGGTCTGCAATCCCAACGGTGTGCGCCGCCCCCACTCGCCTCGCTCACTCGCTGAACAACAGCGCATTCACGTGGCCGCCAGGGTAACTGCAACCAGGCAGTCAGCCTCAGGCAAGCTTTTCTTTGAGATAACTGTCCTCTCATCCTAAGGGCCGCCAGTTCGCCAGTTCGGAGCCCTTCGGAGCCAGTTCGCCAGTTCGGAGCCGCGTTCCCTGCAGTTCTTCCTGGGAATCTCTTTCTGCGGCTGTAACGGATTTTTCCTGAAACTTCTATCAGCCTTTCCTTTTGCTGTCAACCAGGCCCTATCTCTCGGGGCTCAGTCTCCTTGAGACACTCAAGAAAACAGGCTTGTTGCTCATCTCAAGTCCTGACGTTTTTGGGGGGGGGGGGTAAGACTTCCAGCTAATGGTCTAACATGTCTGTCTAACGCATTTGCCCCGCCCTGATGCCCACCCCACACCAAGAGCCCAACCTCGATGATTTACAAGGGAAGCCAATAGTGGGTACACAGACTAGTCTCTATTTCTCTGCTTTCCCGTTACCTGAGTAAGGGAGCAAGCCATTTGCCTTCCTGAGCCTCGGCTTCCCCATCTCTACACGGAAGGGGCTCTCTAACGGTGAACAGGGAGCACTGCTGTAAAGGGGCTCCTTGAAGGCAGACAGGAAGAGATGCAAAAGACACACAGGAAGAAGCCAGAGCAAGACACAAGTCCCAAGACAGGACTTCACTGACCTCCTTCCTCCAACCAGGTCCCACCTCCAGCCTTTGAGCACCTCCCAACAACGCTGTCATATTGTGGGTTCATCAAGGCATGGGTTCTCTTAATCCTGAACCCGTGTAACCTGTCTTTGGAAGCACCATCATAGATCCCCCCCCCCCAGAGGTGAGCTACCACAGACCTCAACCACATGGACAATGTCAAGGGTCACAGCTGGGTTCATTTGGCTACAAAAACAGAACGTTGTCTGCTTCAGCAATGGTTGTGTGCCCACTGTATTCTGCAGCAACGACTGAGTGCCTACTGTATCCTGGGTCCATGCTCCATCCTGAAATCACAACCACAGTCCTGACTTGGGTCCTCAGAGACTCTTTGTATCTGTGATGTCCCTGCACCGGTTACAGCTGTCACACAAGACAGTGTGTGCCTTTGCCTTGTTTCTTATCCTTTTTTTTTCTACTTCTTTGCCCAGTTGGGTGCCCGCCTGCCCCCCCTTGTGTCTGACTTCTGACAGGTGTGTGCGAATGCATTTATTTATTGAATGCACTGCATGGGGTTTTGTTTCTAATGTTCTTTAATTTAGAAGTTCATGAATGTGCATTGAACTTCTTCATACATAACATTTATTTGTTTTTGACAGATGGTGCCTGGGTGGAAAAAAATTATGTTTTTCGAATCCAGGGTTTGTTTGGGGGGGGGGCTCTAATAATGCCTCCCAGAACAAGGCTGAAGTTCTGTTGGTTATAATTATGTAGGGCTTGTTTTAATTATCCATGAATATGCTCGGAATACCACCTAGGAAGCTAGGATGGGGTGGGGGTGGCACGCCGGTGACATGGGTACATGCTGTTTCGATTCGAGGGCAGGGTGGTACTCGGAACTGGGAGTAAATGGAGGGTCTGTGGTGACGGAAGCAGGCGGGAGACATGGGGGGGATATCTCCAACTTCACTCCTTCAGGCGGTGAGAAATATCCCCAAACCTCACCTTTGGTTTAACCAGATCCATCAGCTTGCTGTCAATAAAAGCAAAGCCGAAAAGGTCACGATTGCTCACTGCCAACCAAGTAACCTCGGTGCACCAGGTTCAGGCATGCAGGGCTCTGGTCTTCTCGTGTAGCTTCCTAACTCCGGGCTGGAAGACAACTCATGCCCCCAGAAGAGGGTCCTCTGGATCTGAGCTCTAGAGTCATCGTTTCACTAAGAAGGAGGGAGCAGTGGGAGGCAGCTGACAAAGATGGCCTCTGAGGTAGTCATTCGAATAAAGTTGAAAACCCACAGCATCTATCTTCCAGCCCCATTAATGAGACGGAGGTGGGGGCCAGGGCCGAAACGGAAAGAGATTGGCTTTACAAGTAAATGTACATGGTGATTGTTTGAGAGGCCCCGAGTCTCCATCAAGTGCAATCTAGAAAAAAAACAAAAAACAAAAAAAAAACTCGTCAGGAGGATTCGTGTTGGTTCAGCAAATAAAGTTGCCCCTAAAGAAGCTGACTAGTGTTAATTCACAGCCCCCAGTGCGGGGGGCCTCCGTGCCTGCAGCGGGCTAGCTGAGGTAAGCATGCGGGGCCTGCCTGCCGTTCCCTCTGCTGTCAGCACCTGGCTCATTTATCCTCTTCCAAAGGTTGACGCGGAATTGACGCCTCCGAGTATCTACCCTGCCACGGCTGATTGCCCCTCGGTGGAGAAATCAGGTTCATATCCTCGGTTGCCTGGATCAAGAGCCCTCTTCTAGGCCCCCCTGGCCCTAGTACGGAAGCTGTGCCAGCTGGGACTTAACCTTCCCCACTCCTACCTCCTGCTTCTGGGAACCGATTCAGCACGGCCGGATCCTCTTAATTTCCCATGAAGACATGTGTCGCAAATTGTGACTCCATCTGGACCTTCACGCCAAATAACCGTATCATGAGATGGGAGTGAACATGGCTATCCCTCAGAAATGGGCCAGAGGCAGTGTTGACCCACACTGGGTCAACCAAGCATGAGATATGGTCTCCTAGGCAGAATGAGTTCTGGAGAGTCTCCTCGGTCCTCTGTGACGCTCACCCTTCTCCTGTGCTAGACTTGGTATGCCTGTGTCCAGCTGCTATGTCTACATTCTGGCTGTGGTCCTCCCACGACCACTACCTCAGCCTGAGTAAGGGCCTGTGGGAAAACTCTGTGGTTTCTGTTTGGGGAGGGTTCTGTTCCTAGCTAATTACTGTCCCCAAAAGAGATTACCTGGTACTGAGGATGACAAGAGTCTATGGAAGAGGCCACCATGTGTCCTGGGCTGGGATCTGGGTCCTAAGGGGGGGGGGGTCAGCATCTCCCACACAAAGGAGCATCCCCAGAGGAGGTAGTAATATGTGAGGAGGAGCACCCCTTCCTCACCGTGTACCAGCACAGGGCAGCTACACAGACCGTACCCCAACCCCATTAGGTTGAGTGAAGCCTCAAGTCTGTGACAGGATCTTCGAACACACAGATTGGCCTTCATCATCTACCACTCTCAGGTTTGCTGGGCCCAGAGAGCAGTTAGACTGGTTGCCCCCAGAACCATAAAAAGGCAAGTCGGGGGCCTCACAGAGTGGAGCTGAGGAACAGTCAGCCCAGGCTCCAAGGCCTCGGGGTTCTTTTTCTTTTTCTTTCTGTCCACCTATTTCTTTTTCTTTTATGTGTCTGTGTGGAGTTTGACCTTGCATGAATGTGAGGTCCCATGTCTTCCTCAACGACACTGCCTTCTTGTTTTGTTTGTTTTAGTTGTTTTGGGGCGGGGTGTTTGTTGTTGTATGTGTGTGGGTGTGTTGTGTGTGTGAGCGAGAGAAAGAGAAATAGGCAGACACACACACACACACACACACACCAGACAGACAGACAGACAGACAGCCTAACCATGTAGCCCTGGCTGGCCTGGAACTTGCTACATAGACCAAACTGGCCTCAAACTCGCAAGTCTGCTGACTTCTCCCTCTCCAATGCTGGGATTGGGATTAAAAGTGTGTGCCACCATGCCTGGCTGTCCGCCTCATCTTTTGAAACAGGGCTTCTCACTGATCCTAGACCTCACTAAGTGGATAGGTAGGCTGGCTCATCAGTAAGCCCCAACAACCCTACTTTCTCTGCCTCCCAGGCACTGGAATTGCAAGAATTTATCTCTGTGTCTGGTAATCCCAGCACCGGGGCTGCTGGGAATCCAGCTTAATCCCCCTGCTCCCTGGAATGCACTACCAGCCCAGCCATCCCCACACCCATTAAAGCGTGGCTACTCAGAAGCACGCGCCAGTGCTCTGACCCTTCCCAATGCTCGAGAGACCGCTTTCTGGTAAGGCAGAAGATGGTGACAGCTAGAGAGACATTTTTAATTGTCCCCCCTCGGCAGAGGTTAAGGGTCTTTAAGGGAGCAGTGAATGTCATCATCCCATTTTACATGCTGGGGAGAGGTGTGGTGACGTGCTCAGGAACACATCTGAAGAGAAACAGGCCAGGTTGAACTCTGACTCAGAGGGCTGCTGGGTCCTGCCTGGAGCGTGCTCCTCTTAGCAGCCAACGCCTCTCCACAGAGCCAGAGGCAGCCCTGGAATGGCCGACTCAGGCCCTCATAGAAAGAAAGGCTTCCTGTGCAGCTGACTGGCTGAGGTTGGGTTTTCTTGGTTCTCTGAAGCAAGTGGTTTGAAGCAACCTTTAAAATCCAGGGTCAGGGGACAACCACTCCCTTTGGCCTTGATGTCAAGGGAGTTTGTGGCAAACTCAGAAAAGGCTTTTAGCCTGACAAGCCTCGCCTTCTTGGGGCACAAAAAAACAACATCTGAATTTCCATATATATTCTTAACGGTTAATAACCTGAAATCTTCAACTCCTAAACGTTCTGATGGAGCCCGTTTCTTCCTTGTTCTTTTCCCTACAAGACCCGGCAGGCAACTCCAGGTGTTGCGTCTGTTGCTGCTATGTCAAGGGTCACCTTCAAGATACACAGAGGGCACCCCAGAACTGAGGAGGGCACCTAGGCAGCATACGGCCTGTTGCTTACAATCGGAGTCAAAGATTACCAAGGTCATTGTGGGCTTCTGTCAGGAGAGAGTCTCACTAACATGAATGGCGTCTGATGATTATCCTGCAGGAAGCCTTGCTAACAGCTGCCCTGTTGTACTGGTTTAAGGAGAACAAAATGGCCTCGTCGGCTAGATGCCGTGGCGTGACCCCAAACACCGACCTGGAGTTCTCCACCCACGATATCTGAGCAAGGGGGCTAGAGTGCTTCATTTGAAAAGCAGGGCTCAAGGATAGGGAGGCAGAGAGAAAAAAATCTGGGTTTTCTGTTTTTCTGGGGTCTTTTTCGGTCTCAGAGAGGTAAACAGACCCCACTCATGTCTAAGCAAAGGGAGAACTGTGATCCCCACACAGCAAGGTAAGAGGCCCCATTTGGTTTGGTTTTTTTTTTTTTTTCTCCTTTTCATCACTGTGAAAAACAACCCTGGAACATTGAAAAAAAAAAAGGCAGTTTGTTGCGCAGTAAAAAATAAAGAATCTAGTCTTTTTCCATTAAAGTGTCTGCAGCAGTCGGCCTGTGAAAGCGCTCTAGTGCCATCTAGAGATTCTGCACTGAAAGGATTCGAATGTTCCAGAACCTTCCAGTCCCCGTTTCCAAGGCAATCGCTCACAGCCTGCAGTGTTCTCATCTCCTGCTTTCCAGCGCTTGGCATCTGCTCCCCTCTGAATTCCCGAGAGACCCAGCTGACCCCCATCAAGTGGGAAAACTGTGCAGGGCCAGGAGCTGGCGCCTGAACCAGCCATACTTTTACCTCCCACCGCCCTGGGGCCTCCCCGGGGGTGGGGGGCCCTTGCAGTTCTTGCCTGCAAAGCAGGCAGAATTAACTCCATCGCCCCTGGCCTGGCCTCTTTGAGCTCTCCAAATGTCACTTAGCAACAATTAGGTAATTAGGGGAGGTAAGTTTCCTGAAAATTAGTCCAGGATTTGAGGATAAGGGGGCCAGGGAAGAAAACGTATTGTTTACCAAAGCTGTCTCTCTTCACCTCTGTTTTCCTTCCAGCTAATCAACCACCCTGAACTCCTACTGCAGCCTCTGCCTGGGCAATTTCAAAGGCTCACAAGAGCTCTCACCCCTAGACCTGCCTTGCTGAGCCTTGCTGAGCCTTACTCAAAGGGCTCCGATTTCAGCCCCTATGCCAGTACTGCTTCTGACATGTGTTACCATTTAACATGGGAGGAAGGGAACCAGGATGAGGGGAACTTCACCCTCCATCACCTGCATCGCTGGGGCACCACAGCCTAGGCACCCAGAGCCCACTCCGGAAACCGGTCCTCCCTTAAGGAAAGCACCCACTCTCACTTCCTATAGGGAGACAGTGTTTCTGGGTGCTTTTCTGGGAGTGTTTTCTATAACACAGAAAGGTTTATTATTTCACAGTTATTAATGTTTTGTTGTGAACTACACCATTTACTTGTCAGTAGGTAGTAAAGGCTACAGGTATTTCTGATGGTCACTACAGGCCTGATTTCTGCTCAATGCGTGTCCAAGATGCTCTGAACACCCGGCTGCATCCAGAGAGCTCCACTAAAAATCTTAGAGCAGCCGCTGGTGTTGGGTACTGACCAAGAAACCAGACCCACAGACTAGGAGTGTATACCAATGGATTCTCGCAAATAGACACATGTGTTGGTCTCCTCATGGCACAATTTGGAGAACTACAGATGGAAGGGCTTGAAACAACACAAATTTGTTATTTTACCACCAACATCATCTCCTTTGTGGAGGTCGCAGTTCCTAAGAGCCAAATGGCTGCAGGAGAGAGCGCCCCCTGGAGGCCTCAGGAAAAAATGTTTGCTTTTGCCTTTCTCAGCCTTTCCTTGCCACTTGCTACCTAGGACCCCAGGCCACCACCCTCCATCTTCAAAGGCACTGCTGGGTGCAGCCTGTATAAATCAGAGTCCCGCGATTGCTGCTGCTCTAATAAGAAGTCTTAGGCCTTGTCACACCTGCAAAGTCTTTGTCGTGGAGCTTGCAACGTTAAGGTTTGGGCTTGGACTCCACCCACCCCCGAGTCCATCCTGACTTTTCCAACGCATGATTAATTCCTTATTCTCAGAGTTAATGATTTGTAGAGTAAAGCCTTCTTTAATAAAGGCTACATATAAACATTAGTGTTATTTTGAAAAAATCCCATCACCAGATCACCAGAAGGGAAGGGTGTGTGTGTGTGTGTGTGCCTGTGTGTGTCTGTGTGTGTGTGTACGCGTGCCCTTGGAAGTCAGAGGTCACTATCAGGTTCTTCATCTTTCACCCTAGTTTTTGAGACATTCTCTCATGGAGCCTAGAGCTCAGCTTGGTTGACTGGCCATTAAGACCCAGGGAAGCTCCTGTCCCCTCCTCCTCACTGAGATCACAGGTGCACACCACACGCCTATCTTTTCTCACGAGAGTGTAGGATCTTCATGCTTACGTGGCAGAAACTTCATTGGCTGAGCCGTGTGCGAGCTATCTCCCTAGACCTACACCCGAGTCAAAGCACGTGCTTGAGTATTCAAATCCACCTTGGAGCAGGACGTGGTTATTTCACAGGCGTGGAGGAGAGTCGTGACCACCTTAGAAGGGAACGTAAGGAGAAAGAAAGGATGAAGTTTCCAGGTATAGAGACTCTAGTAGTGTGGCCAGGAGGATCCAAATCATGGTAGCATTTAGAGATGTTTATCATGACTCTTGATGTCCCCAGAAGTAGCACACAATCAGCCCTTCTGGATAGGGCTGTTATGGCCACCCTACAGGCTCAGGTGCTGGGTGGCAATGACTGGAGATTCTGTTTCCTCTTTTCATCCAATAAGCCCTGGAAACAACCTTGGTGACAAGCCTCAAATTCAGGGGTGGGTGGGGTTCAGACTGACACCCAACGATGACTACTAGGTATGTACACAGAATGTCCCATGGCCTATGTGTTTGAACTCTTGGTCTCCGGCTGGTGGTGCCTTTGGGTCAGGAACCATGGCTGACTGGAAGAGGCAGGTCGCCAGGGCTCGGAATACAGTTTTACTTCTGTCCCAGGCTCTCTCTTACCTGTGTGGTGTTCTGTAAGAAGCTGTCAGTGTCTGTCACCAGGACTATGTCATGCTGAGTACCAAGATGTAGCACAAGAAGTCAGGGTCTTCTCCTAGAACCAATGGGACAAATGAGCCTGGTTATGCATTCCAGGAAAGAGCAAAAGGTAGGCCCTGACAGTCAGTAAGCGAGGGCACTGGGCCATATTTTGAAGAGCCCCGTGTGCCTGGGAAGAAGCTTACATGGCTAGTCTTGCTGAGCTGTGACCTGGGTTCATCACTAGACCAAATCAAAACAGTGAACTAAGGAAGTCCACTCACAGATGAAGCCTGAAACCAGGAAAGAGTACGACCAAAAAGGGTCAATGAGAATGTTGGGCCTGGGGAGTGATTTCATGCTGGGTAGTGAGTAAAGTGTCACTGGATGACATAATTGACTGTGGTAAGCCAGAAAGAGCCTCCTGGAAGGGAGCAGAGATGCAGAGGCCTCTAGGCCTCTTCTCTGAGACTTGATTGGATTTCTGTTGCTGTCGTAGTTTGGGTACTGGAGTTTCATCTTGGGTCTTCGTGCTAGGCCAAAGCTCTACCACTGAGGTGCATCCCCAGTCTTCTTTCTCTTTATTTTATTTGCTCATTAAATTGCCAAAGCCAGCTATGAATTTACTCTGTGACCCAAATAACTTGCAATCCTCCTGCCTCAGCCTTCCAACTCACTGGAGTCACAGGCCAATGCCACCAGGCCTGGCAAGACCTGAATATTTCTAAGAGCAGTTTTACATTAGAGAAAAGCTGGATGGTGATGGTGTATAGAGGCTTTCCACATACACCTTGCACCTTCCTCGTTTTCCTTGGACTGGCATTTTGCGTTAAGTCTTTGTTGTGGATGATGGCCGATATGGGGGTATTACTGTAGTTAAAGTCCATTGTCACCAATAAGGCTGGCTCTTGGTGTTACATATCCCATAGGTTTTACCATGTATGTCATGCCAGGCACAGAAGAGAGTCTCTGTGGGAGAGCTCCTCCGTGCTCCACCCAAGTGCTCCACATGAGTCCTCCACATGAGTGCTCCCCCGTCCCTCCTGCTGACCTTTGAACCCTCTCTCTAGCTTTAAGTTTTCTAGTATATTTGTTGCCTTGGATTATGATTCTGGAGCTTATTTCCTGAGCGACTGTGGAGAAATGACAGGAGCTATCTGGGCCTCTGTCCTAATCTGGGTAGAGAGAATAGTGAAGGTTACTTTGTAGTCCTGTTAAGGCAGAATCCCTTTGCCTGTCTCTTTTTCAGACTCAATTCTCTCACTCAGAAAGATATCTCGAGGTTCCTCCCACCCCCATGTCTTTCTGGAGCTTGTGGTATCTGAGCTTTCAAGGTCATCTGTTAGCAAGGTTGTATGAATTCAAGTATAGTCTGTGGTTAGATACACGCTGAGCTGTAAAGTGAGGGAAGAAAGACCGATTGAAGCTCACAGTGTGAAGGGGTAGTCCTAGCACTGGACATCTTTATGGCAATGGGCATGTGACACTGCCTGCAAACATCTCAGTGGGTCAGGAAGCTGAGACAGAGAAAGCCCACCCCACCTTTCTTTGTATTTGGTTTAGTACCCAAGCCCAGCAGGTAATACTGCCAACGTTCAGGATAGGTTTCTGCCCCTCTCTAGAAAAGCACTGATGGGCACAATCAAATGTGTGTCACTAATGTCTTGGGTGTTTCTGGTTACAGTCAGCGATCAACACTGTAAATAACCATCACATTGAAGGTGTAGGGATGGGAGATAAAGCCAAGAGATGCCATCAAGACCACCTAAGGATCAACGTTACTTGCCAACTTATTGTGTGGTTCCTGCCTCTGTTCCCTCTTGCTTCCAGAACCCACACCAGTTCTGTGAGGGTCAAAGCCAGAATTGACTTTGAAGAGCAGTGAAGAACCTTGGCTACAGGTCTTCGTGGAGCAGGACTTGCACACCTAAGAAATGCCTCCTATGTGTGACTGAAGTCCCCTGCTAGCCATCAATGAGACCATGGGTCTGAAGGTGTTCCTGGGGGACTTTTCCTATGAAGCATTGACTTCCTATTTGGGACCATGATGTCACTAGAAGTGGGTGGGAACCTGCACCTTTGCCTTCAATGAGCTGTCTTTCTTCTTTACTGTGAGTCAGACTCTGACCCTTCATAGGCATGTTAGGTCACTCGAGGAATGTCTAACTCATCTCCCTGGGAGGCCAAATGCATACCCAGAAATAACATATTCTACCATCCTGAAGTTACCTAGATCTCCAGATATAGCAGACTCTGCCTACCACCAAGATGAGAACATTTACCTATGCTAGAGAAACATCATATGGCAGAATCGTCATCTTGTAGGCACAAGGGGAATACTAGAGACTAACATGGTAATAGTTTTTTGGCTTATCAACTACCTTGTAGGAACAGAGCAAGGGTAATAACAGGCAGGACCACACCAGGACCAAAACTGATGAACGGGGTACATCTCTTGTCCCCTGTTCCAATCCTCTATTTAAACTAAAGTTGATACCCCTACCCTGAAGGCAGGTTGAGGAGGGTCACTGGAACCATCTCTTTGCTCCTCTTCCCAACACATTTTTCCCCTTGACTTTCAACTATTACTCTTTGACATGATGGGACTGTGCCCAAGCCTAACTTGTTTGGGATGCCAAAGGCAGGAATCTCAACTAACACTTCACTTGCATTATGGACACAGTAAAGTGTCCTTGTTTCCTACCTGGGAGACCATTGCTCTTTTGATTTAACTATCTTTAATTTCACATTGGTTTCCTTGGGCTCCTTCACCCTGCTACATGAAGGGATTATGTGTAGAACTTCTTCAAATTAACCTAGCAGTACATTGTTAGGAAAATTTTATAGCTGTGTGGTATTTCAGAGATTGGCTATATAACTCCAGATAGACAGTTAATTAAATATTTAAAGAATAAAGGTTAAACAAGATTGAGATTGCCCCTTTGGCTGGAAGTTTTGTAAACTAGTGGATCTCCACACTGCAGTGGTATCCAGAGGCCAAGAAGTGGCAGAGTCATGTCTAAGGCCCACAGCAGAACTGTTACCACCAAGTCTTGTCTACATTGTTGCCAGGGTTCATCTTCTTGCTCTCACTGGCTTTGGGTTTGAGTAGTACAGTCCTGGGAACTCCTGGCTTCCTGAAGGTGGCTTTGACTTTGGCTGTTGAGCTTCCATCGGGATTAAAGATGTTCCCAGGACTATGTCAAATTGTGGTTAATCAGAGATGAGTGTCATGGATAGATGTAGAGAAGAAATTGAAAAGACCACGGAGTAGAAGAACCCCACTTCCCAGAGCCTCCAATAAAGACATTCAAAGAAAGAAAGGAAGGAAGGAAGGAAGGAAGGAAGAAAGAGAAAGAAGGAAAGAAAGAAAGAAAGAAAGAAAGAAAGAGAGAGAGAGAGAGAGAGAGAGAGAGAGAGAGAGAGAGAGAGAGAGAGAAGAAAGAAAGCAGGCGGCTCTGGGGAAACTTAGGACTGATTCCTGGCATGTGCTGGGTCAGGAAGTCTATGATGAGGCCTTACTGGGGTGGGATCTACATTCTTAGGCACTGAATTAGCTACCTTTCTTGCTACCCTCTGAAGAGACAACCCCACAGAGACCAATTCCAGAAAGATCATTACCGTGGTGCTTGTTGCTGTTGCTCTGTCTGGTCTGTGGAGACCCTAAGACAGAAGGCCAGCTGAGAAGATGGGGAAGGGAAGGTGACCCAGGTCTGTGAGGAAAGGCCACTGTGGGAAGGAGAGCTTGGTTTCTCTGTGGTGGCTGGTGGTGCTAGTGTCTGTTTTTACACCACTAAGCTGCAGTGATCTTTGTGGGAAGTCTAGTGGAGTCTGTCTGAGGGTCAGGTCTCCTTTGGGGGTCACATATCCAGGACCCTTGGAAGAAACTGCTGAGACCAGCAGTGAAGGGAGTGTTTCTGGCTGCTCTGCACAGGCAGCCCCCGCTTTTTTGGAAGGCTGCAGGGGGAGACACCCATGCATCTGTTGGGAGGCCTGGCGCTCTCCAGGAGGATTAGGTTTTGTTTGGTTTTCTTGGACCTGAGCAGAACTATGTAAAATGATGCTCACACAAGGCTGGGAAAGTGGCCGGGTTGCACAGCTGGCTGGGCCCCCTAACGAAATTAAAAATAAAGGAGAAACGATGGGAAATTTTTTGAAAGAAAATCTCTCCATGAAGAATAGAAGTGGGAGACGAGAAAAGATGATTTATTGGAGGTTGGGGGAAAGTTCAGGATTTAATGAACTTAACACAATACAAGAAAGCTAAGAACCCCTAGCTAGTCATGTACTCTGTGTGCCCCCGGGAGGAGGCCTATGGGCTTAGCAGAGGGATAGGGAAGCTAGTAACATATGGAATGGTGCACACGCTCTCAAATGAAGCAGATGGGGCCATGGTAGAGGGAAGAACTGTTCCTTGTACTGTTTTCCAGAGGTTTCTTGGTCAAAGATCATAAATTCTTCCTCTGTCTCGGTAAACAGGTCAGCACCACTGGGCCCCCTTGCCCAGCTGTCAGGGACAAACCATGGGAGCCCATCACAAAGGCTGGTTGACCTTCCCAAGAGATCAGGGTAGGAGCCTAACAATCCCCTCTGTACTGTCTGCATTGTAACCTCTCACTGGTCCTCTCTGGAGGTTGAAAACTGGGATCATATCTGCCCCATGCACGTCAATGAAGTCTCTGAAATCTTCTTTGTACTACCTTCCGCCGAATTGTTTACATTCAGAAATTGGAAGAAATATCGCAAGGTCGAATGCCTGTAACTCTAGTACTGGGCAGGCTAAAGGATGAAGACCGAGGGTCTAGAGATACCCTATTCCTTTCTGTCTCAGAAACACACACACACACACACACACACACACACACACACACACACACACACACTCAATTCAGATAAACAATGTCCCTTGAGAAGCCAGAGAACTCGACCAATCACAGTGGCTATGTCTTCAGGTAGGGCACTTACTACTGTGTACACCTGAGTAGGGTGTGTGTTTTTTGGTCCATTCAGCTCATGTTTACCCCCCATTTAGGGTCCCGACTCACTTAAGTATGCCCCACCTGCCAAGACCGTGTAGGTATATTAATATGTAGTCTCTGATTATAGGCCAGACACAATGAAAACTTAGCTGGGGTACTTGCCCAAGTTTTCAAGACAAAGACAAGAGTGGAGCCTTGGTTGGCTCACACACATTCTGTTGCCGTCAGATCCTCCCCAAATTTGAATCTCCATGGACCACCCAGAATCTGTGGGTTTAGACCCAATATATCTGTGCCAAGTTCATCTAACATGTCTGGACACGCCAAAGATCTTTAAAAATGTTGATAGTAATGTGAAGGCTCACCAAGATATGTCTTTCCAAGTAAATTGAGATATAAGAATTCTTCTTAGCTGTTCAAATGAATGAAATAAACTAAAAGGGGCACACGCGCGCACGCGCGCGCGCACACACACACACACACACACACACACACACACACACACTGCAAATTCTACAGAAGGAGTTGGCAAACTATCTCCCAAAAAGTCTGGTTGTCACCAGTCCATGCCCATTTGCTCACAGGAACTTTGAGAACAACACTACGGCTATGACAGAGACCGTGTGGTCCCCAGGGCCCAGATGTTGACTCTCAGGACACTGAAAGAACAAACATTTGTGTCTACCCTGTGGGCAGCAGGACAGAAAGATGGAGACACTGTGGGGATATGAGAAGGGAGAGGAACCCCGTCACCCCAGAGTCCACATGAAATCCCTTGGCAGCTGAGAAGCAAGAATTCCAGCAATGCTATCATTTGCTGTGAAGGCTGCCAACACAGCGTTCCTTCCATGCAGAGATATTCTATGTTAAAACAGCGATGATCTAGTCTCAAGGCCTGAATCTATATGACCTTGAGCCACCTTCCTACCCCCAGACATTTTCTGGGAATCTCAAACAAGACTTTGTTACAGTGCAGAGATGGCTTCTCTGCGTCCTCTGATCTACACTGACCTTATCAGCTGCAGTCCTAGCCAGCCGCCACCCTCAAGAACACCCCGTGAGCTCATAAGGAGCTTTAGTCACCTTCAAAGATAACAACTTCCAACTCACCAAAACCCTATACAAGACAATGCTGAGGGCCTCTCAGAGAGGCCTGCATCCCGCTCCTGGGTGGATCTTCCTTCCATTAAACCTTTCTCTTAGCCCTCGTGGCTTCAAATTTATATTAAAAGCCCCAGCTATGACTAGAAAGGCAGCTCAGCAGTTGGGGAGCATAGACTGCAGAGGACCTGAGCACGTACACAATTTTTTAAAATAATAAAAACAACTCTTGAAAAGAAAAAGAAAGAAAGAAAAAGTCAACTCTCCCCCACACTGGCTCTCTGTAAAATTTGTTTTCTGGGTAGAAATCACAGATTCGGTTTTACCCGACTCAAGATTAAGTGACCTCCCAAGGTTACTGCAGGTGGTAGAAGAGAGCTGAGTTTTTGTCCGTGTCACCTCTGATAACATTTACCTAGGGAAAGATGATGACTTGAAGGCTCACTCTGAACAAGGGTCCAGAGGTGGGGAACAGATCACACACAGTATCCTTGGTTCAGAAGTTCTACTAATTTAGCCAAATATACTTGATAACGATGATCATTGGAAGGCTGTGAAGAACTATCAATAGTGTCAGGTTTCAGGTGACTTAGGTTCTTCACACCCACAACGAATGGCTCACAACTACCTACAACTCCAGCTTCCAGGGACCTCACACCCTCTCTGAACTCCTTGGGCATCTCCAACCACTTGGGCATCTACACAGACACAGACACACAGACACACACACACACACACACACACACACACATACACACACACACACACACACATACACACACACACACACACACACACACACACACACACACACAATTTTAAATTAATAAAAAGAATCTTGAAAAGAAAACCGCCTCACACGGGCTCTCTCTGATTTTTTTTCCTCAGTAGAAACCAAGGACTCAGTTTTACCTGAGGACACATGGGGATTTGTTTTATTAATCTTTGAACCCAGTTCTGTGTTTAAAATGCTTTTCCTAGAAATTATTCCATACTAGAGCAAAACAAGTTCTAGTGATGCGGTGAGGGAGCGCACAGGGGACCCTTAGATTGACACTTTCATTGCATGTTTAAGATGATCCAGTCAAGCCCTTGGCAACATTTCATATGCTGTTGTCTGTTTTAATCTAAATTATTTGACAGAAGAACTTTGGTTTTAGGCGTTCTGATACTGTGTTTCTCAGGACTTACATTGTATCTCAAGATTATAAATGTATCTCAAAGATACATTTCCTGTATCTTTCTGAGAAGTTTCCAGGCACAAAAAGTTCACATAATCCCAGTGTCAGCTTTCTCTATCAAGGCCTGCTTTCTACGTGTCAACACAGACAGAAGCGACCAGCAGGCGAGTTCAGGAGCTCAGTCCAACTCTGCAACCAGAACTTTCCAGCGTGTCAATAAGTCCTGCTACAATTCCAGGAAAAATAACCAGCCGTGGGTCTCAACATCACGTGGACGATTTATGTCCCTGAACTGGAATTTTGATTTGACCTTGGAGGCCACTTTCAGGAGCCAAGACACATTATAGGAAGGGGGTGGGCGTTTGAGGCCGAAAGAAACTACCGGGATTAAAGTAATGCAAAACAGATGCAGGAGTTGGTGGATGCAACCCACGCCAGGTGTGAGGTTTAGGCAGGTGACGTGGGGAGAGCAAACTCCATCTTTGAAGTATGTTGAATGCCTGTGGACAGTGGATGATGGATGGTGAGTTTGAGGTTTGCTCTTTCTCCAGCTTTTCCTGCCTCCTATACTGAGTATATAGAATATGCACAGGTCAGCGAGATGTGTCTCCTTTCGCACCTAAAAGGGGGATTATTATTCAAGGTGCTGGGTAGCCAAGTGGGTGTCCTTTGAAAACAGACTTGTGGAATTTCCCAGACTTCTTGCAAATAACCCACAGCACTTTGTCAGGGTGGAAAAACCTGAATCTCTTCTTCTCTGTCTGGAAAATATACACAGTACAGTCTTTGAGACTTGGCAGGCCTTGATGACCCCTGCTCTTGGCCAGGCTCTGTAGCAATGAACTCGGTGACCTTGAGAGGTCAGATACCTCAGGAGCCTCTGCCTGCTCATCTGTGGGTGGGTGGGGGGCTGTGGCAGGCTAGGGCTTGGGGAGGGGGTAGCCTTTGTCCTCGTATTTCCTGCAAGTCAGATGACCTTGGACGTGATGTATGATTAGGCAGATGTGTCCATGTTGGCTGCCAGCTTCTGTGAGGCCTAGAGAGAGGAGACAGAGTGAGCAACTGACTGCAGAGGGGCAGGAAGGGCCTCTTTCCCTTGGCAGGCAAAAACTGCAATCAGGGGGCCCGGATGAGGGACTCTCCCAAGAATCTGCAGCTTTAGTGTTCTTGGTTCTGGCTCTTTGGAGCCAACTCTTCTCCCAGCCCAAGTATCTGATTCCGATTCTGATCTGCAAGAGGCCTCTCAGACCCCAGTTTGCACAGTCAGCTCCTCAGTATATGCCTGCCCAGGGATCTCAACTCCTTCAACAGGGTCCTGAGGGCAGGGTAACCCCAATGTCCTCTGTGTAGAGATGTGACAAAGATTTGGCAATATCTGGACCAAGTCCCCAGACCATGTTCACTGCAAGCAACGAACCCAGGATACTGGTTTTGTTTGCAACAGGGTCTCAAGTAGCCCAAGGTGGCCCCACACCTGCCATGTAACAAAAGCTAACTTAGAATTTCTCATTCTCCTGCCTCTACCTCCCAAGTGTTGGGATGACAACCAGGTGCCCCCAACCATCCAAGGTTTCTGTTTTCCTCACCTGGTCGGTGGAACTGTGGGTGGTGTCTCTGTAGAATCTGATGCCCACCCTTACCTTCCCACAGCCCTCCATCTGGAAGCCCCATTTGGTTCTTTTCACAGCTTCTCTTGTGGGGCTTCCTGTTGGGTTTGGCCAATGGAGGCAATGTGCAGGGAAGGCAGGTTGGAAGAAAATTGGGGAAAAGGTGGAGGGTCAGGTGGGGATAGGACAGGGGAATGACTGCATCTTTCGCACACTACAGCCCCACTAAGAGCCAGGGGTTTAATGATTTCCTCTTAGCACCGTTACCTTGCCAACTTCACCCCTTCTCCTGAACGTGACCTGAATAGCTCTGTCCACTAGCCCACAGGGTCCTTTGGCCCTGACTAATTCTGGGTTACAGCTCCTGTCCATGGAGGTGTGGTCACTCTAGAGGGAAAGGGTTGGAAGGAACAAGGTTGGAAGGAACATGAAGAGACACAAGGGTCACCCGGGCAGGGGTGAGGATCTTCAGCTCAAACAGCCCAGGATGCTGTAGGGCTGTTAGCCAGTGCTCCATCTGGGCAGTTAGGAGAAGCTGCTGTAGGGGTTGGGTAGCACTGGGCCAGCCGACAAGGGGACAACTGCTACAAATGCTCAGAAGTTGGGGACACTCCATCAGAGAGACAGAGCAACAACAGATCCTGTATCTCAAGAGAGAAAGAGCAGGGGATGGAAGACTCGGGTGTGAGAGACAGGGTCAAGGGCAAAGCTAAACTGAAGGCCAGTCTGCAGTCCAATTAAGAAAGAGTGCCTCCTAGGCTGGAGAGATGGCTCAGCCGTTAAAGGCTAGGCTCACATCCAAATATATAAGAAAGAGCGCCTCCTGCTGGTGGAGAATGGTATGTGAGGCAGGGAGAAAGAGGGGAAAAGAGGGAGGGAAGGATGCAGCAGTGGCTTGCTCTGAGGTAGGAGACAGGCAAGAGGGGACAAAGGCATTCCTGGAGTAGGGCTGGCCTTTTCACAGCCTCTCCTGCCCTTACCACGGGGCACGTTTTCCAATTTAAATTTGAGCTAAATTAAACTAATTTCGCTTCATGGGACCTCAGAATTAATGGACGGTCCAACGACCTCAAAAGAGCTGAAGTGAAAGAAACCAAGTCCGCACGCAGTGGGATAATGGAAAATGTTTATGGGTTCTGACCTGCTCAGCCACCACTGGGTTTGTGAAATTAACACATTTGGGTACCAGTGTGTATTTCTCCTCCTCAAAACAACAGGAGAATAACAGACAGGGCTTGCGCTCCTGTCTCCTGTGGACAGCGTGGTGCTGGGTTTGCGGACGGGCGTCGGCACCTGCTTCTGAGTTATCTGCTCCTCTCATCTGTCCCTCCCTGGCAGGGCAGGGCAACTCTCAAGGGAAAGCACGTCCTCAATTAAATTATCGAGAATTATTTTAAGTTTCATGTTTTCCCTCATGTTACTAAAAAGTGTTTGCTGTCATAACGAAGACCGCATGTGCCCTGGATCTAATTATTAAACTGTTAGATTGTTTTTATAATTCCTATTAGCTGCTTCGGTGAGAAAAGGCAGATGTATCCGTTCTTTCTCGCTTTGACATTTATTTTCTGTCAATGCGGTTTGTCCCGGCCTGAGGGAACTAAGCACGTAAAGTGGCTTTGGTGGGGACAGGAAGCTCGCTAGCTGGAGTTGGGCACGGGCACCCCAGCTAGCTACCCTGTGTTGGCCTGGAGTAGAAACCCAGGCTAAGTTCCTCGAAACTGTGTTTCATTCTGTCCTGGGGTGGCTGGCTGGCCTTCTTGCTGGGGCGTCCCCACTGGTCCCTCAGGACCTCGTGCCAGGCATGCCTACTTCCCTTAAAACCTCCAAGTGTCTAGTCTATAAAAGACCAACATAAAACAGCCCGAGTAGAATGAGTAGATGTTTGATTACATTCTAGAAGGTTCTATTACTTCGAGTGGGAAGCTCTGAGGCACTTCCTCGTCATAAAGTTTAAGTCATCACAGCTAACTAAGCAAAACAGATGTGCCTCCAAATGCAGGCTAAAACATAAGAAAACAGAGGACAAATTACAGTAATTTGTGGTGCCTGTGGATGTGTGTATAAAATCACGAATAATTAGAGGCAAGACTACTGAAGTCTTTTCAGAATGTTCTACCGTGAAATATGTCCTGCGGGGAGAGGGGTGCCAGTTCTGGGGGTTTGCTTCGGCCAAGATCTCAAGGCCCTAACCACTGGTCCTGGGGTGAGGCTCCCATGCTGACTGCTTCAGAAATCCCCCCAGGGAAGGGATCATCTGTTGTGCTCCCCCCACCTCCCTAAAAGCAGGGCTCGTTGGGCCCCAGGCAGAGGGACTGTAATTTGATTTTTGTTCCCCTGAGAAGGCACTGATTAGGGCCTTGAATTAACTGAATCAGTTCCAGGAAAAGCTGGAAGGTTGGAGGCAGTCTGGTGTGCTTCAGGATAGTCAAAGGCTTTGTGGGCTACAGCCATGGGGATGCTAGAAGGAGCCCATCATCTAGAGATGGCCTCGGGCTGCAGTCAGACAACGGCTTTGCCCTTTCCTGAGACTTCATTTCTGAGAGGTGTGGCCCTCACTCACCCCGGTGCTGGATACTCAGAGAGGGTGGTAGGAGGCAGTCAGGTGAGGGGTAAATGTCCGGGCAGGGCCCGTGGCTGCAGACTGATTGCTAGAACCATCTCCTGGTACTCATCTTTAGTGTGGACATGGGGGACATGGGCATGCCAGTCAAATCCTCCCCTGAATGCCGGAGGGCTCCAGAGTTAGGCGTGGTCATGTTGTTCTGTGCCCAGGTACTGAAGCTGCCAGCAGCACCTGGGTTTCTGCATCCCAACACACGGAGCTGCTTCATTCAGAGGCCTCTGAACCACGTGGCGGACCATTTGGGAGATACCCAAAGACTTATCCTCCTGGAAAGGCAACTCTGGCCAAGAATGATGTCAGCAGCCCATCTCAGGAGGACTCCAAAGTTGCATTGGAGAAAGCTTTACCTGCTTCTCAAAAGCTGGAGGCTGAGTCGAGGAAGCCAAAGTTAGAAATCCAGTGAGCACAGGCCAGAGTCTCCTGCTCTACTCAATCCCCAGGCTACAGAAAGACAGACACCCTCACGGGCCCTTGAAAGGCAAGAGATGGCTCAATAAGAGGGTTAATTTGCAATTAATAGGAGTACAAATTGCAGCAACCTACGACCATAGCAAGGAGCAATTACATTAGACTGAAATTAAATGGGGAAGGGGGGCTAGGAACTATAGCAAGTCCTTTCTTGGCTTTGGGGACAGAGGGAGAATGAAGGACCCTGTGACTTCGTGGACAAGTACAGGACTCCCTGTTTGAAAGAACACACTCTTAAAAAAAAAAACATATATATATATATATATATGCCCGAGAAGGTCAGGAGAACATCAGGGTCTCTGGAACTGAGGTAACCGTGTGGGTGCTGGGAATCATATTTTGAGTCCTGTACCAGAACAGCAAGTACTCCTAACCACTGAGCAATCCTGCCTTGGAAGAAGTCACTGTTGATGCCGATGCCTCTCCTTGAATGGCTGACTGTTGAACAGAAGCCCACAATTTCACAGAACCTAACTGTGCCATTTGTAGGCCAGTGTGACTACAGTACTACATGTGATCTGTGCCTCTGGGATTCGTTTTCCATTTCTTCCTGTTACTGGGGCTAGAGTCAGAGTCTGGCTCCTGACATCCCAAACAAGCCAGGTTCTGCCACCCATTCCCTACAGACCAATTAAACACCTAGTAAGAAACAGAAAAAAAAATGTGATTTATTCAGTACAACTACTTTGGGAAGATGAATAGAGTCCTAGTGACCCCTAAATTCATCTTTTGAGTCCTGACATGAAATTTAAGTTTAAATAGGAAAAGGCATGAGGCCCACACCGCTTTGCAGTCCTGTTCTAGCTGTGGCCCTCTGCACCACTAACCCATCACTGTCTCAGGTCCCGCCCATCTCTGACCCATCACTGTCTCAGGTCCCGCCCATCACCGACTGGTCATTGTCTTTTACTATCTCCTGTAAGATGTCAGAACCGTGTGAAATCTTGTCCAGGAGACAAGATCCCTCCTGGCTGTCATGAGTTTCAGCCTTCCCAAGCATGAAAACCCTGGGCGATTCCAATTTCTTGGGCTCCATTGTCTTAATAGTCCAACAGCCAAAGGAGGGGCTTGTGTCTCTTCAGTGTATTCCTTCCAGGAGGGTTCCACTGTATCACTCCCATCTGGCCCCTTTCTCAGAACCGTGACTTGTGTATTCCTTTTTCCCCCCTAATTTAACTGGCATTTTACTGAAGATAAAACACTTGGGCTGTTCACAAGTCTTGATTGATGATTTTTTTTTATTTTTTAACATATGATGGAACCCTCAGTAAGGCATTAGACACTTAGGTCCTTCCGGAAAACCTTTTTCATTGTCCTCAGAATCAATACTGTTCCAGAGGCAAGCCCTTTCGATCAACAGAAAAGGCACATGTCGTGACAGTCTTTTATCTCAGAATGATTTTCTTTTTTACTTCCCAAACTTCTTTTCCATCTTATTGAGGCTCAGAAGGATCTAGAATACTCTGAAAGGGTAGAGCGCAAGTGAGATGTGCTTCAGAGGTCCCTTTGCCATGACAGAAACACCCAACACTGAAGCAGATCTAAGTGCTAGTAATGGGTGGCACAGCCCCATCCTGGAGGTCCATTTCTGCACTGAGGTCCTCAGGTCTCTTAGGCAATGCTTTCAGAGGTCCGAATGCTGCCTTTCCAGGAGATTTATTATCTTAAATTATCTTAATTGTTTCATGAATGTGAACTTGATATAAAGTAGCTTCCTGAAGTACATGGCTGAGGAAGGGAAGGAGATTAATGACCTAATCAAGCATTTGGAAACAAGTAACCATGCCTCGTGGACAGAGCACTCTACAATCTTCATTTACAAACGTAATTATATTGATTGGGGAGACGTATTCCTTTGTTTCAGAGAGTGGATCTTATAGTTTGAGAGCATTTAGCTGAATTGATGGGATTGTATTTAAAATGCTATCTTCCTAATTGTATCAAAATGCAATTTTCAGGCTTTTACTGCAGAGAGGATTGGGTTTCTGGAGTCTTCTATCGCTCTGATGCTAATGTGGGATGACCACTAGTAGTGTCAGGACAGGAAACATAAAGGAAGAGAGGTCTGTATGTAGACAACAGCCTATCTGGTCATATGGAGAGAGCCATGGCCTTGAGGTTGGGGACAGGGTAGGAAGTGGGAGACTCTGAAGCTTCTTGAGAATCAAGTCCAATCCAGAGTTGGGGAGACTCTATCTTATTACCCAATACAAACTTTCCTGCTCATCATTGAGAATGTGTGTGTGTGTGTGTGTGTGTGTGTATGTGGTGTTTTTTTAAGATTTGTCATGAGGTGTTTTAGTTCCCCAACAGAGGATTGGATTTTTGGAAGTGGCTCATTTGAAGCTGAGATTCGAGGTGATAAGCTGGAAGAATGACAGTCCAGGATATTCTAGACAGAGAAGTGAACCCCAGGTTGTGAAACTGATTCCCTGGCATGGCTTTAAAAGCTCACACACTGTACCACACACTGAGCACAGTCTTCTGTTCATTAAAAAACATAATTAGCATAAGAAAGAAAATGTGCAAATTGAAAATGCCGCATTCCAGTGAGTTGCGGGATGGTAGACTATGTATGAGTGGGCTCTCTCTCTCTCCCTCCCTCTCTTCTATTTATTATTTGTGTATATACATGTGTTCTTGTGTGTAAGGAGGTCAACACTAGGTGTCTTCTTCAATGGCTCCCCAAGGATCTGTGTCTCTGTCCTTCCAGTGCTGGGATTGCACACACGCGACACTGGGCCTGGATTTTAGGTGGGATTTGTTCTAGAGATCAGACCAGGGTCCTCATTTTTGCATGGTAAGTTCTTTACTGACTGAGCCATCATTCCCACCCTTGTTGCTACCTTTACGTCTGGTTTTCATCCTATAGTAAAATAGACTTTAATAAAGAGTTCTGTGTTGAAGACTTGGGAGGCCAGAAAGGGCTCTTGTCTTTCCATCCAGTGTTCTCCTCCTAGACGATTATCAGAAGGACAGGAGCACTGGGAAACAAACAAACAGTTATCCTGCACAGGTGGCAGACCTGGACTATAGCACGGAGTAAACTGCACGCAGACTTGGAAACAGCCTGAGGGCCTGTGGAGTGTTCTGTCGCCTGCATCTCATCAAATCCATCATGAATTCAATGTCTGGGACTCCTCCATGACTGTCTCAGGCCCCGCCCATCACTCACCCATCACTGTCTCAGGTCCTGCCCATCACTGACCCTCATTGAAAGAGACACAGCCACGTTCATGTGATATTGTGGGGACACTGAGGAACGAGCTCCCAGGACCCCCCATAGATATGATAGAAAACCAGGGCTGGGTGGGGGCTGACTCCATGGGAAGGGACACTTCCAGGACTCCTTAAATCTGTCATCTGTGTCACTATAAAAGCAGGAAGTGTGGTAGTGAGTTCACGGGAGGTGGCACTCCTCAGGTTCCAGTCTGAAGGAGGGTGACTTCTCTCTGCGTACACTACAGCAGCAGCTCCCATCATTGGGTGATGGGAAACAAGTGTTTGGATGTAGATCCCTAACAACACACACTTGCACATCTTTAGGAAGTTTCCTGTAAGGTGGTAGCTCACACCGCTAAGAGCCACTGGAGAGCATTTCACCCTCACGCCACAGAACAAGGAGAATCCTGGATGCTCAGGCCTTTGAGGTCCTTCCTGGTGTCCACAAATAGGACAGACTCCATGTAGGCATTCCTGTCTCCCAGCCCGAGCCTCATGGAAGGAGAGACTTGGGAAGACTCTCTCTCATCCACACTCAAGCTCATGTATAAAAGGGGTCTCGCAGTCTATGTGGTAACTCTCAAGACACCTGCTGCCTGCTTACTGTGTTTACCCTTGGATGTGGAAGGTGGAACCCCAGCTATTAGCTATATGGGAAACTCAGCTCAACAGAACCGGAGTTTGGGGTATTAGAGCTTAGGGGACTGATTTTGTCCTTGCGTTATCTATGTAGGAATATTGTAAGCAGCAGCACGGTGTCTGCATTCCCTCTCAGCTGCAGAGAGCTATCTCTTTGCTTTTCAACAAGCTTAGCTTGCTTGCTGTTCAAAGAACAAAAGGAATGCTCTCTTCTCCTCTCCATTCCACTTTTTTTTTAGCGGAAACACGTGACCCTTTTGATCTGTCTGTTGCCATCTTTTACGGAGCTTGAAAAATAGTCGAGTACCTGGATAACTTAAGAAAACCATCAAGCAACTCACTGGTAATTGATAATGAGGATAACCTGGAGAACACAGGAGAGAGTGGTGGGGACAGTGACAAAGTCAGACTTTAAATCCCTGCCAAAGGAATCTGGTTATAATTAAGAGCTACCATGTTGCAAAGCAGGCCCAGGACACTTGCGGATACAGTATCCATTTGGGAGGTTGGAGAGCTGTGGGTAAAGAATCCCCTGTTAAAATACAGCATGAGGCAAGACCTGCTGCTGAGCACCTGTTATCCCAGAGACTGGGGAGGACCCAGAGTTCAAGGGCAGTCTTGTCTACAGAGCAAGTTCAGTGCTGTCAAGGGTAGCTTGGCTGGTATGCAATCCCCAGGGCAGAAAAGAAAGGGTTTATTGCTTTGTTCCTTTTGGAAATGCTTTTGAAGGGACCTGGGGAGAGACAGCCCAGTGGATAGATCACCTGCTATGAACGCCTGCAGATCAGAATTCACGAATGCGCGTGTGTGTGTATGTGTGTGCACACACACACATACACACACACAGAGAGAGAGAGGACAGAGAGGAGAGAGAGGAGGAAGAGTAGAGAGGGGGAGAGGAGGGAGACAGAGAGAGGGAGGAGGGGGGAGAAAGAGAGGGGGGAGAGAGAGAGAGAGACAGAGAGACAGAGAGACAGAGAGAGGAGAGAGAGATCATAAACAATGTTTTGAAGGTTTTTGGAAAAATCACACCAAGTGTTCTGGTTTGGTTTCACAAAGAAGCAGGCCCCAAGACAAGAGTTCAGAGATGAATTTTTTTTTTTTTTTTGAGAAGCGTGTGGTGCTGGTTTAGGGAGTGCAGCCTTCAGGAGAAAGCATGTTGGGAGGGAGGCTTTGTGAGTAAAAACCTCACCAAACTTCCATTCTGTTCTCTCCCTGAACTCTGTTCTTGTCCCCAGCTGTTAGGCTGGAACTGTGAGCCCTGAGAAACCCTTCCTTCTGTAAATGGCCTTGGTTTAGATTCCTCATCATGGCAACAGAAGAGTAACACAGCCAGTGCCCACTGGGTGTGTGTGTGTGTGTGTGTGTGTGTGTGTGTGTGTGTCTGTCTGTCTGTCTGTCTGTCTGTCTGTGTGTTAGCCATATATATATGTGGGTTGTCATGAAGAGTAAAGAATGTGAAATCTCCTAGAGCTACAGTTACAGATGGTTTTGAACCACCAAGTGTGGGTGCTGGGAACAGAGCCTGGGTCCTCTGCAAGAGCAGTAGGTCCTCTTAAGTGTGGAGTCCTCTTTTTAGCCGCAGGACCTGGCCTTGAAGTGGCCAGACGCACCAGCATGAGTAGCTGTAATTTTGGGGCCAAGCTGATGTGAGCATTTGAAAGGCCCACACTGAGGTTTATAATCCAATGTATCCTAGACTAGTGATACCCACAGTTCACAGCTTAGGGGGGACCGGTTGTTTTGATGCTCACCACACACCCTGACCAGGCAGCATTAGCTCCAGTCACCTGCGGATCGATGCCCATTGCCAGCCCAACAAAACCAGAAACTCCTGCCAGAGACCAGCTACGAAGAGTGGTCCATGCTCCAGGGCTGTGGAGAACATGGCAGCTTGAGGTCCCTGCTCTGTTGCAGAACGAAGCCAGGAGGCCTACAGCCTGCCCAGGAGGAAACAATCTTCTTCTCATGTATTTGACCTTTCCTGAGTTTGCCTTCTTTTGTTCAAAGGGACAGAGTGAACTTGTTTTCATAGAAATTGCATTATTTAAATAAATGGAAAGCTTAACTTCTGCTCCTAAACCAGGCCAATTAGTCCCAAGCATTAAAACCATTTAAAAACCAGCCCCGAAGACGTGCTGGGACTGTGTGGCCAGAGGCACCCTTCTGTTCCTTATCAGCAGTGGCAAATGATAAACTGGCCTCTGCCGTAAGACACCTTCTTTACTAATAGACCATTAAGCTGTCTAAAGGCTGTCTGAAGCAGAGGTCCCACCAATTAAACAGGAAATGCCATCCTGGGCCTGGGATCCTTCCAGGCCTGTGCAGGATGAGACCAGATGAAGAATTAAGGCCTTTTGCTGACACCAAGGTTTTTGTTTGTTTTTTTTTTTTAAACAAGATCTTGCGGTGTGATCGTGGTATGTATCTATGGCTGGCCTGGAGCTCACCCTGGCTGCCCTCAAACTTGGATTGGCCCTCTGCCGCTTGATGTTGGAGATTGCGGGCATGCACCACCTCACCTGGCTGCATCGTGCTGGATTTTATTTTCCAAGGTGCCTCCATATCAATAATCTAAAAAGAGCCCTGTGGGAGAGATTTGAGCATAGTAGCAACGTCCCCATTTAGGTATATAGAAATGAGACTTGTGGGTATGCGGATCTGCCAAGACTGGGTCCCAGCTCAGGCAGGTTTCTCCCCCTTAATAACAACCTGATCTTGCTTGGGTCTGCTCAAATAGGAGACATCCTGATGCACCCAAGGAAGTGCTAGAGGGTCTAGGGATTTCCATAGGCCAGCCACTCCAGCCAGTGGCACAAGGCTGCTAAAGGCTGTGCTGTGTGTGCAGCTTTGTCATTTCCAATGAACGTCACCAGCCAGCCCTGTGAACCTGTGACCTCACTCATAGCTTATCAGGGTTTGGACCTCTTTGTAGCTGGGGACTCTAATGGAGACACTTTCATAATGGCTCCTCGGGATGGAGAGCAAAAGGAAGCATAAAAACATACCTCACGTCAGGCACTCACCCATGACGTGAACAGCCCATATTTGTAGCTGCCTTTGTAGCCACTGGAACCCATTTGGGGATATTTTGTCCTACTTCTCACCTTTGGGACACTGGACAACATCTAGGGACATTTCTGGTTGTCCCAACGAAGGGATGGAGTGTTGTTGGAGTCTAGAAGATGAGAGTCGTGATGTTTCTGAGCCCACAGTGCACACAATGAGCCCAGTATGGACAACGGTGGCTCCAGGTCTAGAAGTACTGCTCTCTGGCTCAGTGGTAACAATCGACATAGCAAGCAAGAAAAACAGAAGGGACCAAGGGACTGTAGTCATCAGATGGAAAGATGTGTTGGTAAGCTTTGGCACCTCTCTGCAGGGAGAAGGATTTTCCTGCTGAGAGGCCATTAGTTGGTGTGCTTCTCTACTCTATTTTAGGTAGCCAGATTCTCACCTTAGCCAAGCAGTGTGAATCAGGAGGGAATGACCTCCAGGCCCCTCCTGTGCTACCCAGTCACTGGGTATAAGAGGGTCCTTGTCATCCTTGGGTTAGCTCTACTCCATGGTTTTCTATAAAATGTCTACAGTGTTGGTTACTGTGAACTACTACTAGGTGGGGAGGATTGGGTAGGGAGAGGTTCCAGTAAGAGTCCAAGAGGTGCTAAGGAGGAGAGAGAGAAAGAGAGAGAGAAAGAGAGAGAGAGAGAAAGAGAGAGAGAGAGAGAGAGAGAGAGAGAGAGAGAGGCAGAGGCAGAGGCAGAGACAGGAGCAGAGGCAGAAGCAGAGAGAGAAAGAGAGATAGACAGAAAGACAGAGAAAGAGACACAGAGGGAGACAGGGAAACAGAGAGAGACAGAGGCACAGAGAGAGAGCACCTGGAAAGGGAGATTCCGAGGGTGAGAGAAAAAGTCAGAGAGGGGCTCAGCAGAAAGAACGCTAGGCTTCTCTAGTGGTAAACTTCCTTCAACCCCTTCCCCCCCAACAGGGGGAAATTTCACATTTTCTGAAATTATATGTGAGGGATTTCCAAGTTTCTTCTTGAAGACGGTGTCTACTGACGGTCAGTTTTGTTCATTTCCGTCTCCCTCTTTTCGCCGGCTTACCCAGACATTGGCAGTAAGAAGGGAGGGGATGTACCCCATCTCCCTAGGGCCTTGCATCGGGTCCAGCTCTTTGACCGTCACTCCTGCTTTCTGTGTAAGTGAGTACATTCTGGTAAACTATTCAAGCACACTCCGGAAGGGGTGATTATTCAAGGCTGAGATGGGCTGTTGTGGACGCACCTCCAAAGTACATCTTGTTTCTCTCTCCTAATTGGATTTTCACACGCTAACTTCATTCGCGTGAAAATGGAGACGGAGTGCCCAGTGACGGCTGCACTGATAACGTTAATAATATTTGCTATGTCCAGATAGACTTCCTTTGATCAAGGGCTTAAGAAGAGGGGGGGAAGGGAGGTTATAAATAATTCTTACGGTGGAAGTGTGGGCCCCACACTAAACAGATGCCGTGCTCTGAGATAGAAAGTCTGCCGTGTATCCGCTGAGAAATTACTCCTCTTTCGACATTGGGCAGACCCACAAACCCCAATTCCCAGGCCCTGTAGCCGTGACTCCCTCGTTTCCCTCTTCCCCGATGAGTTGTGTTGGGTAATGAGGTATTTTGTCTTAGTTTTAATTTTATATGTATGAGTGTTTTGCCTGCACGTGTATTTGTGCACGGCATGCATGCGTGGTGCCTGAGGAGGCCAGAAGAGAGTGTCTGATTCCCTGAAACTGGAGTTAATGACAGTCATAGCCACCATGTGCTTGCTGGGAATTGAACCCAGATTCTCCAGAAGGAAGTCTGTCCAGTGCTCTTAACCTCTGAGCTTTCTCTCCAGCCCCGGGTGGCACATGTTGAGCCTCCTTTACTCATTATTTTTTTTCCCTTTGAGATAAGGTATCAACCCGTAGTTCAGGCTACCCAGGACTTGCTACCCTCTGCTTCTACCTTCCAAAAGCTGAGTTTATGAGCGTAGGACACCATACTTAGCTCCTCCATGGTCTGGCATGAATAATCAATCCATCCCCAGCATGGTAACTTATCTCAGTTGACAGAGTAGGCTTTGGGGCTTGACTAGCTTGATCACACCAAGTCCTGTTGGGTAGGATCCATACCAGTTTAGTTACTGCCTTGGAAAACACTTTGTTCAGAGGGAGCTCAACAGGAAATTGGAATTTCTCAAATGATTCATTATCTGGAACAACATCTTAATAACTCGACAAGGGGGGTCAGTCTTCTGAGCTCGGTAATTAAACTGAAAAGGCAGCTTCGCCCAATGGTTGCTGGCTGTAATTTGTTCTGACATCTAACGGTATACCCGTGGCGGGGAGAGTGGATGACAAGGTAGACCAGACACCAGACAGTCAGCTTTGAGCTTCCTGTTGAACTGTGCCTGTTCACTTAGGATGGCTTAAGCTAGCTGGGGCCATAGTGGCCTTTGGCAGGCAGTTGGGCAATCTTTGCAAATTGTAAGACAATTAAACAAAAACGTGTGTTTCCATTTGCTTCAGCACTGGTAAATGTAGTTTCCTGAGGGGCTTGCCAGAGGAAGAAATTAGCCTCAGCTTTCAGAGAGGTAGAGGGGTACATTTGAAACTTCTGTGGGAACATGGGTACTGGGAGATAGAAGGAGATGGAGTCCTGTGGAGAACCAGAAAGAGGAAAAGGTTGCCATTTTCTCTACGCTCTGCCTAATTATAACAGCCTGCAGAAGTTGCCCTAGGAGGTGCACAGCCTGGTTTAAGGAAAAGAAATGAAAACTGCTTGGTTTCCCTAAACTGGAGCCCTTTTCTCACACACCTACAAGCACTTAAACTGCCACTGCTGTGGTCAATCTCTAACAGCCGACCTGCAGACCAGGAACCCACGTGAGGAGACAAAGGCACAGCTCACAAGGCCTCACTGGCAGGGAGGGCCTCACGTGTTTGGGGCTGGTGCCCAGCTTTCTGGTTGTCAAGTTCTGCTCTCAATTTTCCTTTTCAGAGATAATCACGCAAACAATTTCGTTTGTCTTTCCCGCAGAGAGAGAAATGGCAGGTTTAACAGGCCTGAATGCCACCGCCCCCACAGTGGTTATTGGCAGATCTTTTCTAAGTCAGGAGAGCTACTCTCTCTCCTCCACCACCCTCCTTCCCCTGCATCCCGCGCTGTTCCCACCCTTATGTTCCTTTGAGATTTCCAGGGGATGACTTCTTCTGCTTCTTCCCAGGTTCCTGTATCTCTCTGCCTGACTCCTTTTCATATCTCAGGGTGTAGAATGCTCTCCCTTCTGTGTTTCCAAGCCCTTACTATGTTCATCTTTCCTGGCAGACATATTTGTTATAGTGTCGCCCATGGGCAGAGGACACAGCCGCAGGTCACAGGGCCAAAACACATAGAAGAGTCCTGCCTGGAAGAATGTAGCCCAGCTACCATGAAGAAATAGGCTATTTTAGTTGCTTGGTGGGCTGATCAGAGCTGGTAGGTCATTTGCTGCCATCTTGTCTCTCACGATGAGCTCTCCCAGGAGCCAAGATTGACCCTGGGGAATCATGTACAAGTTCTTGGTCAGGAAGATCATACCAAGAAACACCAGGACAGGATGGAGAATGATACAAGGGAGGTGAGATGACAATGAGCCTTGTCCCCACCAAGCAAGGGACCCACGTGTGCTTGTGAAGCATCCTTAACAAACTGGGGAAGGAGCCAGAATGAGGAGAGGCAAGCTGGTTCCTCCTGGTTTGCTCATCGTCAGCGGGAACTCAGTGTAGACTCCTGGGACACACACACACACACACACACACACACACACACACACACACACACCACACACACGCTATGGTTGTGACTCACAGTCAGTGTTTCTTGGCGTGTGGTGGTGAGAATGGAGAGGGGGACACAATGTCCTCCTCGAACAGTACAAAGGAGAAAATGGATTCCAGCAAGCAGACAGACAAATATCCAGGCCCCTTTCACTCCTTCCTTTCTTCTTTCTGGACTTCCTGCCTCCCCCTTCCTCTCCCTCCCCCCTTCCCCTCTCCCTTCCTCTTCCCACTCTTTCCTCCTTCCTCTCTCCCTCCCCCCTCTTCTTCACAGTCCCGTCTTACAGGCTTTCTGCTGCTTGTCTGCAGCAGAACACTGGAAAGACTTGGTTCTGGCCTTCTGAATGTCTTTTTGGTGCACAATGACAGAACTGTTATGTTTAAGCCAGTGGCAAACTCCTCAATGTTAAGCTACTAAGGAGTTTTTAAAATACATAATTTATTTTTAAACAGGACTGCTCCAATACTGGTCTGGGGCACTTTTTCTGGAGCATATTTATAGGTGGGAATTATTTTCCACTCTTTCTGTCCACGCACAGGTGTGTGTGTCTGGCGGGGGTGACACTTCACTCCTGGGAACCCAGGACATCCGAGGAAAGCCAGAGGGGTGATTGTCTTTGCCTTTCAAGGGACCTTCTGCTGTGTGAACACAAACACAGCCGATCCATCTTCTCTCCAACTTTAATCATGGTTTGGTGAAAGCCCCAGGGACTCGTTCCCTTGCCTAACCTTCAAGCCAGATTTACAAGTCAAGGAGCGTTGAAGTGAATTAATTCCCTTCTTAAATACAAGCACGAGGGTTCTTACTTCCCCGCACTGAAAAGGTTACCAGCGAAAGGCTCTGAATTATTCTTTCCTTTGCTCCTCTCCGACGACGACAACGACTACACGTTTGAAGCCCTATGCACCAAGCCATTTACATAGTTTCTATGGAGGGTCCCTCCCCCTCTCGCCCTCAGCTCTGATCCCCACACAGCCTTCACAGGGCGGTACATTATTCTTCATCATCTTCAAGGGTAGAGCAGGGCAGAGCCTCTGCCTCTCCATTCTGGAATGGGGTTTTAATTGCCTTCCTGTTCCAGATGATTTTTCTGCCGTTAGTTCCGGCATCTGAGAAGGTAAATGTTTGTGCACCATGTGCAAGCTGTTGCACATCTTTCCTTTTGGACCTTTTTCATCAGCGGTTCCAGCAGAGCCACCTCAGCAAAGTTCCAAGGGAAAGCTCCCCGCCTCCCCGCCCTAGCCTTTCCTATTGTCTGTCAACCAGCCTGGGTTGTAATACACTGATTTCAAGGGAGGTCTGTGGAGAAGGAAGGGAAGACATAATGCCCACCCTTCTCCCTTCAAACAGTAGACTTGAAAGCAACAGGTCAGAAAAAAACTAGGGGGGGGGAGAGGGAGAGGGAGAGGGAGAGGGAGAGGGAGAGGAGAGAGAGAGAGAGAGAGTAGGAGACCTACCAAATCTTTTCCACATCAAACTGTGGTTTTTAAGTCCTGCCTACAGATACATTCTGGAAAAGCAAGTCCGGGGCTGAAGAATGTTAGGCCAGCCTACAGCCCATGCCTTTCTCAAATGAAAGCATCGGTTGCAGCCAGAGAGAAGGAGAGGCCCCAGGAGCCATAGTTTTTCCAACGTATTGGATCCAGATTTCAGAAACCACAAAAATGTCTTCCCAGAGAGCAAGGACGGGACACTTACTTTAGAGCTCCCAAAGTGGGAACAAACTTACAATGAAGACAATCCTGTGAAACTTAGACAAAGCTAACCCCAAGACAGTAAAGGACAACTTCAGTCTGGGCCAGGTTAGGAAAGGGGACTAGTGCTTATGTCCAAGAGTGCAAGGGATGAAGTTGTGTATCTACCCAGGAGTAAGAGATCCAGAAAGTGGAACCAACTTTTTGAGCAGAACAAGAGTGAGTTTAAAATCTGATTCTGATCCTTGCCCATGCCCAGCTAACTCGTCCATCCTATGAGGGAGGACCTGCCTGGGGAGTATCTGGAGCTATTTGAGTTTGTCCCAGATGGTCAGACGAGGGCTTTCATCTCTTCAGAGTTCTGGGGCTACAGCAAGACAGCAGCAGAGATTCATGAGGCCCAGAGAGAATCTGCTAGCCTCTACCTAGCAGTAATTCATTTGCTTCCTCCCTGAAGTAAGAAAATGATCGCCACAAGTATTGGTTCTTTTGGCCAACTTGGCACACTGTAAAGTCACCTAAGAAGGGACCTCAACGAGGAGTTATCTAGATCAAGTTGCCTGTGGGCATGTCTGGACACTTGCCTTGTGTTTATTGAAGTGGGGAGATACACACACCATGGGTGGCGCCATTCCCTAGGAAGAGGATTGCTAAGTGTATAAGAGTGAGAAAGTGAGTTGAGCTCAAGTACATATGTATTAGTTCACCTTCTCCGCTCTTGACTATGGCAGTGATATGACTAGTTGTTCCAAGTTCCTACCATTCAATTTCCTTGCAGTGATTGACCTTAAACTGGACGTACTAGACAAGTAATAAAGTCTTCCTCCTTGAAGTGATTTTCTCAGGTGTTTTATTACAGCAACAGGAAATAAAACTAAGATGCCCTGGGTGTAGATCGTAGTGATGGTTACAATGGAAGTGAGGGAATATGCTTTTGGAAAAGTGGATTTTCTCTCTGTCTCTGTCTCTCTGTTTCTGTTTCTTTGTGTGTGTCTTTCTCTGTCTCTCTGTGTCTGTCTCTGCCTCCCCCCCCCTCTCTGGTGCTATTATTATGGTCACTTGGATACCCCCTTGATATCTATGCCGTGAAAATGCTTCCTTGCCCACTTGTACACCCAAGCTCAGAACCCAGAGTCCTTGTCAACCAGTGCAGTAACTGTGTTGCTGTGTCCACTGTAGACTCCTGGGCCTCAGTGTCATGGGAGTGCTGGTGACAGAGAAGAGGCTGGAGTCTGGGGACATGGCTCAGGCAGTGCAGTGCCTGAAGGCTTGTGAGACTTGCTTGGACAAGTCTCCAACAGGCTTGGAGACTTGCGTTAGAATTTCCAGCACCCAGATAAAAAGACTGGTGTGGCAGCGTGAGCCTGTAACCCTAGCAGCTGGAAGGCAGGGGCCAGGGGGTGAGGGCAGGCAATTCTGGGGACTTGCTAGCCAGTGAGTTTAGCCAACTGGCAAGCTTCAGACTCAAGTGAGTCCCTTCCCTCAAAAGGTAGAAAGTATTTAAGGAAGGTAACCAACATTGACTGTGGCTTCTGTGTGCACATGCAAGAACACTCAAGCACACATAAGTACATGCTCTCATACATACACACAGGGTCTGGGTCATCTCCATGTTCTACATAAAGAAACGAAGCTGATAAGCAACTGGAAAAGAGGTTTAAGCCCATTTGACAGACGATCATGTGCTTCTAAAACTGGGCCACCTAACAGTAGCCACCAGCCCAAATAGTTATTCTGCATTTAAATGAATAAAAGAATAAATGGGAAACTCCCTCCTTTGCCACGTTTGCCACATACCAAACACTCGGTAGCCACCAGTGTCAAGTTTGTAATGTCTTTACATGTAATAGAAATGGGTAGAGATGTCTCTGCCCATAAAGTCTATGCCCATGAAGACCCAAGAGATCTCTAGAGTCTCTTTACATAGGTAAAAAGTGGATATGGTGTCATCCATGTTGGGGATTGTGGGGGCAAGGAGAATCTCTGGAGCCAATCAGTCTAATCAGTGAGTCCCAGGCCCCAGCAAGAGACTCTGCTTCCAAAAAGCAAGGTGGAGAGCTATCCTGTGGAGTAACACCCAAAGTTGATCTCTGGCCTACACACACAGACACACAGACACACAGACACGCACACATACACACACACTGGGGTGGGGAGAGAGAGGAGACAGAGAGAGACAAAGACAGGCAGAGACAGACAGACAGAGACTGACAGAGACAGAAAGATAGACAAACAAACACACAAAGAGACAGAGACTGACAGAGACAGAAAGATAGACACACAAAGAGAGACAGGCAGAGACTGACAGACAGAAAGATAGAGAAACGGAGAGAGAGAGACACAGACAGACAGACAGACAGACAGACAGACAGACAGACAGAGCAGTAGATTCCCAAAAGGAGCTACCTAGTGATTTCACTCGGGGACTGAATTGTCTTTGTGTTGTTAACCACTCAACAGAGGATTCTGTGCAGGGAGAGCATAGGGGCTGAAGACTTGAAGTAGGAGACTTTCCTCCAGGCCTGGGAGATGTTTCTACCAAGGAGCAGCTCAGAGTAAAGTTAAATAGAGTTGTAAACTAAAGGGGTGCACCAAGTTGTGAGCTCCAGGCTGCCTGCTTCGTGTCTCCCTCAGGTCGGATTTCAGTTGCTACAGCCTGAAAGCTCTGAAATACAGTTCATAGAGAGTAGGCCTCAGAGAGCACCCATCTCCCTACCTCACTCCCTGCCCTGACTGAGCCAAAACCCTGTTGCGTTACCTCTTGTGTCGCTGCCCTCTCACCACATGCAGCTTCCCACAACACCTGTGAGCCCATATCCTCGCTGTGGCTTTGCCAGTCCTGTTGGTTCATGTGGGGTGAGGGCAGGGTTGCCAACACCGGGGCCTTTCTAGACCTTTCTAATGCCCACTGTATCCAGTGCTCCTGAGATCAAGAGCGTGCCGGGAACTCAGCAAACAGGAAGAGTCTGCTAAGTTTCCGAGGCAGTCTGAGGATTTGTCCGTACTCTAAGGGGAGTTGGAGTTGGGACCTCCATACTTGTGGCTTCACGTTGGGTGCTCTGAGGAGGCAGCAACGGGGCCAGGAGAGCAGGAGAAGGAAGCGTAGATGAAGTTAGGGGAGTGGCTCTCAAACCATCCTCCAGGGTGCCCAGCATCCTCCTCCTCCAAGCTGCTCTACCCTGGGGGCCTAGGGACCGGAGACTCCATCCCACTCCCACCCCAGACACTCACTCTGCCCACTCATTCACAGCATGTCAGTGTTCTTCATGCCTGCGGGGAGAAGATACAGCCCCGCAGCTATCTCCAGGCGAAGTGGCTCCCACCAGCGAACAACAATTATCACACTGGTATGCACGTGAGAGCTGTCGGCACCCAGACGGCGGGTGCCCACACCTACCGCTTCTACCACGTGGTCCTACCGGCTCCGTGATCCTCTGATCACTGGCAGACGAGGAAGCATTCGATTTACATCTGAGCCTGCCTCGTTCTGGCTATTTCATCTCATTTTCTTTTTCCCCCCGAGTAAAAAGTATATTCTGACCCCTTCCGGTATTGATTGAGGGCCCTCCACTAACTGCGGATGTCTCCTCCCCAGGAAGAAATGGAGCCATCTGGTTCTATCCCCAGTTAGCCGTGCCTTGATAAACGAGAGCTCAAAGGTTTCAGCCAGCACGGAACACAGTGCAAAGTCGCCTCATTAACAAAGCCTTCTGAAGCGGTCCATCTCAAAGGGGGCTGTGTTAATTAGAAATATTTCCGTGCGGCACGAGGCTGTGCAGGAACATTTGGCTGCCTCAACACTGGATGGAAAGAGACACTCAGTCGCCTGATTCATCGATGTGCCTTGCTAAACCTTTATATTGAAGTGGTCTCGACAGATAAAGTCCCACAACCCGTGCCCTTTGCCTCATGCGGAGTTCTCCACCAAAGATCCCATTTAAGACATTTGCCCTACACACGCAACACTTCTCTAATTAGATGAAATTTCTTTTTTTTCTACACAGTAAAGGCCACCTGAGAAGCTGGGAAGAATTAGTCTCTTGCTGGACTCTAAAGAAAGGCCGTGCTCAGGGGAGCTTCCTTAGTCTCTCGGGGTCTAGGAACACTGACTTCAGTGCCAGAGCATGTAAGAGAAGCCTGGCTTTGGCCTGTCCATCCTCAGGGACCTTCATAGTGGACTGAATATAAGTTGGTTTGTCCCTCCACGGACGCAGGCTGGAAACATAGCCAAGTTGAGATTGGTACTGGATAGGGTGGTAGGTAAGATATTGGGACTTCGAAGTCTGTGATTCAGTATCTCAGCTCTCCCTGTCACCAGTTGTGAATTTAGGGTGACTTCATTAAACTTCTGAGCCCCACTCTCCTCACCTATAAAATGGAAATACCATCCCAGCACCACTGTGAGAACGGAGGGAAGCATAAGAGTTTGTCGTCATCACCCTCAGGGAAAAAAAAGGGGGCAATTGGACTGCAGTTCACATGGTGGGTTGGCAAAGGCAAGGTCCCAGAGGGAGAGAGTTTATTTCACATGTACTTTCTGGAGATTTGTCATCAGAGGGCATGGACTTGTTGGCTGCTGATCTTGGCCCCGGGGGCAGATCCGTGTGTGAAACTGTAGGTGGGAACCCATCTGGGACTCGGCTTCATCCAGACTCTTGCTCTCAGGAAGGTTACGCTATGGAGGGAGAAAAACACTGCAGATGGGGTAGCTCACAGTCACACGGGCTCTGAAGGGACCTTTGTGTCCTTTTCTGGAAGGCAGCAAGCCCAGGAATGCAAAAGTGTAGGTCAGCCGGTCACCCCAGAGCTCAGAATTGCTGTCCAGGCCGATGGTCTTCCCGATAAGAGAGCGTGGACATAGCAAACGTCCTTCTAGATACGGGTTAAAGAAGATTCCCATGACGCATGCTCATTCTTTCTCAACTACTAGGCAAGAAGGATCTAGATGATTCTATCACAGGATTTAGACGACAACGAATACCCTTGCCCCTTCTCCTCTTAAGGTTACGTTTCTTCTTTGGGCCTGTCTCTACCCTGCGTCTCAGCTCACATATGTCTGCATGTGCTTAATGAGGATGAAGTGCTGCTGATTCACCACGCTCTTTGGCAAATGGGGAAAGTGAGCACAGAAATAAATAACGGGAGGCAGGAGGTCTCGCTCGCGCGAGCACCCCATCACCCGCTCAGTGCCAATCTGCTCCCCTGGATTCCCACGGGACCCAGTTTTGAAAAGCAGAGGAGAAGGGCGAGTGGAGCTGAGCAGTATGAGAGGCTCAATAGGAGGGTACAGATATCACCCTGCGGCCCACACTTTGTCCTACTGACCACAGTGCCATCTGGCAAGAAGGAGCGGACAATTAAATCACTTCCAGGCATCCCTCTCAGTGCATCAAACAATTAAATCCATCTCCCCATCTCTTTCGCTCACATATTTTGTGGCAGTTTCACCTCTTACTGTACATGAATTATTTTCAGGTCTGCTCTAATTTGAGGAATAGGGTAGAACAGAGCTCAAGTTCTCCCTCAGAGGTGGGGAGCACCCAGCTGAACCGGACTATGGCAGATTACAGGGTCATAGAGGACCAACAGCAAGTGCTTAAAGGATTCTCAAATTAATAATAATAATAATAATAATAATGATAAAAACATGGCCCTGGGAGAATATTATTCACAGGAAACGTGAGTTCACTTTGTCTTTGGAGGAGGAGGGACTTCCGTTTGATTCATCTTGATGTATGTTTCCAACTCTGTGGTACTGGCTTGACAGTGCTTCCCACCCTGTGCTATGCAGAAGTGGGTCCACATATCTAGGTAATGCTGTGGGTACCCACACACTTGGAGTTCCCAGGTAGGTTCTTTGTGGAACCTCCATTCCAAGGAAACTGTTATTCAGAAGCTGAGCCCAAACTATTGAGGCACATAAAACCTGTAGCATGAAGACATCTCAGGGTGAATAAATATACTCCCTGAAACCATTTTCTTTGTCCCACAATCCCGCCTCAAGACAGGGTTTCTCCGTGTTGCCTTAGCCATCCTGGAACTTGCTCTGTAGACCTGACTGCCCTCAAACTCAGGATTTGCCTGCCTCTGCCTCCCAAATGTTGAGTTTGAAAGGCATGCGCCATCACTGCCCGGCTTATACTCCCTGAATCATGAAAGCCCTTGACGGACATCCAGAGCCCCTGATATGAAAAATGGAGTCACCACTGTGAATGTGCCTGATTCGAAAGTGCTGAAGTTGTGTCAAAGTCACACATACTTTCATCCCCCAACTCTGGCAGACGGAACACAGGAATAGTTGAGTCCTGGGGGGATCCTTTTTCTCTCCCTCCCTCCCCCATCCCATCTCCATATCTCTTTCTTTCCATGCCCCTTCCTTCTTTTCCAGGCTGGGGCATCCGGGCTTGGTTGTTCACGTGGCTGAAATCAACTGGCTAATTATCAGCTCTCCTCTCTGCTTGGTAGGAATAAGCCGCATCTTACCTGAGCCAGATGATCATTCATGCACAATAATAAGAAATACAGAGAGCCACGGAAGCATCCAGGAGACAAACAGGTTATATAATTGCCTATTAGAGACTCTGATTTGAAATCATTTCCGGAAGGTTCTGCACTCTTTCTCTTCGCACCCAGCTGCCCACCACCAAACATCCTTCTCTGCATTTAAGAGTGGTGACTTTCTAAAACATGGCGGCTAGGGAGCTCCCGAGGAGCCTTGACTGCCTCCTCCTGAAAGGAAAGAAGGGACGGTGCATGGACGAGATGTTCTGGGGAACTTCAAATGGGCCACAAAGAGGTCAGTGCAAAAATCTCAGGTTTCTCCAAGTGCTCAGGTGAGACGGCTACTTCCCTACTACCTGTTGCTGATAGAACTCAGGTAGGTAGGGGAGTGTGCAGGCAGGAGAGCTCAGGGATAGATGTGGGGACCTGGGGTCTGTGCACACCCAAGTGCTATTCCACACCACGAGCCAGAAATACATTCAAAAGGTTCTTTAACCAAATGGAAAGAAAAAATGCGTTATTTTCAGTCATGTTAATGTGCCCTCCCTCTCTACCCCCCCCCCACCGCCACTAATTATGCTATTTCAAGAAAATAATTGGATTTGGCTAGGAGAAATTAAGAATAGAAACTTGCAAATTATATAACCTAATGAATCTAACTTTTGGTAATGAACCTAGTTGCTACTTAGCACGCATCGCTGACGCCCACATTAAACAGAGGAGCCCTCCTAATTCTTTTAATTCAACTGAACCATTCTTAATAATTCATAATTAAGTCTGCCTCAGAAATGACAGTCTCCCTGGCAATATTGATTTATTTTCCTTTTGTGCCTCCGCCAAATGTTGAGAACTGTAGTGTTTTCTGACTGTCAACAGAGATCACAGAGTTGCCGCCGTCATTTCAGAGGGCTGCACCCAAAACCCTCCCGTAAATCCCAGGGAAGATGAGCTAAAAAATGAAGGGAATCGAGAGAGGGGCCCGAAGGACTGTTTGCCGGGAGAGAGGGGCCCGGAGGACCGTTTGACGGCTCAGGGAACTTAGCTGGTACAGAACCGCTCAGTACCAGGAAGCCTCATGTCTAGGATACAAGAGTGAAGTCTCCCAAGGCTGGAGGAGAAATCCTGCCCTCTCTCACCCCATCTCCAGATTACTTTCTGCTTGAAAGCCCACCGAAGCCGGAGAAAATGAGTTGAAGTTAGGGCCCGTTCAAAAGTGCCCCCGTTTGGTCTCTATCTGTCTTCTCCTTGGAGCTCTTTAATTGAATATTCTGTAGACTCGAGGAGGCTCATTGTCACCTTGGGCTCTGAGAGCTCCAGACTGTCCTCCAGCTGCCACCACTCCTCTTTCTGAACCCCCCCCCACTCCCCCACACCCATACAAATGTATTCCCACTAAGCCCTGTCCTCTGAACCCTGACCTCTGACCCCAGCGGAAATGAAGTCGCCCCCATGCACAGAGCACAAAGCAGCCCTATTATTTTTAGAATGCGTGGTAATGAATATGGCGATGCTTATAATAAAAGTAATAGGCGTAATTGAAGTCTATCCTCAGCGATATAAACAGGAGTCAAGCCGTGTCTCAGCGTCTTATCCTAAAAGTCCAATTAAGAGCTGGCCTCAAGGGGGTTAGGGGTGGAAAAGAACCTTGGGGGCATGGGTTGGCACTGATCCAACTCTGTGCCTTGGAGGTCAAGTTCTCAGAGTCAGAATCCTCTTAACTCTTTAGGATCTGCTGAGGGCCTGTCCTTTCCCTTCCCTGCCTTCCAGTCAGCTTAATTGAGTGAAAGTAGAAGGTTGAATGACATAGTGGATGCTTTTAATTGACTGACTGATTCCTCTGTGTGTGTGTGTGTGTGTGTGAGAGAGAGAGAGAGAGAGAGAGAGAGAGAGAGAGAGAGAGAGAGAGAGAGAGAGAGTGCACGCCACACTTTCCTGTGTATAGATCCAAGGGCCCAGGTTAGTTCCTTCCCTCAGTGGCTTTTTCAGACAGGATCTTTTACTGACCCCTGGGGCTCACCAATTCAGCCAAGCGAGCTGGCCAGGGAGCTCCAGAAACTGGTCTATCTGGGCCTCCCCAGCTCTGGAATTTTTTTGTGTGGGTGCTAGGGATCCAAACTCAAGTCCTTGTGCTCATGAGGCAAGCACTTCACCAACTGAAAACATGTCTCTTATTCCCTAGAGACTTTTAAAATGCTTTCAAATGGTCTGGGGCCAGCAATGTCTTACAGATGAAATTGATAAAGCATCAGACAGGCAGACATTTGTACACACAGACAGACAGACAGACAGACAGACAGACAGACAGACAAGGCTTTCTTTTGGTGGTGGTGCTGCATTTGGAAGGTTGGGGTGAATCTCACTCTGCCCCAAACCCTACCATGTCCCTGAGCGCTGAAGGTTGGGCAGGAAAAGGCTGTGATCACGTGGAAAACGCTGAAGAAGGGGATTCCATTCCTGGAGTCACCCTGAGCAGGAAGTCCAAGGAACTGGCAAAGGAAGCAGAGGAGAGGGTTCCCATCCTTTTTTGGGGGGGGGAGTGCAGGTGTCCCCTGGATAAGAGTGGCAAGGCTGCCAGAACCCCCTGGTTGGGAGTCCCAGGTCCACCACTGGAGAGTGGTGTGATCTGGTTCAAGGCTGGGGCCTTTCTGACCCCTGTTTCTCTTAGCCATGCCAGGGAGATGATCACTTCTGCTGTGCTGGATTTGCAGAGCATTGGGGGTTGAGCGCAAATGCCAAAGTGAGCGCAATGCAAAGCAGATAACTAACACAAGGACTGGCTGTATGACCTAGATCAAGGTACTTAACCTCTCTGTGCCTCAGATACCTCCCCATAGAATGAAGAAAGCTGTCACATCGGCCAGTGGGCTGGTACTGAGAGCAGTGCCTGGCACGTGCCAACTGCTTTACAAGTGCTTCTCATTTGCTCTGTTGACACTGATGTTTTGTTGAAAAGGAAAACTAGAATTACAACAGAAACAAGTCTGTCCCCTTCTTTCTAAGGGGGCTTCTGCCTGTGATGTCATGGGACCGCTGTAGAACTTCCCAGGACACCCCTGGAACAAATTGCAAAAGACACCCCCATTAAAAATTGTGTCACTTGAAGTAGTTAAGAACACTGGCTGCTCTTCCAGAGGACCCAAATGCCAGGACTCAGGTCCAATTCGCAGCACCCATACACATACCCGTTCACAACTGTCTGTAACCTTAGTTCCAGGGGATCAGACTCTCTCTTCTGACTTCTAGGGGTGTCAGGCATTCAAGTGATATACATACATGCAGGCAAAACATCCATGCATATAAAGCAGAAATAAATCTTAAAAAGTAAAAGGAAAGTATTACTGAGGACTAGGAAGATGGGCTCAGTCAGTAAAGTGACAAGCATGAGGACCCGAGTTCAAATTCCCAAATTGTATATGCAATCCCAGAACTGGGAAGTCCAGATATGAGCATCTCTGAGGCTTGAAGAACAGGCAATAGGTGAATTCTGGATCCAGCGAGAGTCTGTGCCTCGAAAACAAACAAGCAAACAAAGTGGAGAGTGACTGAGAAAGACGCTTGACACTGAGTTCTGGCATCCACCAAAGATCGTGCATGTGTGCGTACACACGCAGCAGTACTATGTGCATTCACCAAAAGGTTACATCAATGGCATAAGTTTTATTTTATTTGTAATACTCCAGAAGGGTGTGGATGTGTCTAGGTAGGCAGGTTTATATCCCAGGCAAAGTTCTACCTGTTCATTTAGAAGCCAATGCCTGTTGAAAGCCTACTGGGTACTGTGTCCTTTCTGAGCATTGGGGTGCGTCTGTGTGAAACTCCGTTGACTGTCACAGAGCTGACAACTTTGTGGGAGAATAATTATAATTCAGTGTTCTACCTACATCAGAGAAAGGTTTGGGAGCCTTCTGGAAGACCCAGCGATGCTGGAGGAACTGATGAGTGTTCTGGGGTGCAGGGATAAGTGTTGGACCAGACACCTATCCAGAGGAAGAGTTTTTCTAGTCATGTGGAGAAGAGAAGACTAAAGGGCAACATTCCTGGGGTTCCCATGTGGGAAATCTAAGGAACGTGAAGAGGAAGCAGAGAAGAGGATGCGGTATCCTGAGTGAGAGACGGAGGAGGGTCTGAAGTGATTCCTCCTGTCCCGTAGATTGCAGAGGAGGGTGAAGATGCTCTTGTGTGTTTTCCCTGGCAACGAGAGCCAGTGAGCAGCAGTGGCCCCTGCAGAACCAACTCTAACGGTAGAGACAGCAGTCTTGGGAACATCGGCTCACAGCCTGGAGAGCAAGGGCTCACGATGCTGGGCTCCAGGCTTCGAGTAAGGCAGTAACTAGAGGAAGCACACTGGAGGGACAGTGTGCACCACTGTGATCAGTAAGAGACCTCTCCACAAGTGTCCAGGGACCACCACTTTTTGCCACTTCTCTTGAAAATTCTGTTATAAGCTGAAGAAGCTATTGTGACATGTGTGTGTGTGTGTGTGTGTGTGTGTTCGTTTGTGTGTGCCCATGTGCATGCACATGTGGACATGGAAGTCAGAGGGCCAATGCTGAGTGTCCTTCTCAGTTGCTCCCCACTTTATTTTTTGAGTCAGAGTCTCTCACTTATCCTGTAGTTCACCAAGACTGGATGACCACGAGCTCCTGGGATCTGCCTGTGTCTGCCTCACCACTGCTGTGGTTCCACAGTGCGCTGTCACACCCTTCTATTCACATGGCTGAGAACCCACACTCAATCTTGTGGTTAGACTACTTTACCCACTGGGCCATTCCCTCCCCTCATGGTTTCTATTCGAGCGGCTTTTTGTTGTAAAACAAGTAGAAACAAGTAAAGCAGAAAAGCCAAGAACTCTTTGCGTGTAAAATTCACACATTTCCACAGTGAGCAGTTTGGTAGAGACTGAAACGAGAACTGGCTAGAGGTTGTAGAGCTATCGGAGCTCTGGAGCTAAGGGCTCGCAGAAGTTCCTCCCTCTTTCCTGTTCACTCATGACCTTCCCCGTAGCTGTGACATGACACAGGACAGGAGCAGCTTGACCAAGAAAGGGCTGATCAGGGTTCATAGTTCAGGGGCTATCGTCAATCATGGCTGGAAAGACGTGGCTGCTGGGGTGACTCCATCCCTGGTGGTTGAAGCTCACAGTGTGGCTTGTTTGTATCGTGGTTGACCAGGAAGCTATGAGTTTGGACCAGTTTCAAGGTCCCCCTTACAGGGACCCCATAGTCGAAGGGTTTAACACCCTCCCTAAACAGCGCCACCAGCTGGTGACCAAGTGTTACAACATATGAGCCTACAGGAGGTCTTTCACCCTCAAATCATCACAAATAAAGGTTTATGGGAACCTGAAAGGTTGCCTATCACACCTTCTTGGCTGAATACATTAATCTTCTCCTCCCCCCCTCTTCTCTCTCTAGATTCTCTTGGCTTGGAAACATTTGGATCACCAGCCTCTCCCTGGAACACAATCGTGTTCAGACCAAATTGAAGAAGAACGCTGAGCTGGGACGGGGTGAGTGGAATGCTTGACTTCACCTCCTACAGGATGGGACACACTCACGTTGGGGAAATTAGTGCTGACTCCTGGAACAGATTTATCTTCTGGCCCTCAAAATGCTTCCAAGAAATGGCAGGCCAAGGAGCTCAAATGTCTGTGTCGAACAAGGATCTCCAATTTCCTGGCTTTATTTTCAGAGGTCCAGCTAAGCCTTCTGTCGTCCCCGGTATCCTGGTTGATCGAGTGAATTAGCTCTGTTTATGAGTGTACTGTGATTATAAGGAACTGTGGAGACACAGAGTCCCCAGGGAGCGTCCACCCAAATCGAGCTCTTCCTTACTCGGTCACTCACTGACCTACTCAGCCGTTGACCCACAACACACTCTTGTTTACAGATGCGGCATGCTGGGCACAGACACATGGACCAGGAAATCCCTGCCCCATGCTCAAAGCTGAGAGAGTCTTTCCAGATGGCCCTGGCTAGAAGAACAAGACGGGGTGCTGTTTGACAGAAAGCAGGCACAAGCAGAAGACGCCAAGACCAGCAGCTCCAGAGAGGACGTGGCACTGCTGCAACCACCCCTGTGCTACCAAGGTGTCTCTTTGATGACCCATCTCTGCCAGGCTCTGGGAGATTGGGCCCTGTGGTAATCGTCTTATGAGGTTCACTGTATACGAAGAGGGACACCTGTCCCTGAGAGAAGCACATATACTAAAATGTGACAAGGCTAGAATGAGCAAAAGGGGTTAGGTCAGGCCCACTGGGCTGGGAGACTTGGTTGGTTCAAGATGATCAAGGAAGGTAGGCTCAGAAGAGTAAGGGTTAATCTGAGCCCCACGGACAGAGCAGGGGACAGGAGGGAGAGCATGACCCACCTAGGGGACACAAAATTAAACACTGAGCAGAAACAGAGAGTGGTACACTAGTGGGAAAGAAGAAGACGAGAGGGGGCATAGGAGGAAGAAGAGGAGGAGGAGAAGGGGAAATGAGTCAGGAGAAGAGAAAGGAACTTTCCAGGCAGCAACTGTGTAGGTCTCACAGGCTTAGAGCAGGCTGCTCTCACAGACTGCAGGAGCAGGACCAAGTGCTGAGTTCTGGCTGGACAAAGAATCATCCAGCGCTAGGACTGGATCCACCCAGAAGGCTGGGATGGAAGTTTGGGCTGTGGGTGTCATTCTGCACAGGCACCAGATGAGTATAGATGTGTACCCTGTTCTTATCACCATGTAGCACCACTACTGTAGATGGTCGTTGATCCCCTCCCTTGCCAGACTCAGGACAAACTTGTCTTTTGTGGTCACATTTGCAACAACTGAAGACTGAGAGTTCTGGGCACTGTTAATCAGTCAGTCAGTCTAGCAGTGGCGTTTGTCATGGTCATTTTGCTGCGATGGGCTGTCACTGGGGGTTATGTCACAACACCTCCAGCTTTTACCTACTAGATATCAGGAACAATCCTACCCACTGCTCACTGTAACAACTCAAAACGCCTCTGAGTGTTTCACAATCACCGTAGTTGTGAACCATTGGGTTGATATTCCTAAATGTTTGTCTTAGTTAGGGTTCTGTTGCTGTGAATAGACTCCATGACTGTGGCAACTCTTAGAAAGGAAAACATTCAATGGGGCTGGTTTAAAGCTTCAAAGGTTTAGTCCATTATTGTCATGCTGAGAAGCATGGTGCTATGCAGGCAGATGTGGCGCTGAGAGTTCCACATCCGGATCAGCAGGCAGCTAAAAGAAAGAGTGACACTGGTCCTGGCTTGGGCTTCTGAAACCTCAAAGACCACACCCTGTGACACACTTCCTCTAACAAGGCCACACCTACTCCAACAAGGCCACACCTACTCCAACAAGGCCACACCTACTCCAACAAGGCCACACCTACTCCAACAAGGCCTTACCTCCAAATATTACTACTCCATGAGCCTATGGAAACCATTTTCATTCAAACCACGATGCTCAACTGTGTTTGACAGGTCCCCTACCCCCACAAAAGCAGGAGGAAGCTGATTATATAGTAGGGGTTTCCAAGCTCACCCAGGAGAGAACATAGTCTTAACATCAGTGGCTGTACACGAAGTCTGAGGCAGTCGTTGGTGGGGGCAGGTGGGAGGCACGTGCCCATCCAAGTCACTGCCAGCCAGGAGGAATAGGGACCACTAATGCACCCTCCCTTCTCTGACCCTCTCTCAGCAGTTACAAGAGGGTCCACGAAGAAAAGCTTCTGTGGGTTAGTGAACAGATACAGGGAAGTCTTTGCCTCATGGAAGCACGCTGGACAAAGCCCTTTGGAAGCGTGGAACACCTACCACGTTGAAAAGCTTTCAGTGGCCATTTTACCTTCTCAAGCCCAGGGATGCTGGTCATGAGCATCTTGAAGACCAGACATGGTTTATGTTAAGTGAGCACAACTGGCTAGACACCAGGTGATTTAGAAAACCTTTATCCTGAGGGGGTTACACTCTGCCCCCTAAGATCCCAACATGCTCAGTTTATTTCAGTTGGGGCTTGTTCAGTTAGCACGTTTTGCTAACAACGCTCTTTATTTTATTTCTTATTTTTGCGTGCGTTGGGTGTGTGAGTGTGTGTGTTATGAGTGTGTGTTATGGGTGTGAGTGTGTGTGAAGTGTGTTTATCTCTCCACACATGCATGTATATGTACACAGAGGCCAAGGGAGCATGTACAATGTCTTCCTTTATTGCTCTTCCCCTTTTCCTGTGAAGGCTGGGTGCAGATCGTTTACACAGTTTGGGAGCTGTTGTAAGGCAGGCAGAGGACGGTGGTGCCCATGGCTGTCTTGTCTATCTTCTAGGCCCCCCTCTTCTTCTCCTCCGCTTCCTTCTCCCTTCTGTGCATAAATGTGAGGAGAAAACGGTTTTCCCTTCAGTCCTGTATCCCCTGCCTGACCCTGTATGGCCTTCAACATTGCTGGCTCGGCTGAATCTGTAAAGGGACCCCGACCTTGGCCTCCTCTGCACATTACAGTGTAAAACACACACCCTAAGCCCAGTTTTCCCACTCATTGCCTTCTTCCCTTCCTTAAAAATGAGGAAAAGGGTCCTTCTTGGCTCATAAAAAAAATATGGCTCAAAACCCCAGAACATCTGTCCAGAGCTCATTTCTGAATAGGATCTTTTCCAAGGGCTTGCTGGCTGCCAGATACCTCCAAGGGAGCCCAGAGGCCCAAGGACCCTGCAGCAGGGCCTGAAGGAACCGGAAATGCCTTACAGACATGCGTTTTCCTGGACACAAGAGAGATCAGCTGAAATTTAGGGTCACGAAGTCTCCAAATGATGTAAGGGTATTATCATGCAGCCCCAGGCCCTGTTGGGGACACTGGGACCCCATGCAAGTGTCCTGCTTCTATAAGGCCCTACAGCATAGGGACAGAATGTCCACTCCACACAGTAGAGGATGTCAGAGGAAAGATATGTAGCCCGTAGAGCAGAGGGCAGGGCTTTGATACGTGGTGATACTCTCTGACACATTGTAACAGACTGGAGATACAGTGATAAGCAACAGAGGTCTTGCTCTTTGCTCCAGCTACGAGGTTTGAAAAGACTTCCTCTGGGGGAAGGGGGACCAGCCAAGGAACTCTGGAAGAAGATTCTCTGTACATGGAAACTTCTAGGCTCTGCGGAGGGACGACATCTCATTTGTGAGGCAATAGCACCCTCTGGGGCCAGACAGAAGCATTGCCTCTGGAACATTCTCTGGGTCTTCAGAGCTCCTAAATGTAATATAAATCTAATACAAATAAAATAATATTAAATATAATAAAGTGAGTGGCCCTATAAATTATGTTATATTAAATGTAATATAGTGAATGACCCTACCTAGAGCAGGGCTGTTTGAAAAAGTCAACACAGCCATAGGACGCTTGTTTTTTGTGGATCTTAGGTCTGGTTCCTCCACTTCTGGCCCCAACTGCCATTCCTTGGGAATTTTGGACAGTGGGGTTAGAAATGTCACAATGGAGGCTGACCACTGACCTCTTCTCAGGCTCTGGCCCGAGGAATCCCTTCCCTTAAACACCCAGCCCTCCCCGCAAAGTGTGGTTACTGACTTACTTACTGTAAACTTGGTTTTGCACTCGGTGGCCGTCTGCACTTTTGGCAACTGCAGCAGGACCTCAGCATCGTCCTCATCTCGCTGGACATTTGGGTGACGTTTGCTTTGGAAAACTCCAACATGCCGGGCTCTCCTGTAATTTGGTTCTTTGTTGGTTCCTGGAGAATGGAGGTGGGGTAACTGAAGACAGCAGATAACTGTCTCCTCCTGGGGCCGACAGGACCTTTGCAGAGACCCCTTCATGACTGATAGCTGCTCAGTGGAATGGACACTGGAGTTCTGTGGCTCACGGTAGATGCAGTGGTCATGTGAGATTTGGTTGAGTGTAGAATCGATGCTCTGGCTAGTATGGCGCCAACAAGCCTGCTGCCAGGGTCTACTTCCAGCACACTTCCCCTGGTGTGACCCAAGCATTATTTACCGGTTCCTACAACATTTTCCTCTCCTCATTGCCACTCCTCAGAGCCCGGCCATCAGCGTTCCCACCCAATACAAATAGTCACTACCCTTCCTGGTCAGCGGCAAGGGTCAGGCCTCCAGAGCCTGCACCCCTTGTTCCTTCATCACCTCGGAAGTCAAAGGATGAGGGTGCTAGTACTCTGTAGCCTTATTCTGCTACTCCGTGATTGCTCCCAGGCCTCAGACACCTCCCTGATCCAGGTGACAGCCTTGCGCCTACCTGCTCTCTGCACCCCATGATGGCTGTCAGAGAACGCCTGCGTTAATTAGATCTCCGATTAAATGGCACATTAAGTAATTATCCCAGGGTAGATCCCAAGTGAAGTCTATTTAAAGTGGGTGCCTGAACTTGTGAATGAAAACAGGGGTGAGTCACGCTCTGCTACACCACACAGAGCCGGGAAGGCAGCGCAGCACCACTGCGCAGAAAGGCGTCGTGGCACCAATAAGAGTAATGGCCTGCAGCCCTTCCTTTGCAGCTCACCTTTGCGGTTCCAGGCTCTGCAACACCCCATGGGCTCTTGGCCTAAAAACTGGTACCCAGACTGCCCGTGGCTGGGGAGTAGTGTGTCCATCATTCCCCAACTTCATGGGGAAAAAAAGTAAGTGAAAGAATAGAGTTCTAAACCAAGGCGCTTGCTGAATGGCAGCCCTGTGGGCAGGCTTACCTCAGTCCTCACATGGCCAACCATTGGGCCATCCTACCTCTATGAAGCATCTGCTCACATCCAGCATCTTTCCTCGGGTCCTTCAGTGCTCTCATACTTTGGCTTTTTGCATTGGCCCAGTTATCACACCCATTACACAGATAGGGAGACTGAGGCCAGGGGAGGAAGAAGCCTTCTCCAGGGTCCCACGACAAGGAGTAGTAGAGCTAAGTGTCGTGTGGCTGCTTCACTGAGTTGAACATGTCCATGCATCAGAGCAGCCGTGATTACTCAAACAAGACCCTCTGTAGATGAAGCCTTGTTAACCTCCCCTCGTAGAACGGTTGTTGGAAGGGGAAGCTTCAGTGGTAGAGCACTTACTGTCTAGCATTCACGAGGCCCCAAGCTCAATCCCTAGGACTGTAAGAGGGGTAGGAAGAAGAAGATAAAAGATGTGAGCTGGGTGTGCTGGTATGTGCGTGCCACAACACTGGGAAGGTGGAGAAAGGAAGAAAAGGGATTCAAGAAAAACCTTGAACATGGTAAAGCCTGGGCTACTTAGCATAAGTCTCTCTCTCTCTCTCTCTCTCTCTCTCTCTCTCTCTCTCTCTCTGTCTCTCTCTCGTCTCTGTCTCTGTGTGTGTGTGTGTGTGTGTTACACACATGTACACATGTATGTAGAGAAGGGGAACTCCTCTAGGAGTAGCTCTTTTGCTAGGATCATCCACCCTGTCTCTTGTTCCTTGCCATCTATCTATCTGTTTATCTATGGATTCACATAGCTGTGTAGACAGATCATCCATGCAGACCCGAGTGAGGTAATGTGGCTTTCCAGACGCCGTACAGTTATGGTCCTAGGTGACTCTAAATCCTGCCAAGTTGTCAATCGAAGTTAACCATAACGTCAGGAGAACCCTTACGGGTAAGGGGACTGCCTGGGTTGTCATTCACATGGTTAAAATACTAATGTTGAGTCTCCAATACCATCAAATATCCAGACAGTGTTAAATATTGGCTTGACACCTGTGTGCACACACAGTCAAGTTTGAAAGACAATTCACATAAAGCCTAACACAGCGATAAACTTCAGCGGTAGGAGAGGAGTCATCTTCTCAGACCTCAGAAACAATAGCCTCGAAGCTGGGAGTAGACAACACTGGAGAGAGCTCAGAAAGAAAATTCCAAGAAGCATCACTGGCCTGCCTGCCTTCCATCACCCAGGGCCTCTGGTCCCAGTATTAGGCCCTGCACCTGGGGATAGAGAGGAGGGAGGGAGGGTCTGGGGCCCTTACTAGGCCCTGGGCTCCTTGTACCGACTGAAACAGAGAGAGTAAGGACATAGCTGTGAAAATGGCCATCTGGGATGGTGACTGGTGGCCCTACTAGGCCCAGGGACTCAGGGCAGCCTCAGCATGGCAGGTGCTGTGTTTTAAGGAAGCCCATGCTCTCCTCCGTGGAAGGCTGAGGCAGCCCCCTTTGTCTGCATCATTTCTCCCTCATGGGGGACAGGGAAGAGGAGCGAGGGATGGTTTTGCCAGGAACAAGCAGCCGTGAAGAGACCTGCGCATCTGGTGCTGGTTAATGATACAGCTGCCTTCTGTTGTATGTTTTTAATTCAACAGCAACAACAGAACTCTTTTTTCCCCCTTAAATGAAGTTAAGAGTTTTAAAAGCAGCCCTTGGGTTGGCTGGCTTCACAGTAGTTTATAAGGAAGAAGTCCCCATGGGTCCTAGTATTGACTCTGTCTGGCCTGGCTCGTACCCTGAGACATGCATCCGAAAAGAAGGTTCCCTTAAAGAACTTGGGGATTAAGTCCTGAAAAAATGGGGACATAGGCTCAGTAGGCAATGGTGCCTGCCTCTCTCAAACTTGGTCACGGGCCCTCCTTGTGTCAGAGGAAGGTCAAGTCAATGGCAGGGAATCTATGACCTTCTGACCCCTGTGTAGCCTGGGAATCTAAATTTTAACCTTTCCAGGTGATTCTCATGAATAACCGGAGAGGCCTCCATCTGGAAGTGATGGTGTTGTTAGGAAAAGAGTAACAGCGAGTTAGTCAGAGGTGAGGGCTCAGCCCAACCCCGACCAGAAACTCAGTCTCATGGATGTGAGTCCACCGGGATGCACGGATGTGACTCCATCCATCCACCCTTCAATCAAGGTCATCAGTACAACGTGTTGCAAGGAGCTGAGGTCTCTCAGTGGCCTCCACAAAAAACTCTGTTCCATAGGCCTGGGTGAGCCCAGGCAAGGGCAGGGCAGACGGGAGCCTCCCCTCATCTCTATTTATGTTTTGGGTGAGTTTTCTATTTCTAGTGTCTTCTTAATCTATATTCCCTCTTTTATAACTTACAACTATGCATCTTCTGTTACAGGTATAGGTACCGAGGACAAGGTTTAGCATCTCAGTTATCTTCTCTCTGGGGCCTTGGTTGAAATCCAGGCGTCCAGGAGTCAAGCCCCTTCCTTCTTAGAGCCTCAGGGGAAGACTCTACCTCTACGATCCAACTGCCAGGGGCTATGCTCTGTTCCTTGCCTAGATCCAGGGTCTCAGTCTTTGCTGACAGTGAGGCAGGCCTTTGCCTCTGACACTATTATCTTCTCTCTGCTTCCTGAGCTAAGATTGTCCCTTCGGCTAAGATAACCAAGTCTCACTCATTCAACATCCATAGCTTCCCATCTGCCTTTTCTTATCCACAGTTTAGGAATGTCCCCCCCCCCAACCTCTACTGTTAAGAGCTCCTAAGAAGGATGGGGCAGCAGCTGCTTGGCCCCCTTTGAAACCTCTGAGATCCTAGCGACAGCTACACAAACCTTAGGCCGCGTGACAGGCATCGGGCTGGATGGCCCTGTGCCCATCCTAACCCTTCTGGAACCAAGTGCAGCAACCACCAGCGTTCAGCTGGGTAGGTTGTCCTTGATGACTACCAGGTTGGGAAGCAGAGGCCCCTCCTGTCCCACACGACCTTTAGGTGCAATGTTCTGTAGATATCCTGGGCGAGACCTGCTGTGCCTGCCTTCCTCACTCTGGCTTCTGAGCGGCACAGCAATAGCCACTCAGCAATGTCGCCACTGAGTCTAACGGAGGACTTTGCTTCTTGCCTTTCACAGTACAAGTAAAATATCTCCCATATTTGTCTATCACAAGGATGGGAATCTCCAACATAGGATGGGTGGTGTCTCGCCTCTGCAGACGTGGCTGAAGCCTAGGGGCCCCGGGATGTCCCACAGCCAGGGCTGATGTGGAATCGGCAAGGGAAAAACCGAAGAGGCGTATTGTTCCCACGACTTGCTCAAGGAACCGATGCTCTGTGTGCTCCGCGTGCACCCATGGGTGTGACTGCGAAGGAGGATGGCTGGGTCCTCTGTCCAAGATCCCTGGAACAATATCCCCCACCAGGCTGAACCCACTCACACGTAAGATGGTGTGGCAGCACAGGGGATGGACCCTTGAACTGGGAAGGCTGAGGTGTAGTTTATGGTTCGATTGCTGCCAGCTCTCTCTATTCACGCCCACAGTTAGGAAACAGTCTGCAATGATTGCTTCTGTATTTCTGGAGTGTTCATCTGTACGGTAATTACGGTTGAAAGTACCTTTTTTATTATTTTCTTGGAAGAGGGATGGAGGAACATGTCCCTCCGCAGTTTCAGAGGTTAGCATACTTCAGACGCTGCCTTTTGTTTTTAAACTGCTCCCCCTGGTGGCCACGTGGTGAATAGACTTGAGAGCCTTGAGAATTGGGCTGAGGCTGACCCAGGCTGCCATTGTACAGGAGAGGGTCTGTCTATAGGGAAAGCCCACTGAATCTCTAAAAGGACTAGACATGGGCAAATGGGACACGAGGATGGTCCCCAGGGACTCGAATGTACTCAGAAAACGGTAACGGAAGGAAGAGTGGGGGCTGAACGGCAGATGGGCAATCCCTGGCCTTGCTGTGGGGCAAGAGGCTGGGGGTGTCTACGTGGGAACCAGAGAGGGTGAATTCTGCAGAGAGGCAATTGTGAAGCTCAGGCAGCTGTGTCCCTCTCGAAACAGACCTCTGTGGGCCTTTGTGCTGCCTGTTACATCAGAGTAAGTGTAGGAGGGGGCTGGGGCCAGGGAGCATCTTGCACAGAGCACGACACACAATGAGGTCTCTAATGGAGCTAATTCCAATCAGGCCACCATTGTCAGGTGTGTGCTCACATCCGCCCTCAGCGGGAGTAAGCTACGGCGCACAATGGCACGCAACCAGCGCAAGGATATAGATGTTGAGGGGACACAGCAAGGGGGCCACTGCTGGCCCCAGAATGTTAGGTCTGCTCCTGGATGACCCCTCAAGGCCCTGGGTCCCAGCCAGAGCTGAGCGGTCCTCAGTGTGGACTTCAATCCCAGGTCTGTCAGAGAAGAGGCCACACACCGAAAGGGCTCTTTGTGAAGCTCTGGGACACGCCTGAAACATTTTTGACTTAAAAACATAAAATCTGTTTTATTGTTAATTAGCCATATTAGGAAGTAAAAGATGAAGTTCCCAGGATTCTAGAAAATTCTGAGAGAATTTCTTTTGCGCTGTAACCGATGTTAGTTACTTCGGCTGTAACAAAGTGTCGGACAAAAAGCAACTTAAGAAAGGAAGGTTGTTTTCATTTGTTTGTGTTTGTTTGCTTTGACCCATGCTTTGGGGGTGCGGCCTCATGGGGGTGGGGGGAGGGCTCAGGGTGGCAAGATCATGAGGCAGCGGGCTCATTATATTCACGGTCAGGAAGCAGGGACAGAGGAGAGCTGTACTCTGCTTATTTTCTCATTTTATTCAGTCCAGGACCCAACCATGGAAGGGTGCTGGGCATGTTCAGTTAAACTTTTTAGAATTATCCTTCTAGACAGGTCCAGAGGTGAGACTCCTATGTGGAAGTGAAGATCAGCCATCTTAATAGACAAAGTGAGAGTAAGGGAGCACTCTCACCTTGTATTTCCTGTGTCCTCATCTTTACTTCTGGCCTCAGCAGCCACTCGGGGCTCTCCATCCCTTCCAGATCCATAGCTTCTTTAGGTAGGGCATTCCTGGGTTTGCGTCATTGTTAACACAGTCTGCCCCCTCCCTCCCTCTCCTGAGTTTGACAAGTTGAGGGACCATTTCTGGCTCTTTTCTTGTCTGTTACAGCCCCACTTCTTCCATGAACTTTAGATAAGCAACTGGTCCCTTTCCTGTGCCTTTGCAATGACCTGCATCTCCTTAGCCTGCTTCATACTCCCTCTAGCTGCCCAGGCAGACATTACCAATCAATTTCCTGGGCTAGAGCAGGCTCCCCAGGAGGAGAAACAGAGATCAACCTACCTCCCACTTCTGGTCCGTCCTTGCATTCTGGATCTGGTCTCTTATGACCCCCAGGTATGTAGGAGGCCAAACCCTAGTCTGTTCAACCACACCCAAATAATAACACTAAGATCCTATGGCAAGGAACGTGGTCCCAAGGTGGCTTTGTCAGGGAGGGCCAGACCACACTGTAATTTGGGTCTCTGGGGGCTGAGTGCTGAAATACAGGAAAGCTTAATTTTTTCATTCAGTGCAGCCAGAGATGGAAAGAATAGAGAGAATACAGACCCAAAGATAAGTGTCCCAGTGAAAATCTCAGAACCTGACACTTTTTGCTGCTCCACACGATGTTACAAGCAGAAATTTTCACACCTGAGCTCCTGTGACTGGTGCCCTCAAACTCAAGAAATCAGTTTCCAGCTTCATATATTGGGATGTGTATGAGGCGGGAGTGAACTTCATTGAAATAGGACGTATGTGGGATCAGGGATGAACTTCATATATAAGGTGTGTACCAGGTCAGGGGTGAACTTTGTGTTCAAACTTAGGTTCCATCCTTGGATGTCTCACTAAGTTGATACAAAGGCTCAAAGATTCTGATCTGAGATACCTCTAGGCCTGAGCATTTTGAATTAGGGACCTGCAACCTGTTCCCTGGAGGGTGAATAGAAGGAACCCAGAACAGCCCTGACAGGCACCTACCAAGAAAAGATAGACTCTGGCTCTCATATCAAAGATATGAATGTGTACTCTCTTCATCTATGCATGTGAACTCTTTCCATCTATGGGTGTGTACTCTCTTCATCTATGAGTGTGAATTCTCTCCATCTATGGGTGTGTACTCTCTTCATCTATGAGTGTGAATTCTCTCCATCTATGGGTGTGTACTCTCATCTATGGGTGTGTACTCTTTCCATCTATGGGTGTGTACTCTCATCTATGGATTTGAACTCACTCTCTCCATGTTTGGGTGTATACTCTCTCCATTCTCTCCATCTATGGGTGTGTACTCTCTCCACCTGTGGGTGTGAACTCTCTCCATGTTTGAGTGTGAACTCTCTCCATCTATGGGTATGTGCTCTCTCCATTCATTCTGTCTTTGGGACTGTAGTCTATCTAGTCACATACTAGGAGGTACATGACTGGCCATGTCTGACCATGCCTATGAGGATGCTTCCAGTTGACCCCTTACTTATGAAGAGGTTGCTGCACAAGCATGAAGAACTGAGTTTGGTTACCTGGGACCGATGTAAAAAGCCGGGGGTGATATAGCAAGTGCCTGTGATCTCAACCATAAAAGGGTATTGGTGGTGGTCAGCTTCACCAATACAGGTTCAGTGAGAAACTGCCTCAAAACATAAAATAGAGAGTGATTGAAGAAGATACGAATGTTAATCTTTTGTCTACACACACACTCACAAACACACTCACACACACCGCACACACTCACACACACACACACACACACACACATGCTCCCACTCACTTGCATATACATACACACACGACACACACACACAAGGTCTCTCACACATGCACACATATACACACACATGCTCTCACACACATGCACATACATATACAACACATACACAAGCACTGAGTAGGAACTTTCAGCTGATAGGCTACTTTCCATGCCTGTATTCTTAGTCTCTGCTGAGTTGAGGGGACTCCCAGCCACACCCCCATGCCCTGAGCTCAGCCATCTCTTTCCCTCTGTGGTGGGCTCTGCACTCACAATCCATGAAACAAAATTCACCCTGTCTTCCTTGCCTTGGTCCTATTGGATACTAATACAACACACTTGTGTTTCTTCGTGTGTGTGTGTGTGTGTGTGTGTGTGTGTGTGTGTGTGTGTGCACTTGTGTCCATGTGTCTGTAGAGCCCAAAGGATGATGTCGAATGTCTTCCTCAATTGCTCTCCATCATTTTGTTTTAGGATAGCCTTGGCTATCCTAGAACTTGCTTTGTAGACCAGGCTTGCCCTCAGACACCCCCCTTAAAGTGCTGGGATTAAAAGTATGTATCACTACATCCTGCCTCCCACCTTGTTTTATGACACAGGATCTCTCACTGCCTGGCCACTGAGCCCTGGGTAGCCTCCTTTCTCTGACTCCTCAACATTGGAATTACATTCTCCTGTTGTCAAGCCTGCCACTTTCACATGGGTGCTTGCTGGGAGTTAAACTCAGGTCCTCACGCTTGTGTGGTGAGCTTTTTACCCATCAAACCCTCTCCCAGTTCCACCCTTTCATCTTGCTATGTCTCGCTAAAGGTTTACACACTTCACTGTCATTTCCACGAGCTGATTCTTTGGCTTCCTCCTGTTTGAGGGTTTCCTTTTCTTCACCCTGCTCACGTTCCTTCCATGCACTGCTTCCTGTTTTACTGTGGTAAAATATACACATGGTAAACATCACAGCATGGGCTGTGTTTAAACACAGCTCAGTGGCATCAAGTCTGTCTATACCGTTGTGCAGCTGTCACTGGCTGTTTCCAGAATGTTCTCATCTTCCGCAGCTGCAACTCTGCACCAATTATACAGTTTCTAGATAGGAAAGCAGCATTTGCCCCTGACTTCATGGGGTTGGTAAACTTCATGGCTTCATACTCTTGTGACAGGCCGAGTTCATTCTGTGTGAGGTCTTCAAGAGTCATCCAGGTGGTAGCCCATGTCAGAAGCCCCCATCTTTAGAAGGCTGACTAATATTCCATTGAATACTGCTGTGAATGGGCTATGGCCTATTCTAAGTCACTCTATTTCTGCAAAAGATTATTTTTTAGGCTATTTCTTGCCCTGAGAGATTCCATTTTTTAAAATTCCATCTTGAGGTGGCAGAATGACTGCTTCTGAGAGCAGAATGGGTGTCATCCTGTACATGTATTGGGGTGCATTGAGACTGTAGGGGCACATAAGCATCTTGAAATCCTACCAGGGAAACCAAGCCCCCGAATTAATAGGTGCACCAGACTAAGGAGAGAATGTGACTCCCTAACTAGGACCCCACAAGGAGAGCCCAGAACGCTGTGACAACAGAAGCCCTGTGGGCTGGTCACCTCACCATTCACTGTGTGCATCAGGAGCCAGGCAAAGACTCGCAGCTGTCCTGAGAGCTTCAGCACCTGTCATCTGCCCTCTGCCCACCACGTGTGTACTCACCTGGGCCTCTGACAACTCATCTGCTCGTTTCTTAATCTAAATCCAGTCCTGTTCTCTGCCTCTGCAGCATCTCCTACCCCATGGCTGGGTGCATTAGCAACACAGACTCTCCCTACATTTCTACCAGCCCCCTCCTTTCTCTTCAACTCCTCCGTGGCCTTTAACCTCCTGCAGCCAATCTATGACTTGCTAGATGGATAGACAGATGGTCGATGATAGGTAGATGGATGATAGACAGATGATTGGTGGATGATAAAGATAGATGATAGAAATATAGATAAAGGCAGATAAGATAGATGATTGATAGATTAGACAGATGATAGGTTATATAGATGATTGATAGATTAGATAAAGAGATAGATTAGATCAGTGATAGATAGATGAATAGGTAGACAGACAGACAGATAGATAGATTCACTACACATTATGAGAGTCGAGAGTTAGTTTAAGTCACTAAGAGTGAAAAGGAAACTGTGTTCATCTTGACCAGCTACCAAAGTGAGAGAGAGATTGTCAGCAAACTGCCACCATTTAAAGCACAGTCGCTTGTGAATTCATTGTTTTTCAGCAAGTTCTGAGATGGTAGAAAGATGCAGACATGCCAGTCATGCTGGTCCCGTTCCTGTCATAAAACACTCATGACAAACAGACACTTCTGTCCTCCTCTTGCTTTACCCATTACCAACACCTGGGATTGTGTCCATGTCTGGGTTTGAGATCATGCTGCCTTGATCTCAGGGACAGGCATGCCAGCCACTGCTTCTTTTTGCCTTTCTTGGTGTATTTCTGAATGTGGGACTGCTGGGTTGCTGAGGACTGGCATGTTTCCCATCAACCATGCACACAGTAATTCTCCAAATTACTATGAAGCGATGTCTCATTGTGGGACCTTGACTGATTTCAACACTCAAAGCTCCTTAGCTGTGGGGGTTGAGGATGGCGTGCCATGCCAGTCAGTGTGTTCTGCTGTTCAGAGTTAATGAGGAGGGACTTTACTAACGACTTAATTTCAAAACAAATGGTTATATAATTTAACAGTTAAAGCTATCAACTGTATTTCAAAGCAACAAAAAGAAAACTGCTGCTTAATTCAAGGCCACGCCAGGCTTCCTACTCTTGTGTGACACAGTGGCTCCTTAGACCCAATGATTAAGTTTTTGTAAATTTATGTAATTCTCTTAGAAACAGCAATTATGAAAAATGAAAACCAAAGGACTCGTGGTGGGAAAATCTTGCAATCTAAGGGAGGCGGAGGCAGGCAGATCTCTTTCAGTTACTGCCAGCCTCGTCTCATAGGAAGTTCCAGGCTAGGCAGGGCTATATAGTAAGACCCTGTCTCCACATTAAAAGACAAAGTGTCAAAGGTGTAGTTAAATATTGTAAACTATAGGTCCCCTCAAAGCAGATGCCTCTTAGAACAAGTTACAAAGGTTGATCAGCTGGTTAGCAGATCAGTGATGGCAGAAAGGTTGGAGTATGGCAGGTTCTGAACCTAATTCCGATTTATCTTGGGTTATCTTTAGCTGTCCTTGCCCACCTCTCTGTATGACCTAGCATCCTTGTGCCTGACAGGTGAAACATTTTGAAATGTGTTAACAGATTAATACCCTCCATGGGCCAAAAGGCTAAAAGTGTCATCAGTTAGCATCTGAAGCTATAGCTGAGTTTCCTTGTCTTTGCTATAAACCTTTGACCTGATGTTTCTACCAGTGCATTTCAAAAGTGTCTTAATGTATGACTCTCTTTGTTCTGCTCCTATGAAACTTCACGAAACTGTTGCCATGCTTGAACATGGAATCTGGGGCAACTTGAAACTTTGTTTCTGGGCCTTAGTCCCTCATATCTGGCTCCAGAATAAACTACCTCTTATCCCCTTTGACCTGGCAGTTGTGTCTCTGACATGATCAGGATGCCTTAAGGTGTTGTAATATGTTTGTGTCCCCCTCCCCCCAGCATAATATGCTTATGCTATCACCATCTTAGACTTAGAGATAACATTGGACAATAGCAGGACCACATAGGGGTAACTACGTCTGTGGCCTGTAATGATGGCCATGGGCCTGCTAATACTCATCTATAGTGGGTAGAGTTGGGAGGAGGGTCCTGGGGTCCTCATCTGGGATTCTGGATGATACTAATTTGCCCTCAGCTGCCAATGATCCTGGGATGCTGGAGAATACAGGAAGTAGAAGGTTGGCTGATGATGAGGGTTGATGATGCTTTCCCATCATCCATGATTACATGAGACTCGAGGTGGTACAAGTGTTTGGGGGGTCACCCTTGTTTCTGTAAATTACCCTTCACCCACACTCCTATGGATCAACCAAATGAGCTTACTTATTCACCAAGTTGGGCTTCATGGGGCCTATGGCAGGCTGAGCTCCAAGGGTTCAGCAATTGTATGATGTTGCCTGTTAGCATACAGTCGATCCAACTGGTCTACCTCCAAGGACGTAGCAATTGCTTAAGTCATCACCTGCCAGGTATGCCAGGTGTGTGGCCTGATAAAAGGACGCCCCCATCCCAGTTCTCTCTCTCTCTCTCTCTCTCTCTCTCTCTCTCTCTCCCTCTCTCTCCCCTTGCCCCTTTCTTTGTGTCTCCATTGCTCACTCACCTCCTTCTACAGTTTCCCAGGTCCTCACTCCTCTCCAATACTCCAACCCCCTTAATACTAAATCTGTTGCATGGTATAATTTTTCAGGGGCATACCTTGGCATGGGTCTACCATGGTTCCCCCCTCACTGTTGCCTGCCAGTCACCCATTCTCCTGTGACCCCAGTGAACAATAGTTATCCAAAGCTGGACCTGATGAAGCCCTTGCTTTGGCCTGTTGTAGGTCCCCTATCTAGGGTAGGTAGACATTTACTCACAACTCCCCAGAGAAAGCTAATACAATGACAAAACCAAAGCAAAGAATTGCTAAGAGCTGCCTTCCAGTTACTCAGTGTGTCCTTCTTGTCTGCTAGTTCCCTGGAATCTTGGGAGCTTGTCTTTAGGAATAGCTTGAAATCTGTCCTCCGTCTATTGTTTTGTTGATTGTCTAAACTAATGAGAATGCTAATCATGCAGATTAACTTTAAATACCCATGTATAACTGCTTCTGTTTGAATAATGAGGGAGAAGTGTTCTTCCAGGATTTAGAAACTATTATCTAATTCAGTGAGGGAGTTCCTCCAGTTGTCTGGAAAGCGAGCCAAGTTTTGACGTCTTTGTTATTTTACTCTCATTTTGCTGGCTGACAAAAATGAAAATATCAACCCACATTCAGCTATAATTGTTTGTCAACGAGGGGAGCCCTGATTCTTTACTGAATTGGATATCAATCAAACACTCCTTCATAGTTGGATAATGTGATTCTCTTGCTGGTGATAACGTTTTGAAAGCTGATAATAGATTTTGTACAAAACAGTAAATGATACTGAAGTTAAGATGTAGGAAACTCTGAGAGGGGACTGTAAACCTGTCACTCACAGACTGTTTGGTACATGTCTTCTACTAGATCATTTCCTGTGGAAAGGCAAACATATTGGCTTCCCATATTGGGCACTGAGGACAGACCAAAGAAGGGATCCCACTCATGTCCGGCACAGTGAGCCTACTTACAGGAGCATAGTGACCTAAAGGAAGCCATGTACCTACAAGCCCATCTCAGCATGGGTGACCACCTTCAAAGCTGCACCCCTGCAGCCCAGTCCATGTTCAACCTTTCAGGCAGTTCCACCAGAGAGTCTGGTCTCTCCAGGAGTTCTTTGACATTTTTAATAATCTTGGGGAGGAGACTTGTAAATCTTACAACTTCTATAAGCATTCTGAGCCTTGTAAGTTGCCTTAACTTCCTGCCTCCTCTGTCTTCCAGGACTTTGAGGAATCAACCACAGGACACCTTACATTGGTGGAGCAGGTGACAATAGTGTTTATTGATGCCATCAGAGACCCCAAATATCTTCTTCACAGTTCTCTGGCAGGAATGTGGACAAGCACAACCTTGAAATTCAGAATGGCCCCTGGGTTAGCCTGTTTCTCCAAACCAGGCCACTTGGACCTTCAGGGAATTTCTCTTCCAAGGTAGACAGAGTGTATCTAATGATGTAAATTTGGAATACAATGTGTGTCAGCCTTTTTCACAGCCTCCACACTGCTAGAACTAGTTGATAATCTGGGGGAGGGGTGATCTACACCATACCTGAATGGGTTTCCATCTCTCCACCCCCAATGTGGGGAGATGATTCATCTCAGCCCTGTGCAATGACCCTCCTGAAATTAATTAACCTCTCTGAGCTACGATGACCTCTATCAAATGAGAATAATAAACTTTGGTCTTGTGCATTGGTATGGGAGGGAGAGAGTGTGGGGAGGTCTCTCAGGAGACATATTTAGAGCCCTCCATATATTGAATCAATTCAACTGTTGGGTATCTATTGACACCCTTTTCAAGAGGGCTTCCCGGATACTGACTGGTCATCTGAGGCTGCCTAAAGCTGGACAGTGAAAACAAAAACAAAAAACCAATGGTCCCATAGGGCTGGCATCTGTGCCCAGAGAAAGGGCTACATGCTGGCCTCAAGGTCTGTCCCTTCAGACCACTCTTTCCAAGGCTGCAATTCTCCGTTCTAGGTAACAAGCTCCTGGGCTCAGGTCACCTTTCCATTAGCTATTAAAACGTGAAGCAAACACATGTATATGTAACCAGAAGCAATCTGGTTTCATACTACAGGAAACATGACAATCACCTACAGGCAGAGGTCCTTGGATTGAATTCATAAGACTGTGCAGATAGGGGCCTTGGGGAAGAGGTCAGAGTTTAATAAGCACCAAACTTAAGTTTGCCAAATGAAAAAGTTACAGAATAGGTTTGACTTCTAGCACTGAAATTTTTTTTAAGGATTTATTGTGTTTAATTTTTATGTATTATGGTGTTTTGCCTATACATATGTATACCACATTATGTATCTGGTGCCCATGGGAGGCCAGAAATGTGTGTCAGATAGCCTGGAACTGGAGTTATGGATGGTTGTAAGCTGCCCTGATCCTTTCTACATCTGATGTTTGTTGCTGTAAAAGTATAAAAAATGCTGTCTTTTACCCTGCGCTAGGTCTGTCACCATAGTGCCCCAAGATATCTGGTAGATATCTTCATTTCAGTCAGCAAAGTGTCTCACCCACTTTGCTCTATCCCATATCACACTGCTGATGACTTTTCTCTGAGCCTGACAACAATCTTTCTACCCACCTAGTTCCCAAGGCAGGTTGTCACCATGCCAGACATATACATCCCAATTCTGTGGTGGCCCAGTGTCTCCAGCTACCACATACTGTCTTAAATTTAAATCACCACATGAAAGAACACACAACACAATAACCTCTGATCCAATTGATAAGATAGAATTGCCCACCTAGACATACAAAGCCCTGTACACATCCATCCCTTAAGAACATTCATAACAACATGAAAATGTGGAGAGAGGAATCTTAACATCCACCTCCATGTTCCCTCTGATGCTTCTCCTGCCTCCTCCAGTCTCCTCCTCTCTCTAAAACTTTTCTCTTGCCCGTCCTCCCTTCTCGTCCAATCTTGCACCTGCCTTCACCTGCATAATGACATCGTCCTACACAGGTCCTCTCTACAAGAACAACAAGTATTCTTAACCACCAAGCCATCCCCAGATCCCCTTCCAAACATTGTTTTTCATGGGGCAGAAGATATTGCAGAGTACCCAGTTCCTAGCACCCACATGTTGGCTCAAACCACCTGTAATGATAACCTAGCCTGCCTCTATCTTAGGCTAGGAGGCTCTCTCATAGTAAAGACAAACTAGGCTCCTTCCTGCTTATGATTAAATCTGTTTCTCAAGAATTGGGTTGGGTTGGGGATTTAGCTCAGTGGTAGAGCGCTTGCCTAGCAAGCGCAAGGCCCTGGGTTCGGTCCCCAGCTCGGGGGTGGGGGGGTGGGGGGGATTATAAAAATAAAAAAAAAATTGGGTTACGTCCCACCTGTACCCTAACTACAAATGTTTCTATACTGCCTGTTTCAGGAAATGGCAACTGTGTCTTTGTTTTGAAACGTCGTTATGACCATTGACCACCTTGTTGTAACCACCTTGTAACCATGTCTTTGTTTCAAGAGGTTGCGCTCAGGTTCTCTTCCTTAACCCCCGCCTACCCCGACCTACTTGTCCCTCATTTGGGTTCTCTGCTTGCCTGTACACCTGTGTGCCAGAGGAGGGCATCAGATCCCATTACAGATGGTCAGGAGACACCATGTGGTTGCTGGGAATTGAACTCAGGACCTCTGGAAGAGCAGCCAGTAGTCTTTACTGCTGAGCCATCTCTCCAGCCCTCAAGCCCCTACTCCTGAACTATAAAAACCCATATTTTACCCATGTCCAATGTTGATCTCTTGAACCCCACCTTCAGGGAGAAGCAGCCTGTGTACATGAAAAAACAAAACAAAACAAACAAAAAACAACAACAACAACAACAAAAACCCAAACCCTCACTTAATTAATTTCTTTCTTTAATGAATTTGACCATGAGTTGGGTCCATGGTCTATCTCCTGCATCTGTGGGATTAATGGTAACGAGTTTCAGGAGATCCAACATCCTCTTCTGACCTCAGAGGGTACCAGGCATCCAGGTGGAGCACAGACACGCATGTAGGCAAAATAATCATACATGTAAAATAAAACAAATATAGATGGAAGGAAGGAAGGAAAGAAGGAAGAAAGGGAAGGAAGGAAGGAAAGAAGGAAGGAAGGAAGGAAGGAAGTCAGTCTAGTGTGTGTAGCAGCACAGCTGCGAAAACGTATGTAATTCTACTGGACTGACATGCCTGGCAGTGGTCAGGATGAAAATGTCATATAATTTACTAGAATGTTAAAAATGAAAGTGTAAAAATACACAATCTCAGGGCTGTGGAGGGAGGCTCAGTAGGAGCTCTTACAAGATAGGTCCTAAACTCCATGGTATGGGGGGGGGGGGCCCGAGGGGCACAAAGAGAAGTGGGTAGGGAGAGAGAGGGAGGGGGAAGGCAGGAGGCGGGAGGAGGAAGGGGAGAAGGGGATGGAGAGACTGGAAGATATATAAAGAGAGGAAGGAAGAAGGGGAAGGAAGAGAGAGACAGGAGAGGAGGAACAAAGAGTGACAAATCCCTGGCAGGCAGATGGACTTGAGAAAGTGGTTACTTAATACCTAAAAGTGGTTCTTACCCCTTCTTAAGACAAAGACTTAGCGGGCTGCCTCTCCATCACAAAGGGCTCTGTTGCTATCGCCTTTCAAATCTCCCACCAGTTGCTCTGGTGGTGGGAGCCAATCGGCTTCCTTGTCTTTGTTTAGCTCATCCAATCCTCTGCCTTAGCCCAAAGCTGCTAATTCCGGGGAGAAAGAGGATGCTGCAGTCCTGAACAATGAGTCCCACTGGCACTCCTAACACACTCCACATCAACTCTGTCTCTCTGTCTCTCTGTCTGTCTGTCCGTCCCTCCCTCCCTCTCTCTCTCCCTCCCTCCCTCCCTCCCTCCCTCTCTAAGGCAGAAATCTTGCTTTTCCTGCCCTTTTAGTCTCTAAATCAGCAGAGAAGAGGAATCCATTCCTGTAACCCTTAGGAGACATGCCTTCTGAAGGCACGAAGGTGTAGTCTCTATGTGTGAATGACCCGTGAAATTTTAAAGCAAAGTTAAATCACTTGAGATGACCTGCAGTGGAGAGGGGCTGGCAGCAGGCTTTAGACTCTGCTGGAGGCATCCAGTCACTCAGGCCAATTGGAGCCCACCCTGGGTTGAACTCTGCCCCATCGCCCCCCTCCTCCAGAAGTACCCCACTCTCTGTAAATGTGACCTTAATTGGAAGCAACACCTTTGATGATGCAAGGAAGAGGAGGTCAAACTGTATCGAAGTGGGCCCTAAATCCATTAATGTGTGGTGTCTTTGTGCGGAGGTGGGACATACACTCAGGGTGAGAGTGCACAGCTGTGAGTTGGAGATTGTCAGGATTGCTGAAGTGTACAGAAGAGAGAATCTTGATTGACACTCTGCTCCAGAAGTGGGAGGAGATAAACTCCTGAGCCGGGGACCTGCAGGAAGCTACCAGAGGTTAAAGGTCAAAGGCAGTCCAGCCATTGGTGTCTTGATCAAATGACCCCTACCCTTTCTCCTGCAATTTCAACGCAAAAGCCCAGGGAACTAGGGTTTCACCTGGCATTCTTTGCACAACTGTCCCACTTTGCCTGGCTTTCCGTATGTTTCAAGGGATCGGACTCTCTCTTTTGGCCTCTGCAGGTACTCTTGTGGTACAGTCATCTACATGTAAGCAAAACACTCCGTCAAGTAAAATAAACCATGTTTTAGAAGTTTTCTGCAGCTAACAAAGAGAATCAGTCTCCCTAGCTGGAAGTGTGCAAACCAGAGGCCCTCCCATATCACTGCCACCTCTTTTCAGACATCACCAATCAATAGCAGATGCCCAGTATGTGTGACTCATGCTCTTCCTGGATGCCAAGCAGTTCTGGGTGGCATGGTGCTGTACCCACTTCTTAACAGCACCTGGCTTGTCCCACAGGATACTAATGAGACCAGACCAAGGCCAACAAACCAATCTGGTGGATCGTGTCAGCAGGCTCATCCATTCTCGGGACCGAAAGGGGTACACACTTAAACCAGGGTCAGCTAGACATACTACACCTGCCTCACATACTGGGCCTCTAAGCATCCACTAGCCTGAGACGTTTTTCTCTCTGAAGAGGGCAAACGCAGATGTGTCAGAGAGGGTCCTGAGGAACCTTCCTATGAGCAATCTAGCTGTAACTAATTAAAGCAATCCTTATCCAACCATTCGGCTACCAAAAATAACACTAACCATGCACACTGACAGCACACATACACATTTGAACCGACATTCACATACAGTACGAGGGAAATAAAGGAGACAGGAGTATTTAAAGCCTCTTGATAACTGGGATGACTACAGTTGCTTCAGGTGAGCCCCTGCTCACTAGGAACTGGTGACCCTGTCTCCCCAGGAACCTCGAGTGGACCATGTTGGCAGCAGAAATCACCAATCCAGAGTCCTAACTCAGAAAAGCAGGAAGGCTACTTGGCAGATGCTGCACAGTGCTGTCCGATGGAAGGGGCTACAGGTGTGTACCCTGAGAGGTGGCTTCTGGGAAGGAAAAGTTTATTACCTCATTAAAGGATAATAAGCCCTCCCACGTCCTTGTGGGTAGGAACAGAGGCTACCCATCCTGCCACCTTTTCATATGGAGATTTAAATTCTCAGGGGAAACAATCAAGCGGATGTTTACATTTATAGTGTTTCCATGGAAACCAAAGGTAGTGGTCCAAGGTTTAAATAGCCCTAAGCTGTTTAATAGCACACCGGAGGCTTAAGAATTGCCCACCAGACCTGCATAAGTAATCGACTAGAGTGGGGGACACATTGGGGGGTATGAATAAACGCAAGTTGGAATTTTCTCAGGTCATTTTGATGGACAACCAGGCTTCAGAAGCACCAAGCCCAAAGCCTGCCTAAATCACTTGCTTAGTTTATGCTAAAGATTAAAGATTAATTTGACCTTTACATAAATTAGTGGAATCCCACTTTTTCTTGACTACTGTGAGATTCACCCTTAAGTGTGCCTCAGGTTTCAGTTCAGAGGCCGGCAAGCCGCTTTTTTATTTTTTTGACTTTTTTTGTTTTGTTGTTGTTGGTTTTTTTTTTTTTTTTTTTTTTTTGTAAAAGTCCAGAAAGCAAATGTTTGGAAGGCCCCCTGTCACCACTAATGCGGGCTTCTTCTAGAAACCTTTCAAAACACGCACAGCACATCAGATGAAGCCAGGTGTCTGGTTGTTGAAGAATTCTGTCCTCTGACAAAATAGCCACCAAGGCTATTAAGTCATCTGAACCTGCTTGTCAACCTCTGTTACTCTGGGCTTGTTGAGTGTCCAGTATTGTTTGTGTAGTTCCCTCACAGGAGGGCGAGGGGAGGGGATTAGACCCTCACCTGAGATTCCAGTCACCCCTCTGCTGTGTTGTCCTTATTGCAGGCAACCTTAGAGTCTGGAAGGGACTTGGAGAAGTTAACTGGAGGGGGCTTCATCTTCCTGGTTATGGGAAGCCATCTTCTTTGGTGAATAGGAACTTTGCAGTGTGGCAGCTTTGAGGCCAACCCACACACTCCTGTCCATCACCCAACTGTAAGTTAAGAACACCCACAGCTCACCCTAGGTGACCTTTGGTGGCTTCATACTTTTGTTTTGTTGTTGGGATTGCATGTGGAGGGACTAGGTCTCCCCAGGGAAGGGATTCTCCAAACACAGGTCATAGTTTGGCCCCTCCCTCGAAGCGATTTTATTATTCACACTGCATTTCCACTGTAAGAACGTACAAACTCGTCTCTGTTCCTGCCGAAGGACGTGGGAGCGGTTTGTACGTTCCGTGATCCAGACAACCATGTGGTGAGCAGTCGTGAGCAGGTCTGGCTCATGTGTGCTTGGGCTGTCCCTGCTGGGTGGCAGGGTTATGGGAGCTTTGGTCTTTAGTAGAGTTCTAGAGTGTCTGTAGCCATTCACACAAGGTGAGAGGTTTGTAGCCACTGCACAACCTTCCTCATGCACGGTTGCCCAAGGTTTTCACCTATGACAATTCTGATGAATGTGTTAACTCATTCTGGTTTCATTCATCACTCTGCCCCGTGAACAACATCAAGGTCATGTGTAATTTACACCTGTCTGTTTGGTACTTCATATATTCTTTTTTAAAACATGTTTATTATATATCCATGGATATTTTATCTGCATATATGTATACATGTATGAATATATATATTTGGGCCCAAGGAGGCCAGAAGAGGGTATTGGATCCCCTGGGATAGTAATTACAGAAGGTTACAAGCTGCATGTAGGTGCTTGGAACTGAACCCAGGCTCTCTGGAAGAGCTGCCAGTGCTCTAACCACTGAGCCATCTTTGCAGCCCAGAAACCCCACTCTTTAACAAATTACGTCCACTGTGTGGAGTTATCCTCTCTCTCCGATTCAGTTTGTGCAGGGATCACTATGAATGTGACCTGGAAAGAAGGGGCAATGAGAGTTAGGGAACAGGCAACCCGAGTAAAGAACCATGAACACAGGTAACCCTGGAGGAGACTGGAACCCTACCTTTCTACCTTTCTATCCCCTGTAACCTGGTTCCCCTGAAGGCAGGTGGGCCACAGCACACGTTCGTGTGTCCAAGGCAAAAGCTATCAATCCTTGGCTCACTTGAATGCCGCAGGCTCGGGTGCTATCAAGCCTGGCACATCTTCAAATCTTGAAACTGTAAAAAGCAGAAAACACCATTATTTTATTCGCGGAGTAATAAGACCGTGTTAGGGAGAAAGTCATGAAATTTCCATTAATTCCTAAGTTTGCGGGGAGAACTACGAGGGACCCTGAGTGCTTTTCTCCTATCATTGCGAAGCCCTCAGGGGACCGGGCTGACTCTATATGTTCTCACAGGAGGATCTTGATGAGAGAAGCTCACCCTTGGTATTACTGAGACTGGGCTTAGGAACATAAGGCCTTCCATGGTCCACAGTGCACTGCTTATGTGTAACAGAACAGTTACCTATGGCGTGGCTCTCCTGTGTGTGCTTTGACATTACTGCTGGTGTATTTCCTCCATGTCCCTCCCTCCCCCCATCATTGCCCTCTTCCTTCTCTTTATCTCCCTCTCTTCTTCCCTGTCCATCTTTTCCTTCCTCCCCTTCTCCTCCTCTCCTCCCCCCCCATCTCCGTCATCTATCGTCTCCTCCTCTTTTACCTCCCTTCTCCTCCTACCTTGCACCTTCACCTTCCTGTTTCTCCACCTTTCTCCTCCATCTTGGTACTGCCTGGTTTTGTGTGTCAACTTGAAACAAGCTAGAGCCATCAGAGAGGAAGGACCCTTAGGTAAGGAAATCTCTCCACAAGACCCAGACATAAAGGTATTTTCTCAGTTAGTGATTGATGAGGAAGGGCCCAGCCCATGGTGGGTAGTGCCATCCCTGATATGGTAGTCTTGGGTTTCATAAGAAAGCAAGCCAGGGGAAGCAAACCAGTCAGCAGCACCCCTCCATGGCCTCTGCATCAGCTCCTGACTCCAGTTTCCTGCCCTGTGTGAGTTCCCATCTTGACTTCCTTCAGTGATAAACAGCGATGTGGAAGTGTAAGCTGAATAAACCCTTTTCCTCCCCAACTTGCTTCTTGGTTGTGGTGTTTCGTTGCAGCAATAGGAACCCTGACTAAGACACTCTTCCTTCCTCTTCACCCCTTCCTTCTCCTCTACTTCCTAAATTCTCTTCCTCCTGTTCTCAAATCACCTGGATGCTGCCCCCACCAGACCCCTTGCTCTCCCTCTCTCCCCTCTGGCTTGCACGGTTCCAAGAATACATCCTTTCCTGCACCAATGGAGGCTGCTGCCTGCTGGTTCCTCAGTTGCCACTGACTAGCCTCAGGTGGGTGGATCTACAAACAATACTGATGGTCCCACACCCACAATCCCCACTCAAGGGGGCAGGGGGAGACTGAATGCCGGAATGCAATTTCCACATGGTTATGACAGGTATAGAGGGACAGGGCCAGAGACCAATGTTGGGAAAGGAACTACTGAGATGGTGCTGGGGTTTCAGTGTGGAATGTCCCTCACAGGCTTGTATGTTTGAATACATAGAGTCCCAGCTTGATGGTGTTTTTTTTTGGGGGGGGGGCTTGTGGAATCTTTAGGAGGTTGAGGCTAGCTAGAGGAAGTGATAGAGGAAGTGAGTCACTAGGACGTTGTCCTTAAGGTTTATAGCTCAGCTCCTCTGCCTGTTACTTCTCTGTTTCCTGTTCCACCAAGATGCAGTCAGGCAGCCACTCACTCCTGCTGCCACAGCCGTGAGCAACTCCTACCATGCCCCACCCATGAGGATGGATGAACCTTTCCTCTGGTAGGTGTCTCTTATCTACCACTACAATAGGAGAAGTCACTCATTCAGAACCTCACACCTACTCCAGATGAGCAGTGTCTCCCTTCCCTGAATAAAGCACAAAGCAAACATCTTGCTGGGTCACTCTGTCTTGAGCATCACAGGAGACTGGGACTCCTGGGGACAAATGGTCTCTTTTTGGAAGACGCTAGGACACACTTGGGCATCCCTTAAGGCAGGCTGTGTTTTCTGGGCTGGGAAAACAATGGGTAAGGAAGCCATCTCCCTGTCCTGCGATGTCGGTCCATCCTCTCTGTGTGTGTCTGTGTTCGTCCTCTCTCTTGGAACAAGGACCATAGTCATGTTGAACTAGGACCGCCCCCTTCCCTGGCGTGACCTCATCTTAACTGATTACATTGACCACTGACCCTATTTCCAAATAAGGCAATGTTTCAAGATCTGGGGCTCTGTGAAACCTCAACAGTACATTGCGGAGGAGGGGGAACATAATTCAAGTTTTCAAGGAAGAGTCCTCCACTACAAGTTCTTAATAAAAACATCACTATGGAGACAGAAGAAAAAGGTAGGAGTCAAGAGATGTCAACTTCTGTTTATTTCAGTAGTCAAAAAGTCCGCCATTTTCCCCGCCTTCCTGTGTTCAATGGGATAGTCTTCGTTACTCAAGAGCCTCCAGCCATACCGGTGTCTTCAGGTTGGGGCTGTGGGTAATATTTCAGTTAGGACACTGAAACAAGTCTACGTCAGGGGTCCATGAACGGTGGTGCTAAGGAGTATGGCTAGGTTTACTGTTTCTTGTGAGGAGTTAACACTGACCAGAGGGAGCCAAGCCCCTTCAGTTGAGAGGGTCTACTTGGCTATTCCCTCAGAAGTGGAACATCCCCTCCTGGAGGGAGGCACATGAGATTCCAGAAGTAAAATAAAATCTTCAAGTTGGGAGAGCTGAACTGCATGGGACTTAGAAGGCCCACCCCAAGGTTATGGAAGCAGCAGATAATTGCTTGGGGACAGAACTTTGCTGGGGGCTTCCTGGAGGCGACCCGGATCTCGAATGCAGCTTTTTTTGAGTTGTCACCTATGCTTGGGTGGGCTTATGGATGACACAGGTTGTTGAAATAAAGCTGATATACACTGGGTGAAGATGTTTCTATCGGTCCTTGCCTGCCTACGGTACCTTTTGATTGGTTAAAATAAAAAGCCCATGGCCTATAGCAAAACAGGTAGTAAGGGTGGGAGGGACATCCAGCAGAGAGGGGAACTCTGGGAAAGAGAAAGGCCAAGATTCACTACGGAGACACGGAGAAAATCGGACATATAGGAGCAACTACGTGACATACCTTAGATTAGTATAAAAGGGATAATTGAGTTACAAGCTAGTTGGGAACAAGCCTAGTTTAAGGCCAAAAGCTATTAAGTATTAGTTTCCATGTCATTACTCGGAAACTGGGATGGGCATAGAAAACTCTTACTTTTACAGCGGGTGCATTTGAGCTGTCCATGACCTTGTAAGTCACCCAAGGAAACTCACTTTTTGCCAAGATTGACTTCAGTGGTTTCCTTAATTTTTTTTTTTTTTTTTTGGATCCCTATCTGGACTGAGTAGATATCTGTTTATTTCTTCCCAGGAGAAGTCTCAGATGTTAGGAAAGTCTGTTAATCCAGTTGTTCCTAGGGCTTGGGGGATGGGGAAACAGTGGGCTTAGGGTTGTCAGGCGGGATGTGCATCTGTACTGACCTAAAGCTCTGCTCCAAATAAAGTGTAACCTGGGGTCAGAATGATGCTGGGTCCACGATGTGGGTGTTGTTATGTATGCACAGTGTAACACTTGTAAATTAATTGAATTTTCTGGCCACAGTATCCTCAATTGAGTTCTTTGCAGGATGGAGATGGAGAGAGTGTGAAGTGCCCACAGAGTTCCTGGCATACAATGGCACAGTGGGGGTTTGACTGATTCAGACAGGAAGGGCTGTGTACTCATCCATCTCTGTCTAGATGGTCTAGGGGGCTCACAATGGTACTTGAGTAGAAAAGGAGGGCAGGGCTGCGGGTAGATCAGGAGGTGACATACAATAGAGTTGGCTATAACAAAGACATCTACCTCCCATGGCTCATCAGCAGGATTAGGGGTAGAGAAAGGAAATTGTGGTTTTTCCACGAATTTAGCAAGATGGAATAAACAATTCAAACACTCAAGCAACACACAGATCTTTTGGTCATAAGAGCCTTGAGACTAAGTCTTCTTTTTTTCTATTTTTTTTTCTTTTTTTCGGAGGTGGGGACCGAACCCAGGGCCCTGCGCTTGCTAGTCAAGTGCTCTACCACTGAGCTAAATCCCCAACCCTTTTTTTTCTATTTTTTAAACTTTATTTTTATTTTATGTATGTGTGTGCGTGTGCATCTGTGTATTTTGCCTATATATATATATACACACACACACACACACACACATATATGTATATATATGTGTGTGTGTGTGTGTGTGTGTGTGTGTCTGAATGAGAGTGTCATATCCCCCTGGAATAGGAGTTACAGCCAGTCATGAGCTGCCATGTGGGTGGTGGGAATTGAACCCAGGTCCTCTGGAAGAGCAGCCAGTGCTCACTCTTAACTGCTAAGCCCTCTCTGCAGCCTAGAGACTAAGTCTTCTATTAGGGGTGACAGGTAAGGAACTTGGAAAACGTGGCCTGCCCCATATGAAATCCACCAGAAAGACATGCAGCCCCTCTTTGTGACTGGCAGTTGTCTTGAGTTAAAGGGATCACCAGTAGAAAAGGTTTAAGAAGCCAAAAACCTGTTATAGGATCCCCAAAGGTATCAGAGTGACCAAGGCAGAAACGGTAAAGGCCTCATCTATGACCAATTCAGAGGAGGAGTGGAGTCCTCTGGACAACATGGAGTCAAGGGTAGAGGAGAGTGTGGTCATCTGCCTGCAAAAGTGAAGTCAGACGTGTGAGGAAGAGCGGAGAGTGGTCCGGAAGCTCAGTGTGTGTATTTTTTGGTTGTTGTTTTTAGGTTTTTTTTTTTTTTAAGAATTATTTATTTATTTATCTTATGTACACTGTAGCTGCCTTCAGACACGCCAGAAGAGGGCATCAGATCCCATTACAGGTGGTCGTGAGCCACCATGTGGTTGCTGGGATTTGAACTCAGGACCTGTGGAAGAGCCATCTCTCCAGTCCTGGATTTATTTTTTATTTAATTGCTTAAAGATTTTGTTTCCTTTTAGGCGTCGGAGTATTTTGCTTGCGTGTGTGCTCGTGCAGAGTGCTCATGATGATCATGCCTGGTGCCTGTGGAAACCAAAAGAGAAGGTCCTATCCCCTGGGAGGGGAAGTACATTGTGACCAATGTGAACCAGCACAAGGATGCTGGGAATCAAAAGCAGGTCCTCTGCAAAGTGTTCTTTCTTAACCCCTGAGCCACCTCTCTGGCCTCCTGCTTTTTACTTTTTAATTATGTGTGTGTGCACACATCCGTAGACTCCAGAAGAAGGGCACCAGATTCCCTTACAGCTGGGGTTATAGAAGGGTTGTGAGTTGCCTTCTTGGCTGCTGGGACCTGAGGTTGGTTCTCTGCAAGAGCAGTGCATGCTGAACTTCTGAAGCATCTCTCCAGCTTCACGGTGTTTGGTTTTCTCTTTGTATAAAGTGGTAGCTACAGAGACTCAAAGGACTGAGTTTTGGAACCAGCAGAGCCCTTTAGACACCATGTTCAGCCACCATGATATGCACCGAGGCTCACTTACGTCAATTTGAGTGTCATTATAAGAGGTTGCTTTTTAAAAATTTACATATAATTATATAATTTAAATACTTAATTATCTAATTTATTACTACTTATCAATTGCTAATTTTATACAATTATAAATAATTTCACATAATTATGTAAACTATTTGCATGGTTCAAAGTCACATCCATGAACTCGAGGTACTGAGGGAAGACTAGCTTTTATCCCTGTCCTTTGAGCTCTGGTCCCTTTTCTCTTTCTGACCAGGTGGCTCACATACAGGTGGTGTGAAGATTGGGAGTCCAGGAACACGCACTGGCAGATGTGTCTGGGGTGGCCCTGGCTCCTGCTCTGTACTCTGTGTCTTCTCTTGTAGAAAACACATGAGGTCTCCTGGGGTCTCTATGACCTCATCATATCCCAAAGCTCCCCTCCCAAGCCCCACCCCTTTGAGTAAAGAGTTTTAATATATAAACCTGGAAGAGACATAGACATTCAGGCCATAACAACAACAACAACAACAACAACAACACACACACACACACACACACACACACACACACACACACACACACTCCCCCAAACAACAACAAAAACCACCCTCAAGGGATTAACCTTATAACCTCATGACCCCTATTTGTTTTTTTTTTTGTTTTTTGTTTGTTTTTTTGTTGTTTTTTGACCCATTAATCTTTAGAATAAATAGGATTGCCAGGTTCAAGAATAAACACATAGGCCATTTTTTTTCTTTAAGGATGTTCAATTCATAGTATATCCTCCTATCCCACTGCACCCCACCCCAGCTGTGTGTAACAGTACCTACCTCGAAGGCTCACCTCAGAGAATGGCTTCTTCCCCTTGGCTATTTTACCAGCCACCCTGGTGTCTCATCAGTGACCCGTCCTAAGGCTCTGCTCCTAGCAAGGTCAGGCTTGTTGGCATTTCTTGTTGGCAAGCGCTCTACCACTGAGCTAAATCCCCAACCCCGCTTGTTGGCATTTCTATGCGGCCATTTTTGTGCTCCATTGGTGCCTGCTTTTCCTGTTGCCTGGGAACCCATGCCTTACCCCTGGTTCCTGAACATGGACAGACTTGCCAACTGTGAGGACCACTCCTTTCTAGGACTGCTTGATTGCCTCTTTGTGCTATAAGTTAAATGTTCCCTTCCCGTTTGGGTGGTGTTTTCTCTCCCTTGGTTGGCTGTTCTGTTTTATGCTACAGTGAAGGCAACGGGGGTGGGGTGGGGTTGGGGGGGGCTTTTGCAGGCTAGGCAAGTGCTCTACCACTTAGTCATGTTTCCGTATATGCCCAGCCCTCTTTAAAAAAAAAAAAAGATTTATTTATTTTACATATGTGAGTACACTGTCTTCAGACACACCAGAAGAGGACACGGGATCCCATTACAGATAGTTGTGAGCCACCATGTGGTTGCTGGGAATTGAACTCAGGACCTCTGAAAGAGCAGCCAGTGCTCTTAACTGCTGAGTCATCTTTCCAGCCTGCTGAGCCCTGCCCTGCCCTGTCCTCCCCTCACCTCTCCCCTCCTCTCACCTCTCTCCTCCCCTCCTCCCTTCCCTCCCCCTCCTTTCCCCGTCCCCCTCCCCCTCCCCTCTCTGTGTCAATCTCCTGAGTAGTCAAGACTAAAGACCTGCATCTAGAGCTGTTGAAGCAGAAGTCTAGCTGGCTGAAGAGGTGAAGGCTCTTGGGTCTAAGCTCCCTGGATGTTACTTTCTGAACTCCAGGCAGAGCATCTGCTCTGTATTTCCCACACTGTGCTGATTCCAGAGGCTGACCTCCATGGTCACTCCACAATGTCGGTTTCAGCGAACCAACACGATACTTTCTTAGCCATTCATGGACGTGCTTGCCTGAACCTATTATTTTATTAGGGGTTCAACGGGTGGTTTATACGAATCTGTCTTTTTTAGCTAGTCTCTCTCTGATGTTGGTTCTTTCACTTAATCTGAATTTTAACTCATGAGAGAAAGCCCAGATAAAGGTTTTGCACTTGTTTATTGATTCACTACTGTATTTGGGGTACACATGTCAGAGGATGACTTGTGGGAGTCAATCCTCTCTTCTCACCATGTGGCCTGGGAATCCAACCAGGTCGGCAGCGTTGAGCCCTCACTGGCCTCCACTTCCATGTTGTTTTGTTTTTATCTGTCACTCTTTAGAACCATTGAATTATGATACATAAGGAGTGTGTTTGGCGCTCTGTAGTCTTGGAAGCCTCTTTTAGTAGAAAACACAACCGTCAGCCTAACTCCAATTTTAGGGGATCTGGTGCCCTCTTCTGGTCTCTACAGGAACTGCATGTACGTGCTGGACACAGGCAAAACACTCATACACATACGTATTTTAAAATAGAAGATAAAGACAAAGAGTTAACAGGATTTTCTTTAGTTCAGTCTATAAAGAAGCTTACCTGTAGGGCCACTGAGAGGGCTCAGTGGATAACAGTGTTTGGCACCAAGGCTAATGACCTGAGTTTGACCCCTGGAACCCGGGAATAGAAGAAGTCAAGTTGTCCTCTGACCCCAAACAGCACAGACACACACACACACACACACACACACACACACACACACACACACACACACACTGCTTTTCAGTTCCTTAGAACACTCCTTGTTAGAATGTCCAGTCATAGCTGTGCTGACAGGATAGTTAGCCCGACGGCCTTCGTCTCAAGGCGATGCTGTCCTTCATGGACTCCTACAATTCTTTCCTTCTGTTTTCCATTTTCAGAAATTGTCCTCCCCCCTTAATTTAATATTATGTTTTTAGAGCCTTTTTTTTTTTTTTTTTTTGGTTCTTTTTTTCGAAGCTGGGGACCGAACCCAGGGCCTTGCACTTCCTAGGTAAGCGCTCTACCACTGAGCTAAATCCCCAGCCCTTTAGAGCCGTTTTAATTGGTCTGTGTATATACCTATTTGTGACTCTGGGTTCACGTGTACCACAGCGTATGTGGAGGTTGGAAGACAATCTCATCGCGTTAAACACAAGAGCTCTTACTTCGTCCCTGGGTACTCTGGGCCAGCTAGCCTGCCAACCTCTGGGACTTCTCCTGTCTCCCTTCTCATCTCCCTGGAGCTGGAGTTACAGGAGGTTGTAAGCTGCTCATTGTGGGTGCTGGGAAACCACACGTTTGTCTTCTGCAAGAGCAGTGACCACTCTTAGCCACGAAGCTATCTTTCCAGTCTCCATCTTCGTTTGTGATTACATAATTACATGTACCTGCATCCAAGAGCAAAATGATATGAGATTGATGTTCATTTAAGCCCAAATTAGTGTCCTTCCCTCTGTCCATCACCCACAAGACACGGTCTAGGCTTCCTTTGTATTCTACTATTTTGCTGTTCTGATGTAAGGATCCTTGCAAATGAATCCCGCTCTTTCCACTTCTCTGGGTGCTTCTCTTTGTGTAAGTTTTTTTCAGTTCTTCCTTGCAAGGCCCTGGCATCTTCCTACAGCCAAACCTCCATGGACCCCAAGTTGCCACCAGCAGTGCAGAAGATCGCCTGCTTCTGAGATTCAAGAGCGAGCAATCAGAATTTCAGATGTTTTTAATTTGACAAGTGGCAATTTTAATTAGTATTTCTCATTTTATAAAGGAAGCTGAGCATCCTGCAACAGGATTCAGGGCCGTATGCTTGCCTCCCGCTGGGAATCATGTTAATATTATTTGCTTGCCTCCCCCACCCCCACCCCTTTGATTCGATTAATTCTCTGCGAGGGATAGAATGTACTCCAGGCCCATCCATGTCCGCTACGTGGAACAGAGGCGATGGACACACTTTGACTTGTTTATTCCAATTCCTTCTCCTTTGTAACATTTATAAATATGTTGTCTACAAAGTGTGTGTGTGTGTGTGTGTGTGTGTGTGTGTGTGCGCGCGCGCGCGCGCGCGCGAGGGTCTTTGTATGACCCCGTATACTCACTCACTTCTTTGGGATAAACCCTAGGAACACAGTATTGGGCTTGTGATCTCTGTGTTTTCAACTTTGTAAAGCTTCAAGGTTCACTGTTGCACATCCAGGTAGTAAACCTGCCTCATGCTTTAAAAAAAAAAAAAGAATTAAAACGCATAAAACTTGTGTTTCAGTTCCAAACGCAGGTATGTGTTAGAGCTAAACTTCCGGCAAAAGCTAAAAGCCCCCTCTTCATCTTAAACACAATTTAGGACTGCAGAGTGGCCTCAAACCCTGCTGGGGATTGGGGCTGGCTTCCAGCAGCCATGACCGGGACCTAACAATCCCTTCCCCCTTTTTAGTTGGACAAAGTTCACATTGTAGCAAACCAACTTCGGAATACTTGTGAGGACCTCTAAGTTGCATATACTAACAGGGGGTGGGGGTGGGGTGGGTAGGGAATACCCGGCTTTGGGACTCTTCAGCCGGACTCGGCCTGCAGCTGGAATCCTTGTTAGTCACTAAATTGTTTTTATTGTTTATGCTGCTGCGCATCCTTTCCATCCACAAGAGGCAAAAATAAAACATTGTCATTGGATCGTCCAATCCTATCGACTCTGAAAATGTGAATTCAGGTACCAGGGGGTTACACCCTCCAGTTTCTCCCAGGAAAGGGGACCTAATTATTCTTAGGAATGCAGGGTAGCCCCCGTGGCTCAGGCCACAGTACTTACCCCAAAACACTTCAGGCAGCCACTCACAAGACATGACGACAGGACGTTATGCTGCCTACAGAGGACAGGCCTTAAGCTAGGATACAATGGTGTTGTCCAGCTGTGAGCCCAGGATCGCCCTGGCATCTCTGTGGATGAAGCAGGAGCCCCGTTCCTCATGGATATACCATCACAGCAAGAGTGTGCACACCTTATGAAGTCGCTGGCGTGGGGGAACTTCAAGAAATGGACTTGAGTTCTCCTCAGATCCTCAGGGGCCAGGCCCAGCACCTGTCTCCTCAGAGCTACATCCTGGATGGTCATGCAAGATTTACCACAAAGCCAGAGATGTCAAGTCTAGAGTAAGAAACTAGGAGAAGAGTCCAGGCACGGAATGGACCCTGACCAGGCAGAGGCATCGCCCACCTGACCTGCTAATGTCCTGGTTGGACACAGAGGGCTCTGAGCTCTTAGCTTGGTATGATGGTCCTCACCAGTCTCCTGCTTAATTGGCACTGGGGTTGTATGAAGTAGGATAACAGTTGGGGCGTTGTTCACCTCGAACATTTGAATTTTTAAAATATCTTTTCACTTTCAAAATGCGTGCCCGGTGACAGCAAGTAAGAAGCAAAGTCTCCTGCTTTCTGCAAGATGAAAGCAGTCGGCTAGAACTCAGGCCACCATGCGTCCTCTGCTGGGCGACTGGGAGAAGGCACCCGTTCAAGTTTTCTGAATCTCAGCTGCAGCCTGGGCAGTGGCCGCTAGAGGGAACCATAGTCCCCTGTCTCCCAAAGTGAAGGCGAAGTTTATCTAATAGACCAAATTTTATAAACAGATGCAAATACTTGTCCATTAAAAAGAGTTGCATGATTTTTATATGATTTGCTAGAAATTGCACACATTACTGTTAACTCAATGGTTACAAGCCAGACATGGTGATGCACGACTTCAGTCCCAGCACTCTAGAGAGAGAAGCAGGTGAATATATGTGAGTTGAAAAACATCCTGTTAAACATAGCAAATTTCAGACCAGACAGGGAGGACTACATAGTGGGACCCTGTCTCAAAGAAAATAAAATCAACTTAGTCACAACCATGTCCACTATTTAAAAGATTTATTTATTTTATATATATGAGTATACTGTAGCTGTCTTCAGACACACCAGAAGAGGGCATTGGATCCCATTATAGATGGTTGTGAGCCACCATGTGATTGCTGGGAATTGAATTCAGGACCTCTGGAAGAACAGTAGGCACTCTTAACTGCTGAGCCATCTCTCCAGCCCCCATGTCCACTTTTTTCCCTTTTATTGGATATTTTTTATTTACATTTCCTTTTTAAATTTTTTTATTATACATTCCTTTACTTACATTTGAAAGGTTATTCCCCTTCCCGGTTTCCTGTCCATAAGCCTCCATTCCCTCCCCTCCCCATCCCCTACATGGGTATTCCCCTTATACATCCCCCTTATTGCCCTCCCCCATATTCCTCTGCACTGGGGGTCCAACCTTGGCAAGACCAAGGGCATTCCCTTCCACTGGTGCCCGAACAAGGCTATTCTCTGCTACATATGCAGTTGGAGCCCTGGGTCAGTCCATGTATAGTCTTTCGGTAGTGGTTGAGACACCAGAAGTTCTGGTTGGTTGGCATTGTTGTTCATACGGGGTTGCAAGCTCCTTCCACTCTTTCAATTCTTCCTCTAATTCCCCCCAAGGAGTCCTGTTCTCAGTTCAGTGGTTTGCTGCTAGCATTGACCTCTGTATTGGACATGCTCTGGATGTGTCTCTCAGTAGAGATCTATATCCAGTCCCTTTCTGCATGCATTTTTTAGCTTCATCAATCTTATCTAGTTTTCATGGCTGTATATACATGGGCCACATGTGTGTCAGGCTCTGAATGGCCATTCCTTGAGTTGTTGCTCTAAACTTTGCTTCCAGATTCCCTTCTATGAATATTTTCCCCCTTTTAAGAAGGAGTGGGAGTAGCTGAATTTTGGTCCTCCTTCTTCTTGAGCTTCCTGTGGTCTGTAGATTGCATCTTGGGTAGTTTGAGATTTTTGGCTAATATCCACTTATCAATGAGTGCATACCAAGTGTGTTTTTCTGTGATTGGGTTACCTCACTCAGGATGATATTTTCTAGTTCATTCCATTTGCCTATGAATTTCATGAAGTCATTGTTTTTGGTAGCTGAGTAGTACTCCATTGTGTAAATGTATCTCATTTTTTAAATTAATTTTTTTATTAACTCGAGTATTTATTTACATTTCGAGTGTTATTCCCTTTCCCTGTTTCCAGGCCAACATCCCCCTAACCCCCCCTCCCCTTCTTTATGGGTGTTCCCCTCCCCATCCTCCCCCCATTGCCGCCCTCCCCCCAACAATCTAGTTCACTGGGGGTTCAGTCTTAGCAGGACCCAGGGCTTCCCCTTCCACTGGTGATCTTACTAGGATATTCATTGCTACCTATGAGGTCAGAGTCCAGGGTCAGTCCATGTATAGTCTTTAGGTAGTGGCTTAGTCCCTGGAAGCTCTGGTTGCTTGGCATTGTTGCTCATATGGCGTCTCGAGCCCCTTCAAGCTCTTCCAGTTCTTTCTCTGATTCCTTCAACGGGGGTCCTGTTCTCAGTTCAGTGGTTTGCTGCTGGCATTTGCCTCTGTATTTGCTGTATTCTGGCTGAGTCTCTCAGGAGAGATCTACATCCGGCTCCTGTGGGCCTGCACTTCTTTGCTTCATCCATCTTGTCTACTTGGGTGGCTGTATATGTATGGGCCACATGTGGTGCAGGCTCTGAATGGGTTTTCCTTCTGTGTCTGTTTTAATCTTTGCCTCTCTATTCCCTACCAAGGGTATTCTTGTTCCCCTTTTAAAGAAGGAGTGAAGCATTCACATTTTGATCATCCGTCTTGAGTTTCATTTGTTCTATGCATCTAGGGTAATTCAAGCATTTGGGCTAATAGCCACTTATCAATGAGTGCATACCATGTGTGTTTTTCTGTGATTGGTTTACCTCACTCAGGATGATATTTTGCAGTTCCAACCATTTGCCTATGAATTGCATAAAGGCATTGTTTTTTATAGCTGAGTAATATTCCATTGTGTAGATGTACCACATTTTCTATATCCATTCCTCTATTGAAGGGCATCTGGGTTCTTTCCAGCTTCTGGCTATTATAAATAAAGATGCTATGAACATAGTGGATCATGTGTCTTTTTTATATGTTTGGGCATCTTTTGGGTATATGCCCAAGAGAGGTATAGCTGGATCCTCAGGTAGTTCAATGTCCAATTTTCTGAGGGACCTCCAGACTGATTTCCAGAATGGTTGTACCAGTCTGTAATCCCAGCAACAATGGAGGAGTGTTCCTCTTTCTCCACATCCTCACCAGCATCTGCTGTCACCTGAGTTTTTGATCTTAGCCATTCTCACTGGTGTGAGGTGAAATCTCAGGGTTGTTTTGATTTGCATTTCCCTTATGACTAAAGATGTTGAACATTTCTTTAGGTGTTTCTCAGCCATTCGGCATTCCTCAGCTGTGAATTCTTTGTTTAGCTCTGAACCCCATTTTTAATAGGGTTATTTGTCTCCCTGCAGTCTAACTTCTTGAGTTCTTTGTATATTTTGGATATAAGCCCCTCTACCTGTTGTAGGATTGGTAAAGATCTTTTCCCAATCTGTTGGTTGCCGTTTTGTCCTAACCACAGTGTCCTTTGCCTTACAGAAGCTTTGCAGTTTTATGAGATCCCATTTGTCGATTCTTGATCTTAGAGCATAAGCCATTGGTGTTTTGTTCAGGAATTTTTTTTCCAGTGCCCATGTGTTCCAGATGCTTCCCTAGTTTTTCTTCTATTAGTTTGAGTGTATCTGGTTTGCTGTGGAGGTCCTTGATCCACTTGGACTTAAGCTTTGTACAGGGTGATAAGCATGGATCAATCTGCATTCTTCTACATGTTGCCCTCCAGTTGAACCAGCACCATTTGCTAAAAATGCTATCTTTTTTACATTGGATGGTTTTGGCTCCTTTGTCAAAAATCAAGTGCCCAAGGTGTGTGGGTTCATTTCTGGGTCTTCAATTCTGTTCTATTGTTCTATCTGTCTGTCTCTGTACCAATACCATGCAGTTTTTATCACTATTGCTCTGTAATATGGCTTGAGTTCAGGGATAGTGATTCCCCCTGAAGTCCTTTTATTGTTGAGAATAGTTTTAGTTATCCTGGGTTTTTTGTTATTCCAGATGAATTTGCAAATTGTTCTGTCTAACTCTTTGAAGAATTGGATTGGTATTTTGATGGGGATTGCATTGAATCTGTAGATCGCTTTTGGTAAAATGGCCATTTTTACTATATTAATCCTGCCAATCCATGAGCATGGGAGATCTTTCCATCTTCTGAGGTCTTCTTCAATTTCTTTCTTCAGAGGCTTGAAGTTCTTATTGTACAGATCTTTTACTTGCTTGGTTAAAGTCACACCGAGGTACTTTATATTATTTGGGTCTATTATGAAGGGTGTCGTTTCCCTAATTTCTTTCTCGGCTTGTTTCTCTTTTGTGTAGAGGAAGGCTACTGATTTATTTGAGTTAATTTTATACCCAGCCACTTTGCTGACTTTGTTTATCAGCTTTAGTAGTTCTCTGGTGAAACTTTTGGGATCACTTAAATATACTATCATATCATCTGCAAATAGTGATATTTTGACTTCTTCTTTTCCGATCTGTATCCCCTTGACCTCCTTTTGTTGTATGATTTCTCTGGTTAGAACTTCAAGAACTATGTTGAATAAGTAGGGAGAGAGTGGGCAGCCTTGTGTAGTCCCTGATTTTAGTGGGATTGTGTCCCCGCCAGCGGGGACCCAGTTATTCAGGGTCCCGAAGAGGCTTTCTACCTGTGGGCCAAAATGGGGGTGAAGAGAAGAAGGAGACCAAGCAAAAGTTCTGTTGTCAAGGTCTCGTTTATTGGGATGAACATTGCAGCTTTTAAGGCTTTCAGGTAGGGGGAGTGACCTTTGTGAAATATGAAGGAGGGGGAGATGAGGGTATAGGCAGTGATAGCTGGAGGCAAAGAAGTCAGGCGATGAGGTCAGGTGGTGGAGACACTGGGTGTTGACTGAGGAGATAACTGGTATCTGCTCGAGCTGAGGCATCCCTTGAATGTTATACTCCTGTGCCGTAAATTCATGGGAGAGGCTTTATCCAACAATCTTAAGATTTATGGCAGTCATCTTCGGGGTGAGTCTCTGTGGCCAAACAGCCCAGAGTCACTTTGAACCATGCAGTCAAAAAGTGGCTAGGCCCAAATCCAATATGGCTCCGTGCATCTCCCCCATTTTTCTTTAAAAAAAAAAAAAAAACCATTAGGTGGAAGTAGTGGTCTGAGAGAGATCAGACATGCCTCACAGAGTGCCCAGCTCGGCCATGGCAAGCCACTCTTGCAGTTAGGACTGCACTCCAATGGCTAGGAATGAACTTATGCTGTAACACACCGTTCTGGGCTATACGTGTGTGTTATTGGGGGAGAAACTGGGCAGAGGAGCATTTGACCGGCCCGCACGTTTAAACGGGGTGTAGCCACCTCTGTCTTAGGATCGACCTCTCAAACCCCAGCCTCTCTGTCATAGGACCACCTTGTCGCCCACAAGGCTCCATGTCTAGATTGGTCAAGGGTCAGAGGAAGTTGCCCGTCACTGAGGAAAGCTACATTGGATCATCTTCTCATTCCTCTTACTTGAGCCCAGGGGCGAAGGAGCAGGAGCCAGATGGCATTAATATAAGAGATTGTGGAAATTGAGCCTCTCCCAATAAGTAGTGGGCACCTCATCTGGTTCTCCTCAGCTGTTATGGCCATACCACCAAGGACCTAGTCAAGCCTCTCCTGTAATAAAATTTAGAATTCCCAATTGTTAGCAACTACTCCAGAAAGTTCACCCACTGTGCTTGCCTAACAATAGATTGGGGGAGGGTAGCTCCAGACACTGCAGACACAATGGCTGCAGCAGTAATGGCTGCTACAATAGCAGCGAAAATGCCAAGGTCTTTCCCAGGACAGTTCAGGATCGGTCATTCTTCTCTGGAACAACCAGCAGGCAATGGGACCATGTCTGAGATCTGCAAAACCAGGGCAGAGTTCCCCAGTCCACAGCAGCTTCCACCAAGCAACAGTGCACAGAGGGTCGGAGCGCAGGCCGTGGTGGGACGGGACACAATGACTGCAGCAACGCCAGAATTTCTGTGATGACAAAAGATGAGTGGGAATCCTCCATATTCCTTCAAGGACACAGGAATGACTCCAGGGACCCGAACCAGGAGAGCTGAATCTTCATGCTCCCAGGATCAGCAAGTCTCAGCAACCACCTCTGGCAGCTGGCATACTCTTGTAGCATCCTGTAGAAAAAACACAAAGATTCCCTCTTCCCCATATAAAATATCTGAACAGGATCATGCCAATATGTGGATCTTTCTATTTCACCTAGGCAGAAGTATGCCTAGCTGTAGGGTGCCATAAACTCAGAGTGTTCCTTGGCATCCAAATTTTAAAATTGAAATAAAAGGAGCATATTTTAGCATACAGGGATAACTCCCCTTTTTTATTTATTAAAATATTGTTAAAATATTATTTATTAAGATAAGTCCTTAAGGATTAAATTGAGGACACTGAGCACTTGTATTTATAAATTGACTTTTATACCAAATTATTGTCTCCAGCATTACTGTTTTGGATATATAAAGAATGAGATTTTTTTGACTAATTGTTCCTATGTAAGGCCTATAATCTGTCTGGTATCATTGTCCTCCCTTGTTAAGGGGTCTAGGCAATCCAGTTTGAGTTCTTAAATGGCCTATAAAGGAACAGTACTTAGTGCTCTTAACCACTGAGCCATCTCTCCAGCCCCTCACCAGCTTTATTTACCTAAACATAAGCATTAATTAGAGATGCCAAATCCTATAAATATTGTCCAGATTTAGTCGCACTAGAAATCCCTGAGCCGGTAGGGTGAGGCTGGGAGTTGAAAGTAAGCAAACGGAGTCTTCCTCTTTTCAAGAGGGTGTGTTATCAACTCCATTACCATTTTCAAAGAGCTGGGTCTATGGTTTTGTTTAGTTGTCTGAGCCAGAGCACTGAAAGGACAGTGAGTTGTCAGACAATTTACACTGAAATCACTCACTGATTTCATGTAGAAAACTTGTCTCTAATAAAGCATTAAGTAATTGAAATCAATCGTAAACCACAAGTCACACATTGGCTATCAGTATGTGAATTGAAAGCTTGATTTTTTTAACATTATAAAAACAGTGGCTAAAGCCAGGAATTTAATAATCTGTGCTGAAGCAGCAGAAACTCAAGAGAATAAACAAGTGATCCAATCATACATGTAGCCTTTTCATTAGATGAACCACCTATAAATACAGTAAGCGCATTTCCTATGGGTTGTATGCACAAATATACAGGAAATACAAAAACATGTAAAGAGTAAAATTATCAATTTTGCCTGAAAATTTGTATATGTAATAGGCCAAATATCAGTATTTTGTAATAACCAATTAACTGTTGTTTGGCTTTTTAAAATACTTCCATGACTCTAGCCTACAATTCTGTATTAACACAACTGAAGCTTTATCTCCAATGAGGATAACAAACAAAGACCTAAGTCCTCTGGTAAGGTGAGGTACTTAGCCAACTAACATATCCTTAGTAGCTTAAAATTAGTTTTAAATACTCTTTTCTGGAGTAGTCTAACAGCTACTCCCCAAATATTAAAGCTCATTTAGAGAGCAAAAGTTTGTAGTAAAAATTTCTATATACACTTAAAGATTTAAAGTTCTAACTTCTTACATTGAAGAAGCGACAAAATTACATAATATAAGGCTATTAGCCATTCTTTAGTAAAAATTTTAATGATATCAACTTTATGGGCTCTCTAAAATTATAAGCAAGCTCACGAAATGAAAACTCACAATCGCCAGGACGTAAACAAATTGTATAAAAATAATCCTCTAAATCTATCTTGAAATGGCAGTTGGATAAGCAAACAAGCTGTAATGCTCTCACAAGTTCTAAAACCTCATCAATCCTTTTTAAATCCTGTAACAATCTCTACCTGTTTGATTTTTTTCTTAATTGCAAATAAGTTTGAGTTAGTCAATGTAACACTGACAATCTTTAATCACAATCTTTAAGATCTCTTTGTAACACCAGAGCACAGCCACAACTTTGGAAAGTCACCTGAATTCTGAGTATGTGACTAGGCAGCTGTTCTTGGGGCAGTGGAATTAGCATCAAAATACAGTAACTTTAGGGCAAACCACAACTTTGGCTATGATTGCCAATTCCTACATATGAACGCACGATGGTGCGGTCTCCAATACCTCAACAAAGAGACATTGCCCTAAAATCTTTTAGAAGCCTGGTTTTTAGAATAAGAATTCCATAAAAATATTACCTCAATTTGGACCTGTTTCCCTAGGTTGGCTCATATCCAAATTACAGTTTTAAGCCAACTTTCTGTTACCAATGTTACACCTTTTAAGCTGTGAAGCTCCTGGTGTCTTTAGGATCAGCTAGTATAAACATTTAGCCAGCCCCTGGGGAGCTTGTCCAGCAGACTTAGGCTTCTAGCTACAGATGTAGGCTCCAAAAGCCAATTGAAACTGTTTTTTATGCATTGTTCCCTTCTTGAAACGAGTTAAAACCAAGTCAAGGTGTGAACGACTGGCAGATAAAGTTTTTATCATTTTTTCTTTTAAACACGAAACATAAAACATTTAAACAACGAGAAACAAAGACCACAGACATAAACTGACAGACATGGATAGCTTGGTGCACCAAGGACACACAACAGACCTAGAGGGAAAAAACTAGATGGTGTCCCACGATAGGGACCCACATATCCTACCTATGGAACCCAGAACTAGAAATAAGCATTTCTCCAATAGGAGCCAGCAGAGAGGCAGGACGTCTCCTGCCTTTCTTCTGTTCCCAGGAGAGCCCTGAAAAGTTTTTCTCTTTCTCCAAAGCATCCGTGGAGAGTCCGGGAGGACTGTTTTTTCCCAAACCCATTCTCTCTCATGTCTAGGGTGTAAACTATCTCTAGTCAGGATCCAAAGACTAAAATATAACTCTAAAAGAACGCATATGCAAAAACACTTTACCATTACCTTGTCCCTTTTTTATTACAAGTTTTACTTAAGCTAGCCCCACACTGCTTAAAATTAACCAGGGACACCTTTCATCAATAAAACAAAAAAACTTGATTAAATCCTTTTTCTTAACTCTTAATCCTCTCTCCCTGAGTGAGCGCTTGATCTCTCCTATGAAACAAGCCTCCTAAATCCATACCTTCCCCATGGCAATTAGACGACAATTATTCGACCGGTCCTTACCTCCTTCTCCAGCGACGCACGAGCGATGCGGCCTGAAGAGTCCTTGATTCCCGCTGCAGCTCTCTTATCTCCATCGTCCTGTAGTCGGCCTTGCTTCGGGGTCCCTGTGTTCGGGCGCCACTTGTCCCCGCCAGCGGGGACCCAGTTATTCAGGGTCCCGAAGAGGCTTTCTACCTGTGGGCCAAAATGGGGGTGAAGAGAAGAAGGAGACCAAGCAAAAGTTCTGTTGTCAAGGTCTCGTTTATTGGGATGAACATTGCAGCTTTTAAGGCTTTCAGGTAGGGGGAGTGACCTTTGTGAAATATGAAGGAGGGGGAGATGAGGGTATAGGCAGTGATAGCTGGAGGCAAAGAAGTCAGGCGATGAGGTCAGGTGGTGGAGACACTGGGTGTCTGAGGAGATAACTGGTATCTGCTGAGGGAAGGTATCTGCTGAAGGGAGCTGAGGCATCCCTTGAATGTTATACTCCTGTGCCGTAAATTCATGGGAGAGGCTTTATCCAACAATCTTAAGATTTATGGCAGTCATCTTCGGGGTGAGTCTCTGTGGCCAAACAGCCCAGAGTCACTTTGAACCATGCAGTCAAAAAGCGGCTAGGCCCAAATCCAATATGGCTCCGTGCAGGATTGCTTCAAGTTTCTCTCCATTTAGTTTAATGTTAGCAACTGGTTTGCTGTATATGGCTTTTACTATGTTTAGGTATGGGCCTTGAACTCCTATTCTTTCCAGGACTTTTATCATGAAGGGGTGTTGAATTTTGTCAAATGCTTTCTCAGCATCTAATGAAATGATCATGTGGTTTTGTTCTTTCAGTTTGTTTATATAGTGGATTACGTTGATGGTTTTCCATATATTAAACCATCCCTGCATACCTGGAATGAAGCCTACTTGATCATGGTGGATGATTGTTTGGATGTGCTCTTGGATTCGGTTTGCCAGAATTTTATTGAGTATTTTTGCGTCGATATTCATAAGGGAAATTGGTCTGAAGATCTCTTTCTTTGTTGGGTCTTTGTGTGGTTTAGGTATAAGAGTAATTGTGGCTTCATGGAAGGAATTCGGGAGTGATCCATCTGTTTCAATTTTGTGGAATAGTTTGGATAATATTGGTATGAGGTCTTCTATGAAGGTTTGATAGAATTCTGCACTGAACCCATCTGGACCTGGGCTCTTTTTGGTTGGGAGACCTTTAATGACTGCTTCTATTTCCTTAGGAGTTATGGGGTTGTTTAACTGGTTTATCTGTTCCTGATTTAACTTCGGTACCTGGCATCTGTCTAGGAAATTGTCCATTTCCTGCAGATTTTCAAGTTTTGTTGAATATAGGCTTTTATAGTAAGATCTGATGATTTTTTGAATTTCTTCTGATTCTGTAGTTATGTCTCCCTTTTCATTTCTGATTTTGTTAATGTGGACACACTCTCTGTGTCTTCTCGTTAGTCTGGCTAAGGGTTTATCTATCTTGTTGATTTTCTCAGAGAACCAACTTTTGGTTCTGTTGATTCTTTCTATGGTCCTTTTTGTTTCTACTTGGCTGATTTCAGCTCTGAGTTTGATTATTTCCTGCCTTCTACTCCTCCTGGGTGTATTTGCTTCTTTTTGTTCTAGAGCTTTTAGGGGTGCTGTCAAACTGCTGACATATGCTCTCTCCTGTTTCTTTCTGCAGGCACTCAGAGCTATGAGTTTTCCTCTTAGCACAGCTTTCATTGTGTCCCATAAGTTTGGGTGTGTTGTACCTTCATTTTCATTAAATTCTAAGAAGTCTTTAATTTCTTTATTTCTTCCTTGACCAGGTTATCGTTGAATAGAGCATTGTTCAACTTCCATGTATATGTGGGCGTTCTTTCCTTATTGTTATTGAAGACCAGCTTTAGGCCGTGGTGGTCTGATAGGACGCATGGGATTATTTCTATCTTTCTGTACCTGTTGAGGCCCGTTTTTTGACCAATTATATGGTCAATTTTGGAGAAAGTACCATGAGGAGCTGAGAAGAATGTATATCCTTTTGCTTTAGGATAGAATGTTCTATAAATATCTGTTAAGTCCATTTGGTTCATGACTTCTCTTAGTCTGTCTACATCTCTGTTTAATTTCTGTTTCCATGATCTGTCCATTGATGAGAGTGGGGTGTTGAAATCTCCTACTATTATTGTGTGAGGTGCAATGTGTATTTTGAGCTTTAGTAAGGTTTCTTTTACGTATGTAGGTGCCCTTGTATTTGGGGCATAGATATTTAGGATTGAGAGTTCATCTTGGTGGATTTTTCCTTTGTTGAATATGAAGTGTCCTTCCTTATCTTTTTTTATGACTTTTAGTTGAAAGTTGATTTTACTTGATATTAGAATGGCTACTCCAGCTTGCTTCTTCCGACCATTTGCTTGGAAAATTGTTTTCCAGCCTTTTACTCTGAGGTAGTGTCTGTCTTTGTCTCTGAGGTGTGTTTCCTCTAGGCAGCAGAATGCAGGGTCCTCACTCCATATCCAGTTTGTTAATCTATGTCTTTTTATTGGGGGAATTGAGACCATTGATGTTGAGAGATATTAAGGAATAGTGATTATTGCTTCCTGTTGTATTCATATTTGTATGTGAGGTTATGTTTGTGTGCTTTTCTTCTCTTTGTTTTGTTGCCAAGACAATTAGTTTCTTGCTTTTTCTAGGGTGTAGCTTGCCTCCTTATGTTGGGCTTTACCATTTATTATCCTTTGTAGTGCTGGATTTGTAGAAAGATATTGTGTAAATTTGGTTTTGTCATGGAATATCTTGGTTTCTCCATCTATGTTAATTGAGAGTTTTGCAGGATACAGTAACCTGGGCTGGCATTTGTGTTCTCTTAGGGTCTATATGACTTCTGTCCAGGATCTTCTGGCTTTCATAGTCTGGTGAAAAGTCTGGTGTGATTCTGATAGGTCTGCCTTTATATGTTACTTGACCTTTTTCCCTTACTGCTTTTAATATTCTTTCTTTATTTTGTGCATTTGGTGTTTTGACTACTATGTGGCGGGAGGAGTTTCTTTTCTGGTCCAATCTATTTGGAGTTCTGTAGGCTTCTTGTATGTTTATGGGTATCTCTTTCTTTAGGTTAGGGAAGTTTGCTTCTATGATTTTGTTCAAGATATTTACTGGTCCTTTGAGCTGGGAATATTCACTCTCTTCTATACATATTATCCTTAGGTTTGATCTTCTCATTGTGTCCTGGATTTCCTGTATGTTTTGGACCAGTAGTTTTTTCCATTTTACATTGTCTTTGACAGTTGAGTTGATGATTTCTATGGAATCTTCTGCTCCTGAGATTCTCTCTTCTATCTCTTGTATTCTGTTGGTGATACTTGTATCTACGGTTCCTTGTCTCTTCCTTTGGTTTTCTATATCCAGGGTTGTTTCCATGTGTTCTTTCTTGATTGCTTCTATTTCCATTTTTAATTCCTTCAACTGTTTGTGTTTTCATGGAATTCTTTCAGGGATTTTTGTGATTCCTCTCTGTAGGCTTCTACTTGTTTATTTATGTTTTCCTGCGTTTCTCTAAGGGAGTTCTTCATGTCTTTCTTGAAGTCCTCCAGCATCATGATCAAATATGATTTTGAATCTAGATCTTGCTTTTCTGGTGTGTTTGGATATTCCGTGTTTGCTTTGGTGGGAGAATTGGGCTCCGATGATGCCATGTAGTCTTGGTTTCTGTTGCTTGGGTTCCTGTGCTTGCTTCTCCCCGTAAGATTATCTCTAGTCTTACTTTGTTCTGCTATTTCTGACAGTGGCTAGACTGTCCTATAAGCCTGTGTGTCAGGAGTGCTGTAGACCTGTTTTCCTGTTTTCTTTCAGCCTGTTATGGGGACAGAGTGTTCTGCTTTCGGGCGTGTAGTTTTTCCTTTCTACAGGTCTTCAGTTGTTCCTGTGGGCCTGTGTCTTGAGTTCACCAGGCAGGTCATTTGCAGCAGAAAAGTTGGTCTTACCTGTGGTCCCAAGGCTCAAGTTTGCTCTCGGGGTGCTGCCCACGAGCTCTCTGTGGCGGCAGCAACCAGGAAGATCTGTGCCACCGTTTCCGGGAGCTTCAGTGCACCAGGGTTCCAGATGGCGTTTGGTGTTTTCCTCTGGAATCAGTAATGTGGGCAGAGTGTAGTCTCTTCTGGTTTCCCAGGCATGTCTGCCTCTCTAAAGGTTTAGCTCTCCCTCCCACAGGATTTGGTTGCAGAGAACTGTTTATCTGGTCTGTCCCTTCAGGTTCCAGGGGTGCCTCAGACACAGGGGATCTGCTGCTCCTGTGCCCTTATCTACAGGAACCCAGAGGCCGTATACAGTTTCCTCTTGGGCCAGGGATGTGGGCAGGGGTGGGCAGTGTTGGTGGTCTCTTCCGCTCTGTAGTCTCAGGAGTGCCCACGTGTCCGGGCGGTGAACTCTCTCTCCTACGGGGTTTGGGAGCAGTGAGCTGCTGCGGGCAGGGATCCTCGAGGTTGGGAATCCCGCTAAAAACTGGAAGTATCTGGTCCTAGAGGAATTTTGCCTCTGTGTGTCTTGAGGCCACCAGTCAGGTCTCTTGGAGCAGAAAAGTTGGTCTTACCTGTGGTCCCGAGGCTCAAGTTTGCTCGTGGGGTGTTGCTTATGAGCTCTCCGTGGGGGCAGCAACCAGGAGGACCTGCACCGCCCTTTCCGGGGGCTTCTGTGTACCAGGGTTCCAGATGGCGTTTGGTGTTTTCCTCTGGAATCAGTAATGTGGGCAGAGTGTAGTCTCTTCTGGTTTCCCAGGCGTGTCTGCCTCTCTGAAGGTTTAGCTCTCTCTCCCACGGGATTTGGGTGCAGAGAACTGTTTATCTGGTCAGTCCCTTCAGGTTCTGTCAGTGTCTCAGACGCAGAGGACCTGCTGCTCCTGTGCCCTTATCTATGGGAACCCCCTATCTCATTTTTTTAATCAATTCCTCTGTTGAAGGGCATCTGGGTTCTTTCCAGCTTCTGGCTATTATAAATAAGGCTGCTATGAAAATAGTGGAGTATGTGTCTTTGTTGTATGTTGGAGCATCTTTTGGGTATATGCCCAAGAGAGGTATAGCTGGGTCCTCAGGTAGTGTAATGCCCAATTTTCTGAGGAACCTCCAGACTGATTTCCAGAGTGGTTGTACCAGTCTGCAATCCCACCAACAATGGAGGAGTGTTCCTCTTTCTCCACATCCTCGCCAGCATCTGCTGTCACCTGAATTTTTTTCTTAGCCATTCTGACTGGTATGAGGTGGAATCTCAGGGTTGTTTTGATTTGCATTTCCGTGATGACTAAGGATGTTAAACATTTCTTTAGGTGCTTTTTGGTCATTCAATAATCCTCAACTGAGAATGTTTAGTTTAGCTCTGTACTCCATTTTGTAATAGGGTTATTTGGCTCTCTGGAGTCTAACTTCTTAAGTTCTTTGTATATTTTGGATAGAAGCCCTCTATCACTTGTAGGATTGGTAAAGATCTTTTCTCAATCTGTTGGTTGCCATTTTGTCTGAACAACAGTGTCCTTTGTCTTACAGAAGCTTTGCAGTTTTATGAGGTCTCATTTGTCGATTCTTGATCTCAGAGCATAAGCCATTGGTGTTTTGTTCAGGAAATTTTTTCCAGTGCCCATGTGTTCCAGATGCTTCCCTAGTTTTTCTTCTATTAGTTTGAGTGTATCTGGTTTGCTGTGGAGGTCCTTGATCCACTTGGACTTAAGCTTTATACAGGGTGATAAGCATGGTTCGATCTGCATTCTTCTACATGCTGACCTCCAGTTCAACCAACATCATTTGTTGAAAATGCTATGTTTCTTCAATTGGATGGTTTTAGCTCCTTTGTCAAAGATTAAGTGGCTATAGGTGTGTGGGTTCATTTCTGGGTCTTCAATTTTGTTCAACTGATCTAACTGCCTGTCTCTGTACCAATACCACACAGTTTTTATGACTATTGCTCTGTAATACTGCTTGAAGTCAGGGATGGTGATTCCCCCAGAAGTTCTTTTATTGTTGAGTATAGTTTTCACTGTCCTGGGTTTTTTGTTATTCCAAATGAATTTGAAAATTGTTCTTTCTATCTCTATAAAGAATTTAGTAGGAATTTTGATGGGGATTACACTGAATTTATAGATTGCTTTTGGCAAAATGGCTATCTTTACTGTATTAATCTTGCCAATCCATGAGCATGGAAGATGGTTCCATCTTCTGAGATCTTCCTCAATTTCTTTCTTCAGAGATTTGGAGTTCTTGTCATACAGATCTTTCACATGCTTGATTAAAGTCACACCAAGATATTTTATGTTATTTGGGACTATTGTGAATGGTGTCATTTCCTTAATTTCTTTTCAGCCTGTTTATTCTTTGAGTAGAGGAAGGCTACTGATTTGTTTGAGTTAATTTTATACCCCACACTTTGCTGAAGTTGTTTATCAGTTTAAGTAGTTCTCTGGTGGAACTTTTGGACTCACTTAAGTATACAATCATATCATCTGCAAATAGTGATATTTTGATTTCTTCCCTTCCAATTTGTATCCCTTTGACCTCCTTTTACTATTTGACTGCTCTGGCTCAGATTTTGAGTACTATATTGAATAAGTAGGGAGAGAGTGGACAGCCTTGTCTAGTCCCTGATTTTAGTGGGATTGCTTCAAGTTTCTCTCCATTTAATTTGATGTTAGCTACTGGTTTGCTGTATATGGCTTTTACTATGTTTAGGTATGGGCCTTGAAGTCTTGATATTTCCAGGACTTTTATCATGAAGGGGTGTTGAATTTTGTCAAATGCTTTCTCAGCATCTAATGAAATGACCATGTAGTTCTGTTGTGGTTTGCCCTGGAGTTATCTGTATTTTGATGCTAATTTCACTGCCTCAAGGACAGTTGCTTAGTCACATACTCAGGAATCAGGTGACTTCACCAGAACCTTCTCCCTATTGAATTTGTAAAATACAGGTGAGGGGCAGGTACAGGATAGAAGGAGGCCTGTCATTGGAGGAGAAGGAAGATTGGGTGGGAGAGAAGTTTGAAGGAAGAGGAGGAGACTGGAATGGAAAGGAGAAGAGACAGGAGAGAGAGAGGGAGAGAAGCCATGGCAGGATATGTTAAGATTCCGCTCTGTGTATTTACAGGTTGTTATTAATGTTCTTAAGGGATGAATGGCACTGGGCTTTGTATGTTTAAGTGGGCAATTACATCTTACCAATTGGGTCAAAGATTATTGTGTTGTGTGTTCTTTTATGTGATGGCTTGAGTGTAGGAAAGTGTGTGTTGGCTGGAGACTTTGGGCTGCTGCCGCCACGGGAGATGGAATGTGTTTCCACCAAGATATCTAGCAGATATTTTTTATATTTTTACAACAACATGGTTCTTATCTTTGAGTTTGTTTATATAGTGGATTACATTGATGGATTTTTGTATATTAAACCATCCCTGCATCCCTGTGATGAAGCCGTCTTGATCATGATGGATGATCATTTTGACGTGTTCTTGGATTTGAATTGAAAGGATTTTATTGAGTATTTTTGCGTCAATATTCATAAGGGAAATTGGTCTAAAGTTCTCTTTGTTGGGTCTTTGTGTGGTTTAGGTATAAGAGTAATTGTGGCTTCGTAGAAGGAATTCGGTAGTGCTCCATCTGTTTCAATTTTGTGGAATAGTTTGGATAATATTGGTATGAGGTCTTCTATGAAGGTCTGATAAAATTCTGCACTGAACCCATCTAGACCTGGGCTCTTTTTGGTTGGGAGACTTTTAATAACTGCTTCTATTTCTTTAGGAGTTATGGAGTTGTTTAGATCATTTATTTGTTCCTGATTTAACTTTGGTGCCTGGTATCTGTCTAGGAAATTGTTCATTTCCTCCAGATTTTCCAGTTTTGTTGAATATAGGCTTTTGTAGTAGGATCTGATGATTTTTAAAAATTTTTTCAGATTCTGTTGTTATGTCTCCCTTTTTATTTTCATTTCAAATGTTATCCCCTTTCCCAGTTTCCCATCCAGAAACCCACTATCCCATTCTCCCTCCCATTCCTTCTATGAGGGTGCTCCCCCACCCACCCACTCCTTCCCACCTCCACACCCTGACATTCCCCTACACTGGGGTATGACAGACCAAGTGCCTTTCCTCTCATTAATTCCCAACAAAGCCATCCTCTGCTATATATGTGGCTGGAGCCATGGGTCCCTCCATCTGTACTTTTTGGATGGTAGTTTAGTCCCTGGGAGCTCTGGGGTGTCTGGTTGGTTGATATTGTTGTTCTTCTTATGGGGTTGCAACCCCCTTCAACTCCTCCGGTCCTTTTTCTAATTCCTCTTTTGGGGATCCCATTCTCAGTTCAATGGTTGGATGGAAGTGTCTGCCTCTGTATTTGTCAGGCTCTGGCAGAGCCTCTCAGGAGACAACTCTGTCAGGCTCCTGTCAGCATGCATTTCTTGGCATCTGCAATATTGTCCAGGTTTGGTGTCTGTATATGGGCTGGATCCCCAGGTGGAGCAGTCTCTGGATGGCTTTTTCTTCAGTCTCTGCTCCACACTTTATCTCAGTATTTCCTCCTGTGAGTATTTTGTTCCTTCCTTCTAAGAAGGTCTGAAGCATCCATACTTTGGTCATCCTTCTTCTTGAGCTTCATGTGGTCTGTGGATTGTATCTTGGGTAATCTGAGCTTTTGGGCTAATAGCATAACACATAACACATACCATGTGTGTTCTTTTGTGATTGGGTTACCTAACTCAGGATGACTTTTTCTAGATCCATCCATTTGCTTAGGAATTTCATGAAGTCTCATGTCCACTTTTTAAAGTTTAGTTTCTGTAATCTTTTTGCAACATACTTCTGTCTTCTACCACACTACCATCAGTTTCTGCTTTGGAAATATTTATCTTTATCTTACCATACAATGCAGTCTCATCCAAAACCAGTTTTTTTCCTTCAATCTTCTTTTACCAAAACTCTATACCAAACCTATAACATCTTTTTTCTTCTCCCTCCCTTTCTCCCTCCTTCCTTTTCTTTCTCTCTTTCTCTCTTTCTTTCTTTCTTTCTTTCTTTCTTTCTTTCTTTCTTCCTTCCTTCCTTCCTTCCTTCCTTCCTTCCTTTCTCTCTCTCTCTCTTTCTTTCTTTCTTTCCTTCTTTCTTTCTTTCTTTCTTTCTTTCATTTCTGCCAAGAGTTTCTATCATTATTAATGGTGGTGAATAATTCAGAAACATTTTAGTAATATAATTTAAAAATAAAAACCCAGGAGGCTGTACCTAAAACTCGGAAACTGTATATGACATGTTAAATATCTAGCAGTTATGAACAGAGACACAAACCACATTAACAGTCTTGCATCTTCTTAACCAATTTAAATCATTTGCTGAGGATACAAGTCATTATAACAGGCACTTAAAGATTTTTGTTGTTGTTGTTCAGACAGATATGTCACATCCCAGCACTTGAGGGGCAGACACAGGTGAACCTCTGTGAGTTTCAGGACAGCCAGAGCTACACAGTGAAATCTTGTGCGTAAAAAAAATCGAGATGGAGGAGGGGGTGTCTCTGTGTAGCCCAGACTACCCAGGGTATACTGAAACTTGATCTGTAGATCAGGTTGGCCTCAAACTCAAGAAATTCACCTACCTCTGTCTCCCAAGTATGAGGACTAAAAGAAATTAGCTGCTTTTCTGGATTATGAGGTACCAAAGCTGGAAAACTGACATTTTTTACTTTTTTCCTTTTGAACCACCTGTTCACCTGCATGTTAATTATTTTTCAAGGATTTTGCCTAAACTATTTTACATTTGTTAGAACTAAAAACAGAGTTGAACGACTGTCCCATGTATGTTACTAACACATTAAGATAACCCGTAAACCTGTCAGAATGGCAAAAAAAAAAAAAAAAAAAAAAAAAAAAAAAAAAAAAAAAACCTCAGGTGACAGCAAATGCTGTCGAGGATGTGGAGAAAGAGGAACACTCCTCCATTGTTGGTGGGGTTGCAAACTGGTACCACTCTGGAAATCAGTCTGGAGGTTCCTCAGAAAATTGGGCATTACACTACCTGAGGACCCAGCTATACTTCTCTTGGGCATATACCCAAAAGATGCCCCAACATATAACAAAGACACATACTCCACTATTTTCATAGCAGCCTTATTTATAATAGCCAGAAGCTGGAAAGAACCCAGATGCCCTTCAACAGAGGAATGGATTAAAAAAATGAGATACATTTACACAATGGAGTACTACTCAGCTATCAAAAACAATGACTTCATGAAATTCATAGGCAAATGGAATGAACTAGAAAATATCATCCCGAGTGAGATTACTCAATCACAGAAAGACATACTTGGCATGCACTCATTGATAAGTGGATATTAGCCAAAAATCTCAAATTACCCAAGATGCAATCTACAGACCACAGGAAGCTCAAGAAGAAGAATGACGAAAATGCGGATGCTCCCACTCCTTTTTAAAAGGGAATAAAAATATCCATAGGAGGGGATATGGAGGCAAAGTGTAGAGCAGCGACTCAAGGAATGGCCGTTCAGAGCCTGACACACACGTGGCGCATATATATACAGCCACCAAAACGAGATAAGATTGATGAAGCTAAAAGATACATGGGGAAAGGGACTGGATATAGATCTCTCCTGAGTGACACATCCAGAGCATGTCCAATACAGAGGTCAATGCTAGCAGCAAACCACAGAACTGAGAACAGGACCCCCTTGGGGGGAATTAGAGGAAGAATTGAAAGAGTTGAAGGAGCTTGCAACCCCATATGAACATCAATGCCAACCAACCAGAGTTTCTGATGTCTCAACCACTACTGAAAGACTGTACATGGACTGACCCAGGGCTCCAACTGCATATGTAGCAGAGAAGAGCCTTGTTTGGGCACCAGTGGACTGAATGGAGCAGCAGCATCAATCTTTCCCATTAAAAAAGTATTGCATGGCCATCTCATGGTGTATACTTGTCCATGCTTTCAGCAGATGTGCGGAAAATTCATCATACATAATAAGCTGTATTTCTTTAGATTGTATGTAGTTTAATAAAATTTAGCCTATTTTTGTATCTATAGAACACTATTTTAGCAATGTAGCTATTTTGATACATGCCTTTTAAAGGGATTAAAACTATATGGACATAGATGTTTCACATTCAATTTTAATCACTTTCTTTACCAAATTTGACCCTTGGGTAAATTGAAAATGGGCTAGAATGAGCATAGACATCTTAAAATAACTAAAATGCTTATTTACCTCTATTTATCCATCATCCATGTTACTCCACTGTCCAACTAGATCCTTTTGTAATCTACGTTTTGGTCTTATTTTTCTAAATTCTATGATAAATTCCTTTGATCTACACATCATGTAGCAAGTAGCTTATGGCCTGATTTCCATATATAAGTTCTAAGACAAAACAAGAGTATTTAGATAATAGTCATGGTATTTATCATACTTATGACCTCAATGTGTATTAGCATAGCTATCAATTAAACATTTCCGAGAAATATGTGCTTGCCTCAACAACCCTGTGTGACATTGGACTCAGTTCCTGGGAGGGAGCTCCTGTAAGGAGTCTGCATTGGATGAGGTCCCTGCAGGTGGCATTTACCTCTTGCTTTGCCGACTGAAGCTGTACAGGTCTCACAAGTGTATTCCTGACAAACAGAAGGCAGTCTCCTCTGTCCTTGTGATGTCACACAGGACATTCACATGCATGAATGTGTTCGCTATGTGTGCCTGGTGCCCGAGGGAAAAATGTGCAAATCTCATGCTTTTTTCCTGAGCTCTGAATTAAATTTTTCATCGTTGGTTTTTAACTTAGATCTCAATAGTTAATCCTTGAGGGTTTTTTTTCTTAATGAAAAATAAACTTTTGTCTGTAAAAAAAAAAAAAAAGATAACCCGTAAACCTTAAGATGTCTTTGCAAGCCTTCAAGTGGTTTTTAAAATGATTTTTTTTAAAGAGGTGGTACTAGCAAAAAAAAAAAAAAATCCTTACAATACCTAAAGTGCATGTATTTTCATACATGTTCACACACATACAAAATACAGGTAAAACACAGAGATAAGTCATCGTTTTAGGTTTTGGAATAAAGTTAGCATCTGAGAAGAAGTCGATTACCCCATAGGGGGAAAATTGCAGGCTGGGATGGAAATAATTTCTTAAAATGAATTGCTATCCTCAGGGAGTGACGATCATTTTGTTGAACCAGGATTGAGACACGGGCTCAGAGGACGACATCTTGTCCAGAACGGTGTGCCTCTGCATGCAGCAGCAGAGGGGCCACCGAGAAAAGGAAATGACCCCAAGATCTTTAGCAAACATGATACATAGTATTTTGCACGTTGTCCAGCTTTGATCAAAGCCTTGCACTTGGCAGTGTTGAACGTTTTGTAAAATTCTTTGAAACAGAAATCGTATGTTTTTTTTTTTTTGTTATCTGTGAGACTATTACGCGCAAGTGAGCAAACTTAAAATTAACCTATGTTTGCTACAACTAACATGTATTTACTTAGAGCCTAACTTGTTTGGAAGGAAATTTCTATCAAAATTTATGTTATTATATTACATTTTGTAGCTCAGTGGAATCTTTATCGTCTGACTATGATGAGTACTTTTTTTTTTTCCGGAGCTGGGGACCGAACCCAGGGCCTTGTGCTTGCTAGGCAAGCGCTCTACCACTGAGCCAAATCCCCAACCCCTTGATGAGTACTTTTTAAACAAGAATTTACCATCTTAAAATTTTATGAAACACTTAATAGGCCCAAGATATCATTTTAATGGGCTTTAGAAATTCAGAGTTCCTATGTTTGTAAGGCGGTCTGCAACAGGAGGTTTACTCACATTTATAAATTGCATTTATAATGCACATGAGCATTTTAATGGGGTACGCCACGAATAAAATAATACTCTCAGCACATGAAAATGGATAAAAAAAAAAAAAAAACAACAACCCTGAAGTGGCCGCAGTTCACTACAACTTTTACATGAAAATAATTACTCTGAACATACATGACACAATTACAGAAAAGAGAAGCGCAAGAACGTTCAGGGTAGAGAGTTTCTCTTCCCATCTCTTGAAGGTCTGGGAAAGGCTCGGTGCCATGGAGGATAGAGAAGGATGCAGGAAGCTAGCTGCCAGCGAGTCTAAAAGGTGGGGTGACAGAGAGAAAGAGGAAAAGCGGTTAGTTCTCAAGTGCGGCTTTCCGGAAGTGCCCCGCCTGCTCCTGCTCCACGTGTTTATTTTTAATTAAAGGCTCATACCGTCTATCTAAAGTACGCTTCTTGTCAACAGAGTGTGGTTGGATGTTGGATCTTGTTTTTAGATCATTTATCTATATTTCTTTTTGCTTTAACATTTTTATTGGATATTTTTTATTTACATTTCAAATGTTATCCACTTTCTCCTACCCAACCACCTACCCCTTCCTGCCTCCTCGCCCTGACAGTTCCCTATATTGGGGATGCCAGTCTCAGCAGGACCAAGGGCTTTTCCTCCCTTTGGTGCCCTGCAAGGCAGGCCGTCATCTGCTACGTATGCTGCTGGAGCCATGGGTCTGTCCATGTTTACTCTTTGGACGGTGGTTTAGTCCATGGGAGCTCTGGCTGGTGGGTATTTTTCTTCTTATGGGGTTGCAAACCCCTTAAGAAGCTCCTTCAATCCTTTCTCTAACTCCTCCAATGGGGACCCCGTTCTCAGTTCAATGGTTGGCTGTGAGCATTCGCCTCTGTATGTGGTGCATGCCGGTAGGATTTGTTGAAGAAGGCAGAGGCAGGAGGGTCACAAGTTCGAGGCCAGCCTGGGCTACTTTTGTTGTTTTTAAAAAGTATTTTTAATGCGGATGGATCCTTTGCCTGCCTGCATGCATGTATGTGTTCATTATGTGTGCCTGATGCCCGAGGAGGTCAGAAGAGGACATTAGATCTCCTAGAGCGGGAGTTATAGGTAGTTGTGAGCCACTGTGTAGTGCTAGGAATCCAACCCAGGTGCTCCGGAAGAGCAGCCAGTGCTCTTAACCACGGAGTCGTTTCATTAGTCCCTCATACCCCAGTTTTAAAGATACATCTGGAGCTAGTGAGATGAGTCAGCAAGCGAGAACCACACAAGCATTCTAACATATGTCTAAAAGTGTGGGGCCTATAGTTCCTAAAACGGTCTTCTGACCTTCACGTGTATGCTGTGAAGGTCGTGCACACACAATAATAATACTGTAATCCAAGCACCTGGGATAAGGAGGCAGGGAGATCAAGAGCACAAGGCCATCCCTGGCCACATTGTGTTTTCATGGTCAGCCTGGGCTTCCTGGGTCTGGCTTAAAAAGCAAGTAACTTCCGTTTCTATTTAGGAGCTTGGCTGGATTCTAGCTCCCTCTGCTGTCTATCTGCAGTACTGCATGTTTTCTGGTGCCTGTTCTTGTCGGTACAGTCACCTCCCAAAGATCCCTTTTGCAATGTGCGGGGTTTTGAGTCTGCATCACTTGGGGCTTCCCATTCCATCTTGCTCATGTCCAACCCCATCAGGTTAGCTCTTTGCTTTACATCCCCAGTGGTGTAGTGACTTTCTCAGAAGTAGCTCTGTAAGTTCTCAAGATAACAAAAGGGCAGGTTTCCTACCGCTGACGGTTCTCTGGCATGATCCTTGACCTCTGAGCCGTCAAGGATTCTCTTGGCTCCATCTAGTCATGATGTTGGCGCTCACCTACCTCCCCCACATGCCCTCTGCTCTGTCCTCTCAGACAGAAGTGCTTTTCCTGCCCCCCCCCCCCCCCCCCCCGTAGCTTCTCCTTGCAGATTACAGCACCTTCCTTGGTCTTTCCTGATTTGACCACACCTTCAGATAATGTTTATCTATCCACATTTCACTTTCTGAAAGGTCCTCATTTGCCTGTTGTTCATCCTCTGTTCTACTTGATAACAATATTTTTTCCTGATTGTAGGTGTCGGTGGTCTATTGCCGTGAAGAGACACCATGTCTACGGCAAAATCTTTTAGAGGAAAGCATTTCAGTGGGGCTGGATTACAGTTTCAGAGGTGTAGTTCATTGCCATCATGGCGGGAAGCATGGTGGCACGCAAGCAGGTGTGGTGCTGGAGAAAGAGCTGAGAATTCTCCATCTGGATGTACAGCTCCAGCAGGTCAGGGTTCTGAGGAGGAAGCCCACACGTGGTTAACCATCTTCTCCCGTTTTTCCTCCCATAATTGCATCTTTATCCCACATCAATATTTCTTTTATTATTAATTAAGAAGGTGTATGTAAGCAAAGTATATTTCAACCAATTTTCTTGTACTTTGTTTTTGTTTTATTCTACAACACCTTGCTCTGCTGGCCTAGTAAGCCATCTATGTTCTCTTTCTTACACTCACCATAAGGTCATTTGCTTTCCTTTTATAAGGCTGTTTTCCTGAGGTGCATACCAAGATCCCATAATTACATCTGTAAGCTACATATCCAGGACACTCAGAGCTAACCATAGTTACAGGACCATAATTACCGTTTTCAACCACTGGCACGTCTCCCACAGGCAAGACTCAGGGGCTGACAGTGCCTGAAACTTCCTTGTTTTTAGTCTCTATCTCTGGTAACTGTTGCATCCAGCTGGAAAAAGGTGTTTTCTAGTCTTTATTTCTACCTTCTCTATATTCCTCATTAGAAGCCCTAGTCACTCATGTCTTTAAACTATTTCCAGGAAGTTCAATTCCTCTGGGTAAATCCTCACTTTTATTATGTACTACAGGTAAACTGCCCAGAGAGGAGGGAGTGGGGCTCTCACACAAAATAATCACACCAAGCTAAATACAAGGAGAACATGGAGGGAGCAAAGCAGGAGAAACTCTAGCAGCAACAAAGGGCACTCTGGGCACAATCCCCCACTGGGGCTCTGCCTCTCTGAGGTGCCCTCGTAGCTGTAGCCAGGATCTGGTGAGTTCTACTCCAAGGCTCCAATGCTGGTTGCCATTACTCTGGCCTGGACACTGCCACACAGGCAACAGGAAGAGAGTGCTATAGGGCATGGCTTGAGCCCATCCTTAGTACCATAATTCCTCCAACAAGGCACACCTCTTTTAATTTTTTTTTTTTCTGGAGCTGGGGACTGAACCCAGGGCCTTGCGCTTGCTAGGCAAGCACTCTACCACTGAGCTAAATCCCCAACACCGCAAGGCACACCTCTTAATCCCTCTCAAGTAATGTCATTCCTGTGGGCCTCCATGTGGGAGGTGTTCCACAGAGGTCTCTGGTCTGGCTAGGTTCATGGGTCCAAGAGAAAGGAAGAGAACTTGGGCAGGTGTTGTTCTGCCTCAGTTTCAGGCCGGGCTTAGCCAGCAGGAGACTGATTCGCAGGTAAGGGGTGCAGGAGGGCTTTTGGTGGCAATTTTGGGAGAATAGATCTCTACCCCAAGTGGTGGTGTTATAGCTTTTATGACAGAAGCTCTCAGATGATGGAGTGATTCTTGCACACCTTTAATTCCGAACACGACCCTTAAATACGGTTTTTGGGTGGGTTACCTCATCTACATATTTGGGGGCATGGTCCTGTCTCCACGACTGATCTGTTTTGAGCCTGTGTGACCTGTGGTCAAGTTCTCACCTGTGGAGGAGGGGCTTGGGGCATTGCTCTACAAGACTCGGTCTGTCTCAAACCTCTCTACAGGGGTTTGTGGGGGACTGCAGCTAGTGAGACACTGATCTGGGAGGCTAGGAATGAACCTGCTGTCCCTATTAGGGTTTCTGGGGATTTGACCTATCTTGACCAGGAATCAGGGTACCTTTTGCAACTTGCTGCCCCACAACTGCTCCTTTTCCTTGTATAAGGGAGAGGTATCATCAGAAGAACTGTCCCTATGTTGGGAACAGTTTGATACTGAACCAAGACCTGATTGGTAGTGACCTTAGCAATGCTACTCATCTGCTGCTTTAGAAACTGAATGAGACAGGGTGCCAAGAGAAGCAAGGCTCCAATGGCTATGGGACCAAGGAGGGAAAGAACCCAAGCTATCAAGGAGTTAGACTACTAAGGGGAAGGAGTGTTGGGACTTTAGCATGCCTTGAGGTTTCCCCGGAGTTCTTTGAGCATTTGAATATCTTGTTCTACCAGCCCAGATTCATTGACATAGAACCAACATTCCTCCCCGAGCAAAACACAAGTCCCTCTCTGTTCAGCAGTCTGTAAGTCTATGGCTCTTTGGTTTGGGAGAGCAACTCCTGCTAAGGAGGTTATCTGGCATTGAAGAGCCTCAAGGCTGTCTATAGTGGAAACCATTGCCTGGTCAAGCTTGTCCTGGAAGACACTGGCCAGATGTTGTGTTTGAACAAGGACTGCTCCAGTGGTTCCTGTTGCACCCAGTGAGACAGCAAGGCCTAGTCCAATGAGCAGAGGGATGAAGATCTCTCTCTTCTTCTGGCTTCCTCCTATTTGCAAGGTGAGTTCTTCAGGTTCATAGAGATAAACCTGGGGGACAATTATCACAGGGTTGCAGGAACCTTAGAAAGGGGGGTTAATACAGGCACCTGTAGTGCCTTTGCACCCGAGGAGGGCAGAAGGGTAAACACATACTGATTTGTTGATGGTGATGTCACTGACACATGTAGAATGGGGTTTTGAGGAGGGCCCTATGAGGCAAAGAGGTGGGGTAGGTCAAAAAGAGGAATGTCCTGTTCTTTCTTTGTGGGTAAGGGTCCATGGAGGTCATGGAGGGGAATGTTAATGGTAACGGCTGCTAATAATAGTCACAGGAAGCACAGGAAAAGCATTGGGAAGAGTGGGGTGGGTGGTTAAGGGAAGGAGGTCAGGGGCTGGAGAGATGGCTCAGCGGTTAAGAGCACCTGACTGCTCTTCCAGAGGTCCTGAGTTCAATTCCCAGCAACCACATGGTGGCTCACAACCATCTGTAAAGAGATCTGATGCCCTCTTCTGGTGTATCTGAAGACAGCTACAGTGTGTACTTATATATAATAAATGAATAAATAAATCTTAAAAAAAAAAAAGAAAAAGGGAAGGAGGTCAGCTGTGTATTAGATGTACTGTAGCCAGGAGAGGGTAGCTCGGAGTTCCTTCTGTGTCTGATTTTCCGGTTGGATAATGTTAGCATGAGTAAAGACTGATTTTCCTGTTGGATAATGTTAGCATGAGTAAAGACTGATTTGGAGGCAGGAACAGGCTCAGGGGAGATGTGCAGGTCAGCTGCAGGGTATTTGGCATGACTGTTGGGGTAAGGTTTATCCATGACTCCGATTCACCAATGTTCATCCCATGAATGACTGATGGGAAGCTGAAAATGAGTTTTAAGGTTGGTGAGCATGGTGCCACAGTGGCTGGTGAATTCCATTCTGCAGCTCCAATATCTGCAACCTCCAAATGTGGAGATCTCCTGCAGACATTCGCCTGTGTTTCAGTGAGGAAAGCAGAGTAAAGGGCTGGAGATAGTGGAGTGGAGTCTGGGTGTAGAGGGATCTCAATCCTGGTCTGACAGCCTTCAAGTGGGCAGTCCTGGGTTTCTATAACTTTGTTGCATCCATTATAGGTTTTCCTAGTGTAGAATCTCCAGTGGTATACACATACCAGGGAGAGACTGGGCAGTAGCAGAGTTAGCATGAAGAATGACAAAAAAAAAGCCATAAAAACAGAGGAGAGGGGGGCCTGTGGAGGGCACATGCCTGGGCAGCAGTCGCCAGGTCCTGGATGTCCTTCCAGGAGATCTTGCTGTCCCTCTGTATTTGGTGATTCCTCTGCCTCCTCATCTTCTTTGACCTTTGGTCTGCCAGTGAGAGGCAGAGCATCTCCTTGGTTGGTGGGGTAGTGTCAGACATTTCTGGTGGGAATCCAGATAGGGTGAGGCTGGACCTGTGGAAAAACACAAGCAAAACCCCTCCTGGTTGTAAGAAGGGGGTCTGGTCCCTTCCAAATTCCATCCATAGGATCTCAACATTGTACCAAGATGGGAGGGGTTAATTTTCGTGTGTGCCAATGGAGGGAGATAGGTGGGATTCTGGAGTTTTTATAGATGTCAAATATGTTTAGAGTAGTCAAAGCCATCATTAGTTGTACATTAAGGGGCTAGGTGGTTCTCTTTTGTTTTAGGAGTTGGACTTTTAGGGTTTGATGCGTTCTTTCTATTATTCCTAGGCCCTGAGGGTTGTGGGGAATCCCTGTATGGTGGGCAATTTCTCTCGTGTGCAGAAGGTTTTGAAATGAGAGCTAATGAAGGCGGGGCTATTATCAGTTTGTATCTGTTGAGGAATGACCATGATGGCAAAGGCAGAGAGCATATGGTGAATTAACCTTTAGAGTTTTCACCTCTTTGGGCTGTGGCCCATATAAAATGGGAGTGTATGTCTATAGTGACAAAAACGTACTTCTACCCAATTGGGGAATATGGGTGACATCTGTTTTCCATAAGGCATTGGATTTGAGGTCTCGGGGATTGGTGCCCATCCTTTGTAAAGCTGGGGTGGCAATGAGGGATGCACACGAGGAACATGTGCATCCTTTGAAGTTGAACAAGGAGGATGTGGGGGAAGCGGGCATGAAGCCCCTTTATATTATGTGTGTATGTGTGAATGAAATTGATCTGCCTGTCAGTGGAGAGCATGAACATCCCTGTTGAGGCAGTTTGGTCAGTAAGTGTATTTCCCTCAAATATAGGACCTGGCAGGGGACTGTGAGATCTGACATGCTGGATATAGATGGGGGAGGATCTTTCCTGTAGGAGAATGGAAACCTGTATGAGTAGAGGGGATGAAGGATCTTGACAGCCAGGGGAGCACATTGACAGCATATACACTGTCTGAAAAAAGGTTAACATGGTCCTTTGACTTCTTTTAGGGGTAAATAGATGGCACATAATTCTTTATATTGGGAGAGTGATGGGGCAGTTCTATGAGTCAGAGGATAGAGGGTTCTTCCTCAGGGAAGTAGCATATTACTGCCACAGCTCCCCTCTTTCCCCTCATCGGTATTGAAGGGGCTTCCCCTATGGGTCCTTTTGAAAATAGTTTGGGGGCAGCCATCACAACAGAGGGAGTGCAGAGGCCCATTTTTCATCAGGATAATGGTTGTGAATCTATCCTTGGAATCCTATTAAGCTGATAGCAAAGTGGGAGTGATTTCTGATTAGCCACTGAATGTCAGAGAGGGAGAAGGGGGTGACGAAAATGTCAGGTTCTTTCCCTAGGGTTTGCAGGGTTCTATCCCTGCCATTTTAAATCATGCTGGCACTTGCATCCACCTCATTTAAAATTTGGGTGCACTACCCATAGGGGTGTGGAGCCATTCCATCACCCTTGAGGCTGGTAAAGTGATCCTATAAGTGTAGGGGAGGAGCTAAAGATAAGGAGCTGTATGGGTATTGTTGGGTCATACCTATGAAGAGCCATATCTTTTAGGGCTGTATTGACAGAATTTAGAGCTTGGATTGCTTCCAGGGACAATGTTCTTGGGGAGGAGGGCCTTTTATCTCCTTTTAGGAGGTTAAAGAGAAGTTGAAGGGTGCTTGTGGGAAGGGTCAAAGTCAACTGAGGTGGCCCAGAAAAGCTCTGGAGGGAGGCGAGAGTTAATTTTTGAGGGAAGGAAAGGGTGAGTTTGAGGGGGTGTATTGACGTAAGGGAGAGCTCTGTTCCTAAAAATGTAATGGGCACAATAAGTTGGATTTTGTGAGGAACTATTTTAAATCCTAGGGTAGTTAGGAAAGGTATTAGCTGGCCCTTAAGCTGGGAGGGGGAGGTGGAGGTGGAAGTGTCTCCCATATTAATTTATCATCCATATAGTCATATATATTGAGTCCTTTGTCTAAATAGGGTTTAAATGCAGTGGCCCCAGCCTCCTGGCAAGTGGTTGGACTGTTAGCCATTCCTTGTGGGAGCATAATCCATTCATATCGTGAGGCTGGGCCAGAGTTGGTAACGGGGTTACTGAGAATGCACAGCATTTGCAGTCTGGCAGGTGGAGAGGGATGGAGAAAAAGCAGGGTTTTGTTTTTGTTTTTTTTTTAATCTATTGCTAAAAGGGAACTTTGGCAGAGATGGCTGAAACATGGGGCAGTCTTCTTTGGGGAGAGCCCCAGACTCGTATGGTTTTGTTAAAATCAAATCCTGTAGCATCAGTTGTTATCCCACCTGTGTGGGGCTCTAAGCTTCTCCCTTGATAGAGGTCACTGTGGGACCCAGATGACTTCATTGGAGAGCCAATCAAGGTAGAGAGTATTCAATCTAACAGTGGCTTTTAGAATTGGGGGTGATTTTGGAGAAGGGTTTTTAGGGCCTCCTTGGCTATTCCGTTCTCTTCATAGGTAATATCTTCTGTCCTAATGTGGTCTTTTTCTGGTTGGGTGGTAAGAATTACCTCTAAGGCTTATAAGGTATCTCTCCCTAGTTGGATGGGGGGAGGTGGAGTAAGGCAGGTGGAAGCTCCTTTGTTTTTTAATGGAGCCCTGCCCTTGGGTGGGAGAGGGAGGGGCAGGAGAAGCAGACTGTTTAATGTCTCCTCTGAAGCATTGAAGAGCCCTGTGTTTGCTCTGCCACGGGGTACAGCCGCTAGGGGACACAGGATGCAGGAAGTTTGACCACACTTGCTTCATACTGCTGCCACCAGGCGGCTGTCAGGCTGTCAGGCTGTCAGGCTGTGGGAAGCCGCAGAACACTGCTCCAGAGTGGGGAAGCAATGTCTGGGGGAATTTCTTATATGGTGGTGAATTGTTCTTTATAGAAAAGAGGAGAAAAGCTTTGTCCAGTGGGAACATTCCCTTGGCCTGTCAGCTTTGGGGGACTCCACAGACGTCCTGTAAGGCTCAAAGTGAATCTTAACTACCAGGAGACCCCCCAAGTGAGACATGAGAACAGAGTTCAATGCAACCGCAAAAGGTTTATTTTCCGGCGTGTCAGGTTCAACCTCCAATTAGTCCCTCGTGGAAAGTGATTGCAAGGTGACCCTGAATGTCTATAACAAGCAGTTTTTATACTTTTTAGCGGTACAGGTTATATCAGCAAGGTCACAGTTTAAACTAATTGACTAAGCATATTGACCTTAGGATCTATTGGCTAGCAAGCATATGACATGCATTCGAACTCTATCTGGGACCAGAGGGTCAGGTGACTATCAGTCAGTACATTCTGAGGATTTTCAAGAATGTCCCTGCTCTTCCCAAGAACTATGGGTGGAGAATGGAACTTGGCCTAGTCTTGACCTGAGGCAGGAAGTTGATACTTGGCCTAATCTTGACCTGAGGTTGTGGGATGTAAGGCTGGCAAAAGCCCTTAGGGTCCTTCACAGGAACTCCAAAACCTACCTGCTTTCTACCAGGCTAAGCCTCTTAATAGCTCCGACACTTCAGTAAGACCTAGGGTCCTTCAGTCCAAAATGCTAAGCCTTCCTGCGGATTTAAGAACTGGCAGCTGCCCTGTGGCTTTTAAGTGGCTTCTGTATTACCAGGTTTTCTTTTTGTTTTAAGGAGAGGTTAGATAGAGAGTCTTTGCCAACACCCATTGTGGGCTTTCGGGTTTTAGGGACCTTCAGCCAACACCAGAGAGTAGCTCTGGCCGGGAGGCTTCGGTTGCCCCTTCAGCTTGTCCAAATCCTTGCGATAGCACTGACTGAAAGCACAGCAGGAAAGGATAGGTTGCTCATCTCCAGAGTTCCACATTATCTACTCATATACTTGTGTAGGTCGTTGAGCACCACGTTGTGGGCATCAGTTGTAGGGCTCTGGCACCCGTGGCTCTTCACAGCAATCTCTGGCCCGCAAGGTGTGTGGGTTTGGGCGATAGGGAGAGAACTCAGGCAGGGAGGGGGGACCAGCTTTCACAACCCCTGCTGCAGGTCCTTTTCCATTGTGCAGCCACTGCTTTGGTTACCTGGCCATGCTGAGCCAGCAGGAGATTGACTAGCCAGCGAGGGGTGCAGGGAGCTTCTGGTGATGATTTGGGGAAGCAGATCTCTTCCCCAAGCGCCAGTGTTACAGCTCTTATGACAGAAGCTCTCAGATGATGGAATAATTCCTGCATACCTTTAATTCTGAACACAACACTTAAATACAGTTTTTTTGGATGGGTCAGTGTTTGACAGCAGGTACTTCCTATTGGTTTGGCCTGAGAGCTTGGGAAGATCTCATCTACATATTTGGGGGTGTGATCCTGCTTCTGAAAGATCCCACACAGAGAGACCCTTACTCAAGTCTTGGGAAATCGTGGACCCCAGACTCAGAGAGACCATTTTGGATGTAATAAGCAAAGGCGAGGTTTATTACGGAGACCTATTACAGAGATCTCCGGGCCTACACGTTTCCCGCGCAGGAGACAGAGGTGTCGGCCATGAGAGGCTGGGAGAAAGAGTATTTAAAGGCAGAGGCTGTGAGCACCAGGGGATGGGGGATGTCAAAGGGGAATGTATCACAAGTTACAAGATTGTTTTATGGCTCTAGGAGATAAGGGGACGCCAAAAGGTTTTATGGCCCCCTGGTTCCTGGAACAGAGCTACTAAATCAGGAGAAGGGTTGGGTCTTTAGGTCCTCATTACTTTTAAAAGTTTGTCAGAATTGATGAAGCATCTGTATTTGAAACACCTCTGGTTAGGCTTGGGCTGCCCGGTTTCCTGGAGTGCTCTCTGCAGGACACAATGGCTGGAAAGCACAAGTAGGGGCTTATCAGGGTCTGGAGGACATCTGGTTAAAGTATGACTCTGGGTAAGCTGGGGGGATGTCTGTGGATGGTTTATGGGTCCGTCCTCGATAGCCTGAGCTGGTTTTTGTATTCCTTTTCTTTATCTTTATGGCCTGCTATTCCTGGCAGCAGGGCTTAGCCCTGAGTTTGTGGCTTTTGGGGCTAACTCTTTTAATTTTATATTTGTAGATCTTAAGCTTCTATGATTCTCCTTTAAGGGGGGGTCTCTCATTCCCCCATTTTCTTTTAACATTGAGTAAAATCTTTTACTCAACTTGGTTAAGGAATCTCTGTTTTTTGTTGTCTCAACCTTTTTTAAAGTTTATTTATGGAGTCTTTAATTATTCTTGAATGGTCTATATAGAAGCAACATTTTTTTTTTTTTTTTTTTTTTTTAGTGTAGCACACAGACTCTTTCTTTAAGGAATATCAGGTCTGATCTTTTCTTATTTTGAAGGACTACCTCTGAGAGGGAGGTTAGGTATTCTTGGAGGTCAGCTAAAAAGTCTTTTACTCTTTTTATATCTGAGTCAATGGCAGTTCTGAATTCTCTATAAGCCTTGTATTGTAGGGCAACAGCAGATGTCTTTGTGCTGCCCTTGCAGCACCTAGATAGCCTTAAGTAATTCTCAACTTTTTTTTTTTTATTAAGTCTTTAGCATCAGGATTCTATCTGGACACTATCTAAACCTACACACCAAGGTCATGACTAGCTTTTAGAACTTCTAAACTTATATAGATTGTGATCCCTGAGGCACAGTCCCAAGAAGTGTTAGGAGTACTAACATATGTAATGTTATATCATTTGTAATAGAAATCAAGCCTATTCCCACACCTATCCCGATGGAACCCAGGGCAAACATGCTGAGTGTCCCTCTAGGTCTCAGCTCTCAGCCCCAACAGCTAGTATGTGGCTGTCAGGGTGGTCAGCAGCACCAGGTACAGTCCTTTTCAGAGAGGCTCGAGTGTCTGGGCTCCATGTCGTTGTATGTAGCTGTAGTCTCCGACCTGGAACTGATCAGATGTCTCAGGGGTCTCTGGGGTATAGGCTGCTGTCAGCTGTGACCAGACTTCTTTTCGTATCACCTGTAGGTCTTTTGGCCTGGCATATCAATCATTATTACTATGACGTGTTGGTTTAGTAACATCATCTAATACAGTCAGGGGAGCTGAGGCCCCATATAAGATCTCAAAGGGGATAAGGCTGAATCTGGAAGGGATATTTCTTGCTCTGAAGAGAGCAAGAGGGAAGGAGTGTCACCCAGTCTGTGCCAGTCTCCATTGTCAATTTGTTTAGGGTCTCTTTTAGAGTTTTATTTATTTACTCTACCTGTCCTGAACTTTGAGGTCTGTAAATATAATATCATTTTTAATCGACCTTTAAATACTTGGCCACACCCTGGTTTACCTTGGCAACGAAAGTAGGGCCGTTGTCTGACCAGATTACCTTGGGCACTCCAGACCGGGGGAAGATTTCTTCCAGTATCTTCTTGATGACTACCGAGGCCATCTCTTGTTTGGTGAGGAAAGCTTCTATCTATTCCTGGAAAGGTATCTACAAGCACTAGGAGATACTTGTGATCATATTTTTCTGGTTTTATCTCAGTGAAGTTCACTTCGACTTTTTACTAAACTCTCTAGGTCTCTTTGTCCTGTTTGTTTGTTAAGCATTCACTTACTGACATACCTTATACTTTTTTACTGTCTCTCTTGGCTAAAATCTTAAAGTCTATTACATACACCTTAACTACTTGGACAAACTTCTTATCTCCTAAATGAGTCCATTTCTTTATTTGGCAAAGTGAGTCTTTTGTTTGTTCTCTGGGGGGGTATAGCTTTCTCCCCAAGTGTGTCATTGTCTTTTTATCTTTTAAACAACTTGGGCCTTTTCTTCTGTTGTACATTCTAAGTGAGGCTATCCCTTAGTCCAATCCCAGTTCCCAGTGGCTGTCTCTTGCAGGCCTGTAACCAGGATAGGCTCCTGCATAGCCATTTTCCGAGCCACTTTATCTGCTTTGTTACTGTCCCATGCCACTGAATCTCTTCCTTCTGATATCCTGAGCAATGAATAGTACTCACAGTTGTTGGCTTCACCAGGGCATCCAAAAGATGGTAAAGGCATCTGCAGCGCTGATGTGCTGGGGGTAGAAGTTCAGCCATCCCAGATGACACTGTGTTGTCCACCACGGCAGCACCCACTTATCTCTGACCTTCATGAAGAGAACTGTTCCCGTCTGTGGACAAGGTCCTCGGCTTTCAGCAGGGGTCAATCAGCCAGTTGCAGAGGTCTTTCCTCCACCCATGGGCTTCTGCCAGTGCTTGACACTCGTGTTGTGGTGGCTCCAGGTCAGGATTGGGCAGCAAGGTGACCAGATTGTCCCCAACCGGTGGAGAATCTAGACCAGTGGTCCCATCCTCTGGGACATTTCATTTAAAGGCAAAACATCAGCCACTCTACCACAGTTTAAGTCCTGGATTGGGTGATAATTGTTAGTGCCCGGCTGGCAGGAATGATGTGTTCCAGACAGAATGGCACTAAGCTATACATCTCTCAGCATCAGGTACTGCTATACCTAGACAGGTCTTAAGCTCCACATACACTGACTGTAGATATGTATACACATGGCCTCACCCAGCCATTTCAGCCCATGTAAGCCATTTTGAAGAGCAAATTTCTCATGAGCAAGGGATGGGGGTAGTCCATAAGTATTGTTCCTTGCCAGTAGCCCCTTGTACTTAAGGTCTTTGGATATTGGCCCACTGGGGGGCATAGGAGCACAGAGCATTGGGTCCCTGTATCCACAAAACAACTGGGCAGGCTTCCCTTCTATCTCTGTACATAGCCAGCACTCTAGGACCGAGAGGCTCTCCAGTGGCCCCTCTTGTTCTTTCTGGGGCAGTCCCTGACCCAATGTCCTTTTTCTTTGTATTAGGCACACTGATTTTTAGCCAGGAATTCTCTTCTGTTGCCAGGTACTGTCTTCCTAGGTTCCCTAACTACGGTGGCCAGTATATGTTCCTCTCTTGTCTTTTATCTCTCTTTAGCTTTCTAGTTTCTTCTTTTTTTTTCTCTCAGTCTCTCTGTTTAACCTTACTTTTTCTGTAACTTATATTAACTCTCAGCAACTTAGCTTAACCCTTCAAATTTTTGTAACTTTTTCTTCATATCCTTTCCTTATTTTAGCCAGATTGGTGAGCCATTTTCCAGCCCCTCAGAGACCCACCCTTGGAGTCTGGTGGCAGACCTGGAGCACTCCCTACCTTCAGGCGTCTGAAGAGAGCAGGCAGAAGTGAGAGCCTTCCATCCGTGTCTGGAACATTTTTTCTGGCCTCTAGTAAGATTCGGTCTTTCCTCGGTGGTAAAGAAGACTTGTAACAGTTACTAACAAACATCTCAAATGGGATGGTGAGAAAACAAGGGAATCTTGAGAATAGAGGTCCACTGAAGAGGGCAAATAGCATTTAGTCACACAGCTAAACCAGGAGGCTTTCTTGAGACAAAAAAACCTTGTGTCTGTGAAACAGAAAAGTGAACAGAGGGGCAGCCTATCTGTTACTGGCTGTCTCTCTGGACTTAGATTTTCCTTTAAGGAGTACCTCCCTTTAGTGCCAGCTCAGTGGCTCTGTCTCTCAATAAACCCAGCCTCTGAAGGACACTAGGCTTCTAGTAAGAACTAATAGCAAAAGGATGGAGAGACGGTTAGAACCTGGGTGTTAGATACTAAGCAGCTGACAAAAGAATTGTAACCAGTTTACCTGGGGCTATCAGGACTTTTTTGTTGCCATTTTTGAGGCAGGAGTCAAAGCTGAACTGGGCTTCCTGTCTCTTATATCTAATAAAGAGATTGTTAAAACTGTAGTACCAACCTTTAATAAAAAACAAAAAAAAAAACAAAAACAAAAAACAAAAAACAAACAAAAAACAAACAAACAAACAAACAAAAAAACAAAAACAAAACTATACCTCTCTCCGTGTCTCTGAATACCAGGACTGCAGTAGTAGTCCTTTAACAAGCTGTCTCACTGGGCTAAAGGCCCATGGAAAAGAAAACATTAATCCTGACCTTGGCCACAGCCAAAGCCTGAATTTTAAATTTTGACTGGCAAAACAAAGTTCTTCACAGTTTGTTGTTGATTTTTTTGAAACTATTTTATGGGCTTTTTTGTCCCCCAACCTGGGGCATTTTGACCACGGGGGGGGGGGGGGGGGCAGGAACTGGCTGCTGTGGGGATAGGATCAAGGGCATTCTCTATGCTAATGATGACCAGGGAGAAAAGTAATTTAATGCTGGAGACTGACTCCTCTCTTGGAATAGGGCCAGCAGATAAGGCAGGCTCCCTAAAGAACTTCTCTTAATGAGCACTCTCTTTCTATGAGCAAGAGTTGAAGGTCTGGCCACTAAAAGCAGAGATTCCTTTCTTGTTCTTGTTTTCCTTAGAGTCCTCCCCCACCTCACTCTCAGCCTTTTTAGATCATTCTTCCTGTAGCATTTCTAACACAGCCTGTCCCTTTTTTATAGCCTGTTGACAGCATTTCTGATCTTTTAGGCAGCTACGCACTAAGTGTCATACCAGCTGAAACTCCGCCTTTAAGATTCCTTGCTCCCAAGCAAAATTTAAATCCTTTTTCAGCTTATCTCAGCTGTCCACCATGAGATTCCCGGAGATTGAGAACCAAGGTGTAGCAATTCACTAAGAAATCTCTCTGTAGTGTTTTTTTTTTTTTTTTCAATCCTAAGCCTTTTTCTTTTAAACAGCTCCTGAAGAGCCAGAAAAATTGGGTGAGACTTGAGTAGTCCCCATGCTCGCTGCAGCAGCTCCGCAGCTAGTTTCGCTCCCCTCTACTGTGTGCTGCGAGCACAAGCACAGATAAAACACTATGTTTTAAAAATTAACGTTGGCTATCAACCAACACACCGCCACTAGAGCGGGGTCCATAAAATTAAGTTTTCTACTCACTATACTTGTTCTATAGCCAGCGGCCTAATCTGGGGAACTTTTTTTTTTTTTAATTTACAAGCGGTTTCTTCCTCAAGGTTTTTGTTAATGTCTGTTTACACAACTGTTAACAGCAGCTAGGCTGGTCAAAGGGAGCAAAGGGAGGGGCCTCTCTCCTTGGGGAGGAGGCTCAAGAGAGAAAGACAAAACTCCCTGGCAGAAAACAATTTTTCTCAAGCAAATTATTTTTAACTTTTAACTTAAGCACCAAGAGGACCAAGTAAAACTCTTTGATGAACAAAGCAAACAGTTTCATGATTTCAAACACAGTTGTCAGTCCAAGATTTCAAACACAGTCATCAGTCCAAATTCAAAAACGAAACAAAAGCCAAAAAGACACTCGACAATACCACAGAAAACAAACCAGAGAAACAAGACCAAGACAAAGCATCCTATAACCAATTTCCACAGATGCCTGGTACCTTCAGTACCTGGCCCAAACTGCAGCTTAACCTTAGATGCTTCTGGGATGAGATGGACCATCTGATTCCACCTCCCAACAGGATTGCAGAGTGTCCTCTTGTCTAACAACCAAGCACACTTGTCCGCGCCTATACTTAAATAGGCAGCCGAATGCGACCTCTGATGGAGTGGGATTCCTCGTCCACTCCCGCCTAGGTAAAAGGAGCATTCCATCTCCTTTGTTCCAGAAAACCAGAGTCAGGTCTTCCTGACTGTCCACAGCTGGGCTCTCCCAACTGTTCTCCGCCCGTGGAACTTCTTCCAGGGGCTGCAGCTTGAGGACTCTGGGGCATCCCCCCTTCTGCAGCCAGAGGATCCTCACAAACCACAAAGGCAGCTGCACCAAGTGGGGATACACATCCACCCTCCTAGCACAGGGCAGGAATACACATCCACCCTCCTAGCACAGGGCAGGAATACACATCCACCCTCTTAGCACAGACACAGAGTGGGATTCCACATCTACTCTCCTCTCCTATAGAGTGGGATTCCACATCCACTCTCTTAGGAGGCAACACTGAGTGGGATTCCACACCCACTCTCTAAGTACTGACCAGAGTGAGACTCCACGTCCACTCTCTAAGCACTGACCAGAGTGAGATTCCACTTCCACTCTCTAAGTACTGACCAGAGTGAGACTCCACGTCCACTCTCTAAGCACTGACCAGAGTGAGATTCCACCGGTACTGAGACACACATATATACACACACGGCGGAACCAAAACACAGACAGACACAGACTGACAAATGCGGCGCCGCTCACACAGAAACACTCAGACAAATATCTAACTCACCTCCAAGGGGTCTTCGGAGTCTGGGGTGGTCGCGAAGATCCCGGATGAGCCCCCATATGAAAGATCCCACGCAGAGAGAGCCTTACTCAAGTCTTGGGAAATCGTGGACCCCAGACACAGAGAGACCATTTTGGATGTAATAAGCAAAGGCGAGGTTTATTACGGAGACCTATTACAGAGATCTCCGGGCCTACATGTTTCTCGTGCAGGAGACAGAGGTGTCGGCCATGAGAGGCTGGGAGAAAGAGCATTTAAAGGCAGAGGCTGTGAGCACCAGGGGATGGGGGATGTCAAAGGGGAATGCACCACAAGTTACAGGATTGTTTTATGGCTCTAGGAGATAAGGGGACGCCAGAAGGTTTTATGGCCCCCTGGTTCCTGGAACAGAGCTACTAAATCAGGAGAAGGGTTGGGTCTTTAGGTCCTCATTATTTTTAAAAGTTTGTCAGAATTGATGAAGCATCTGTATTTGAAACACCTCTGGTTAGGCTTGGGCTGTCAGGTTTCCTGAATGCTCTCTGCAGGACACAATGGCTGAAAAGCACAAGTAGGGGCTTATCAGGGTCTGGAGGACATCTGGTTAAAGTATGACTCTGAGTAAGCTGGGGGGATGTCTGTGGATGGTTTATGGGTCAGTCCTCGATAGCCTGAGCTGGTTTTTGTATTCCTTTTCTTTATCTTTATGGCCTGCCATTCCTGGCGGCAGGGCTTAGCCCTGAGTTTGTGGCTTCTGGGGCTTACTCTTTTAATTTTATATTTGTAGATCTTAAGCTTCTATGATTCTCCTTTAAGGGGGGGCTCTCACTTCTACATGTGCTCTGTCTTAAGCCTATATGACCTGTAGTCACATCCTCACCTGTGGAAGAGGGGCTTGAGGCATTGCCCTACATGACTGGTCTGTCTTAAACCTCTCCACAGAGTTCTTTCCGGGGCACGGCTATGTGAGGCCCTAATATCCCGGGAGAATGGGAACGCACCTGTTCATCCCTTTTCGGGTCTCCCGGGGATTCGACTTATCTTGACCAAGAATCAGGGTACCTTTCACTGCCTGCTGCCCCACACACTCCCTAATGCTCAAGCATTTAAATATATGAACCTATGGAGGACCATTCTTATTCAAAACATCCCATTCCACTTCCAGGTGCATAGGCTTGCAACCATATCACAATGCAAAGATTTAGTCAGTCTGACTTCAAAAGTCCCATAGTCTATAACAGCCTCAGTGTGGTTTAAAAGTTGAAAACTCATTCTCTTCTGAGACTTCAGGCCGTCTCTCAACTGTAACTCCTGTAAAAGGCAGGTTGCATACTTCTAAAACACAATGGCATAAGATACACACTACTACTCTAAAAGGCATAAAATGGAGTATGGTGAGAAAATATGGATGAAGGCAAGACCTAAAACTGTCAGAGCCAATTTGAAATTCTGCATCTCCATGTCTGATGTCAAAGTGCTCTCCATACTTCCAACTCCCTTCAACTTCGTTGATTACAAAGCACTATTTTTTTCTTTTGGACTGATGCCAAACTCAGTCTGTGGCTTTCCTTGGCAAGCATCCCGTAGCTCCAGCATCTCCAGCTTCTTGGTGTCTCCAAGGTAACCCAGACTTTACCTTTACAGCTTCATAAAATGACTGTGGGCCTCCATGCGGGGACAACCCTGCTGCATGCCTGGCCTCAGTGGCTTTACTTAGCTATGGAGGGAGACTCAAACCACCACAGAAGGTAAGATACTGCCACATTACCAGAACCTCCTGGTAATTCACCAGTTTTGTCCCTCTTGCTTTAAGTAAGTGAAGCTTACTTGCCTGTGTTATGACTCGTAGGAGGTTTGTTGAGGCTTGATTATAGGGGTTGCTGCACACAGCTTCCCCTCTTAGCTTCCAGAGACCTTCTCTGGAAAAAATAACTTCTCTTACCTCATATAGTGGTGATATTAGGACACATAGACATCAAGGTCAGATGGTTTCCTCTGCACCCAAGTTCATTCCCATGTTCCCCAGAGGAATTCCCTGTCTAGCTGTGTTGGAGACCTGTCTGTCCTATGGGCTATGAGCTTATAAAGACTTGTCATTAGAAGCTCTGACTAGGATAGAACAGACACATGGCCAGAGGAGAGCAGGTGAAGCCCCACATGCCTGGGATGTGAGGAGTTGGTAAGGAACCACTCTCACCATGGAGATTCCAGAAGGCAAGGATTTTCTTTGGATAACGTGACCCCAGCTATTCAAGCTCTGGGCTACTTTCTCCTGAACTAACCAGAGTTCGTGTCTGTGGTCTTTAATGAGGTTCTAGGCCTGGAATTATATCCTGCCATCAGCCTGCAGATTGTACTATGTAGAGATGATCAGCTAGGAGAGTTTCATTAACATTGACCCTATCTCTGCCAATATCATATATTTCTGGAAAGATTACTGTTAGCCACAGCTGAAAGGAGGGCCTGTTTCCCATGGGTGGGTATGAGTCTTGTTGCTCATGAGTTGGGGTCAAGATTTGTCTAGAACTCCATTCATATGTTGCCAGGGATTTGACACCATAAATGTGTGACCCATGTTACATGTGGACAGAGGCATCAAAACCTTTATGTGAGGCTCTCTCCATGAGTGGTCTTCACACAGACAGCAACAGCCTAGACAGCGAAAATGAAATGTGGTTGGGAACATTTTTCAGAGTCCATGCTATGTGTGGACCCCCATGTTAAGAGTCTAGTGGTAAGTAAAGGACCTGACTGTCTGACCTGGACAGTGGGGCCAGCGCTGAGAGTGCTCATTGTGCATTCTGAACATGTTACCTGTTGGTAACATAGATCCTGTTGGTTACTACGAGTGTGTGTGTCACTCTGAATGAAGTCCAGGGGCTTGCTGAGAAAATGAGTAACATGACCAACTGGAAGGAAGATTGAGTCCTGGTCAGAGTGACACTGAGGGTGGACCTGATCTCATGTTACCCCACAGCTCTTTGTTTTCTGGGTCCCTGACTCTGTTTACAGATTTAGCAGTCAGCCCCATGCTGACCCTGTCTCAGTCCAGGCTGCAAGGCTCTTGCCCTATAATGTAGCTTCTGAAATGATCTCCCAGCTACTGACTACTTCCTAGAGCTTATGTTAGTTTAAGATTGTGTTTTCAACTTATTTCTCATATGTCCTGTTGAGAGGTGACTTTCGGTCTCTCCCCAGTGACCCCTAGGTATTGACAATTGCTTTCATATGACACTATACAAACTCAAGGCCTCATCTGGGAGCATCAGCCTCTAAGTGGAAGCCATGAGCACACAGACCCTCTCCTCTGGAGGATTCCAAGGCCACATAGGGAGTCCCTTGAAGTCCAAGACTGACTCCAGCCATGTGAGTGTCATCTCCTCAATACGGTGCTAGTACCTACTATTGGAAACAGACCAACTAAGGATATGTTCCCACTGTGCTCCATCTAAATGTTCTGCCCAGTGACTACTGGCAAAATCAAGTGGTTATAATGTGCCCTATTTGGGGGGAACAGTTTATTTTTGCATAATAATAGAAAGAAGAGAATTCCAAGTATGTGGCTATTGCATACCCAAGTCTGAGGCTCTCTGATCCTCCTAGGGTACCAGCTGCTCAACTTTAGCAGGTGCCTCAGAGTTATTCATGGATGCATCATAATTCACACAAACTAGACATACACACTGAATCCTGTAGACTGTAGGTTATCTAAAACATCCCACTTAGCAAAGAACTAATTACACATTGTTTCACCTAGTACATTCACACCAACAGAAGCACATTGATAAAAATCATTGTGACATTTCTTATTTCTCAGAGAGGTGTCAGTTTTTTACACACATCAACAGGGTAGCTGCCCTGTGGAATTTGTGCACATGGGGCTGAATGTGCAGATTCGATGGCCGTAAGAGAAAGGATAAAGATGCTAGGTAGCAAGAAGGCAGTCAGCTACAGGGGCGCTAAAATGGGTGTCCACGGTCTTCCAAATCGAAGGAACAAATTCCCAATATGCTGGGTCTGCCATCTTCTTCACCCTGTAGTTTCTATGCTGCTTAGGCTTGTGAGGTGATATATATATATATCACCTATCTTTCTCTATATAGGTATACACACATTACATATATATATATATACATTATACACATATATACACATATATAATCATGGTAGCTGTGTTAGCTACATTCCTAGTGTCTGCCCCAGATGACATGCATCATTAGAAATTCAGCTTGAAAATGTCCTATTTCTCTCCAAATGTAGTTGGTAAATTACCCAGTTTTGCCTCCTGTCGTCTGTGTGATTACTTTCATTTTCCTCTGCCTGCCATCCAGTCTTGGTACCGTCTTTAAGAACCTGTCAGCGCGTGTGAAAGGCTAAACTACTCACTGAGAAATTAAGAAAGAAGTGTCACAATGTTTTTAACAATACATGTCTGTTGGTCTGGCTGCGTTAGATTAAAAAAACAAGCAAACAACTAGACCCCCTCCCCCCCGCGCTATAGTTCACAAACTCCAAGATTCAGTGTGCTTCTGCTTGTTAGGTTCTGCAGGACTGTGTCAGCTACTTGCATGGTGCTGGGACCATGATACTGGGCACAAACAACCTACTCAAGGGAAGGTAGATTTTGACTCAGGATTTTCAATTCATCAGGTCAGAGGAAGGCAGAGGGATTATGTGGTAGACACTGGTCACATTTCGGTGAACCAGGCAGGAGAGGGTAATGTAGGGCCCAAAAGCAAGGGTAACCTTTAAGTCCTGTCCCATAATGATGTAAATACAGTTAGGCTCCATCTCATAAATGTTACACACACACACACACACACACACACACACACACACACACACACACTTACACACACATATATACACATTCACACATATATACACATACATACACACAAACGCTCACACATACATACACACACACACTCACACATATACACACACACTCACACAACACTCACACATACACACACACACTCACACAACACACACACATACATACACACTCACACACAACACACACACATACATACACATACATTCACACATACATACACATACATATACATATACACACACACACACAGGTTATACACCCATCCACCCCAGAACACTTATAGCTAGCAACCAAGTGTAAAACATAAGCCAGTGGAGGACACTTCAGATTCAAACTGTAAAGGAATGGTTGAATTCACTTTAAACATGGAACTTTTCATCTCTTTTATTCCCATGACAAAACATCTAACAAGAACTTAAGGGTGCAATCTGTTGGGAATGATGAGCAGTCAAGGTTGTAGTGTCTGCAGCCTCCATGATGCTGTGTAATCTTTGGTAGTGAAAGTGGCAGGGTTTCAGGGGTGTCTTTTCTCCATCTGTAGACATGTGACTGACAGGATCCCTTCCTCACTGGATCTGGCACATAGGTGCATTTAATTGTGGCACATCTAGGGAGCTGTGGAAGGGACAGACAGTTGGGACCTATTGCATAGACATGCTAGGGTGCCCATGGCCAGGATTGGCATTTTGCCGAGCTTAGTGAGTTACTGCTGAGCTGGGAGACAGGCAGGGAAGTCAGCCTCATTGGAGCTGCTAGTGCAGCTGCTGAGTGGGTGTCCCCTGTGAGTGCAGGGCAGGTGCCATGGAGGGGCCAGGAGTGTGGAGGGAGTATGGGGTGGAGGGATAGTCATTCAGGGGACAGATTGGTGTGAGTGTTTCTATTTAGACATTACATACTTGTGTCTGCTCTGTTCTTGTTGACATGGTCTCTGAACCTGTTTTTGGCTCTGGCTCAGTTCAAGGCTTTCACTTGCCTCTTGACTTTCTGTTGTCTGACCCTGACATGCGGGTGGGCACTGCTGTCTCCCTGCATGGCGTCCTGGGGATTCCTGTGGCCCCATGGTCTTGATGTCAGCTCAGGGAGGGAATTCTCTGTGGTTATCACAGTAGACCCTCCAGCTGTTTGTCAGTGTCTCCTCCCAGCATTCCTATTATGGGTCAGTCACAGTATTCATCATTACTCCACAATTCTAGAACATTCTGCGTGGTTTCTTCCTCTGTCTTAGTTCTCTATTCTGCGGATGGATAATTCTTATGTGCTGAAACCTGAATGGATTAGAGATTGACCTAACTTGGGCCACAGAAGTGAAAAATGACAGACAGAAGGACAGACACATGTATAAAAAATCTGGGATGGGTGGGCTATGCATTCTGATGAGACTTACCAGCGGCCTATACACCACTGAATGAGAGGTAGTTTTACTTCAAACAGCTGAACAAGGAGGGCATAGATTAGCAACTTTGTCAGGGAGAAGCCTCGGCTTGTAGTCATGGGAGGAGGAAGCTATGGTTGAGAGTTTCTGTATAGAACTGATTTAAATGAAATGTTAATCTCTCTTCAGTACTCATACCTGGAAGCTTTGCCATGCCTCTGCACCTCACCATGGGAGTGCTTTGTCATTCCCATGGGTCTGTGGTCCTGGGGTCATTGGAATTGCTGTGGGGGTGTTAATCAAGCTTATGTGTATATGTTATGTGTTTTCTTTCTCCTTTATTTCTTTTCTATGTACACCAATAGAAATAATTCCAGTGGTTAAATGTTTTAAATTTATATTATTACACTGATGAGACACTAAAAGACTAAGTGTTCCTCAAGGGATTTTATTACCTATTCTAAGAACACAATATTTTTGTAGTTGTATGTGTTATAGTTATAGTTTATGCAGAATTATGACTGTTGTTTTTTTCTTTTCTTTTTTCTTTTTTCTTTTTTTTCAGAGCTGGGGACCGAACCCAGGGCCTTGCGCTTGCTAGGCAAGCGCTCTACCACTGAGCTAAATCCCCAACCCCTTTGTTGTTTTAATCTGGGAATTAAGCATGACATGAGAAGTGATTAGGTTTCACATTAACAATGGATTGATATACAGCAATTTCCTTCTCTGCAGCAGATGCTCATTAAGACAGGAAGGAAACAACCCAAAATAAGAAGTCCTGAAACTGATCAGATTCAATAGGCCCTCCCTTTCTAAGACTGTCTAAGCACCAAAGACTACCAAGAGTCTCAAATCCAGACAAATTGCTGAGGTGCCTATTTAACAGATCAAAGTGAACCTGGCAGCCAGGTTCTCCCAGCACCTCTCAGTCTCTACTTGTTACAGGGTATGGCTGGCATACCTTACCATTACTCTGAACTCCTTGCAGCCCAGGGGCTGGGCTGCCCTTTCCCCAGCCTTCTGGCCCAGACTGCCACTCTTGGTTGGTGACTCCCCTCTTGCTCGACTTCCCCCTTTCCCCACATGGCCCAGCTCTGTTTGGTCACGTTCATTCTGGACTCTCCCTGGTGTCTCTGCCTCTGGCTGGGCTCTCCCTTTTATTTACAATAAACCTTCTCCTCTGCTGTACCTAGGAACAGTCATGTTCTTTTCTTTTTTATTTCCGTTTTCATTCGGAGATTAAACTAAGAAGGTAATGCATTAACTTCTTCTGTGGAGGAAATTATATGACATTGAGTCTGTGGAAATGGCTATTATTTGTAAACTTGTAGACCCATTCTGGAAACCAGCTTGGTGGTTTCTCAGAAAATTTGGAATAGTTTTATCTCATGACTCAGCTCCTGGCATTTTATTCTTAATGCTTTATGTTGATCAAATATCACTAATTGTATGATGAAGTATGTTCAAACGGTTACATTGGAAATGAATTCTTTCCTAAAAGTATTCATGATACTAACACAATAATCAAGGATTTTTGCTCAAAGTGAATCATATAGACAGATGAATTTGTATGATTGTCAAAAATATTTGTGTTGCTTCCTTTTCACATCAAAATTCATGAAGAGGGGGCTGGGGATTTAGCTCAGTGGTAGAGCGCTTACCTAGGAAGTGCAAGGCCCTGGGTTCGGTCCCCAGCTCCGAAAAAAAAAAGAACCAAAAAAAAAAAAATTCATGAAGAAACAGTAACTACGTGTCTTAGTTAGGGTTTTACTGCTATGAACAGACACCATGAACAAGGCAATTCTAATAAGGACAACATTAATTAGGGCTGGCTTGAAGGTTCAGAGGTTCAGTCCATTTTCATCAAAGTGGAAAAATGGCAGCATCCAGGCAGGCATGGTACAGTAAGAGCTGAGAGTTCTACATCTTCATCTGAAGGCTGCTAGCAGAATACTGACTTCCAGGCAGCTAGAATGAGGGTCTTATAGTCCAGACCTATAGTGACACACCTACTCCAACAAGGCCACATCTTCTAATAGTGCCACTCCCTGGGCTGAGCATATACAAACCATAACACCTCATGTAAAACCTTCTACAATGCATGTAAGGCTGTGCTGTATATAATAAATCAGCTGTTATTATAAGTGTTTTAGAAAGCTAAATATGTAAATATATCAACAAATGCATACATTTAGCATTGACTGCAGCAAGGCAGAAATAATGGCCACTTACTTATGAATTCTGAACTGATATCATATTTTTTGAAATAGGAGGATACTGAGACCTGCATGTTAGACAAGGCAAAAGTTAGTCTTTCAGTGTTTGCTGATATGATGTAACTAGGAGAGGTTGCTCCAAATTAACTGGCAGCAGTACTTAACAAGTGCTGGAGACCCCAGGGAACATAATGCTAAATTGTGAATTTGATTCAAAAAAGGGCATATGTCAGACTTCATAGAATTGTAAGCGATACCTGACAAGAGACTTGTACCCCTTAGAAATTTACTATCCTGGTTGTTTGAACTATCTCTTTGAAATTAATCAAATGAATCAGGGAAGGACACTTCATGCTCATCAAAGGAAAAAAAATCTACCAAGATGATATCGCAATTCTCAGCATCTATGGCCCAAACACAAGAAAATCAAAGGATCATTAGGTCTCACTTAAAAAACTTGTACTCCACAAAATTGGAAAATCTTAATGAAAAGGAGGATTTTCTTGACAGATACCATTTACCAAAGTTAAATCAAGACAAGGTAAACTGTTTTAACAGCTCTATAACCCCTAAAGAAATAGAAACAGTCATTAAAAATCTCCCAATTAAAAAACAAAAGCCCAGGGCTAGATGGTTTTATTGCAGAATTCTACCAGACTTTCAAAAAAGAGCTAATACCAATACATCTCAAACTATTACATAAAAAGAAACAGAAAGAACACTGCCAAACTCATTCTGTGAATCCTCAGTCACCCTGATACCTAAACCACACAAAGACCCAACAAAGAAAGAGAACTTCAGACCAATTTCTCTTATGAACATTGGTGCAAAAACACTCCATGAAATACTCACAAACTCAAACTCAGGAACACATCAAAGACAACATCCAGCAAGATCAAGTAGGTCACTATTCCTGACCTCAAGTTGTCCTACAGAGCAATTAAAAAAAAAAACCTGCAAGGTATTGGTACAGAAACAGATACACTGATCACTGGAATGAATTGGAGACCCAGAAATAAATCCACACACCTATGGAAACTTAAGTTTTGATTAAGAAGGCAAAATCACATAATGGAAAAAAGATAAGATCTTCACCAAATGGTGCTGGTCTAACTGGATGTAGAAGAATGAAATGATTCATATTTATCACCCTGCATAAAACTTAAGCCCAAGTGGATCATGGACTTCAACATAAAACTGGATATGCTAAATGAATATTTCATTGAAGGGCAAGTGGGAAACAGCCTTGATCACATTGGTATGGCAGGCAATTTACTGAACAGAACACCAAAGACTCAGGCTCCAAGATTAACAATTGATAAATGGAACCTTGGAAAATGAAAAGCTTCCGTAAGGTAAAGGACACTGTCAATAGTACAAATTGGAAGCCCACAGATTGGAAAAGGATCTTCAAAAACCCTACATCTGACAAAAGTCTAATATTAAAAGTTAATCAAGAACTTGGGAAGTTAGATAACCACAACCAAACTAGCCTAATTGAAAATGGGATACAGACAGCTCCCTGCTCCCAAACCCTGTGGGAGAGAGAGCTCACTTCCTGGACAGGTGGGCACTCCTGAGACTGCAGAGCAGGAGAGACCAATACTGCCCACCCCTGCCCACATCTCTGGCCCAAGAGGAAACTGTATAGGGCCTCTGGAAATAGGAAGTAGGGGCACTCAAGCGGCAGGTCCCCTGCGATCCAGACACCACCCGGATCTGAAGGGACCTGATCAAAAGCTCCCTGCACCCGAATCCCGTGGGAGGGAGAGCTAAACCTTCAGAGGGCAGACATGCCTGGGAAGCCAGAAGGGACTACACTCTGCCCACATTTCTGACTCTAGAGGAAAACACCTAAAGCCATCTGGGACCCCTGTGCACAAGGGCCTGGGAAAAGGCAGGGTAGGCTCTTCTGGTTGCTGCCTTCACGGAGAGCTCAAAAGCAGAACCCAGGAGCAACTTCAGGCCTGGGACCACAGGTAAGACCAACTTTTCTGCACCAAGTGACCTGCCTGGTGGACTCAGGACACACGCCCACAGGAATACCTGAAGACCAGTAGACAGGAAAGACTACATGCCTGAAAGCAGAACACTCCATTCCCATAACTGACTGAAAGAAAACAGGAAAATACATCTACAGTACTCCTGACACACAGGCCTATAGGATGGTCTAGCTACTGTCAGAAAAAGCAGAACAAGGTAACACAAGAGACAACCTGATGGTGAGAGGCAAGCGCAGGAACCCAAGCAACAGACACCAAGACTACATGGCATCATCGGAGCCCAATTCTCCCACCAAAGCTAACACTGAATATCCAAACACACCAGAAAAGCAAGATCTTGATTTTAAATCACATTTGATCATGATGATGGAAGACTTCAAGAAAGACATAAAGAACTCCCTTAGAGAAATGCAGGAAAACATAAATAAAAAAGTAGAAGCCTATTGAGAGGAATCACCAAAATCCCTAAAAGAATTACAGGAAAACACAATCAAACAGGTGAAGGAGTTAAAAATGGAAATAGAAGCAATAAAGAAAGCACAAAGGGAGACAACCATGGATATAGAAAACCAAAGGAAGAGACAAGGAGCTGTAGATACAAACATCACCAAGAGAATACAAGAGATAGAAGAGAGAATCTCAGGAGCAGAAGATTCCATAGAAATCATGGACACAATTGTCAAAGACAATGTAAAATGGAAAAAGCTACTGGTCCAAAACATACAGGAATCCAGGACACAATGAGAAGATCAAACCTAAGGATAATAGGTATAGAAGAGAGTGAAGACTCCCAACTCAAAGGACCAGTAAATATCTTCAACAAAATCATAGAAGAAAACTTCACTAACCTAAAGAAAGAGATGCCCATAAACATATAAGAAACCTACAGAACTCCAAATAGATTGGACCAGAAAAGGAACTCCTCCCGTCACATAATAGTCAAAATACCAAGTGCACAAAACAAAGAAAGAGTATTAAAAGCAGTAAGGGAAAAAGGTCAAGTAACATATAAAGGCAGAACTATCAGAATTACACCAGACTTCTCACCAGAGACTATGAAAAGGAGAAGATCGTGGACAGATGTCATACAGACCCTAAGAGAACACAAATGCCAGCCCAGCAAAATTCTCAATAAACATAGATGGAGAAATGAAGATATTCAATGACAACCAAATTTACACAATATCTTTCTACAAATCCAGCGCTAAGAAGGATAATAAATGGTAAAGCCCAACATAAGGAGGCAAGCTAAACCCTAGAAAAAGCAAGAGACTAATCGTCTTGGCAACAAAACAAAGAAATGAAAAGCACACAAACATAATCTCACATCCAAATACGAATATAACAGGAAGCAACAATCACTATTCCTTAATATCTCTCAACATCAATGGACTCAATTCCCCAATAAAAAGACACAGATTAACAACTTGGATATACAATGAGGACACTGCATTCTGCTGCCTACAGGAAACATACCTCAGAGACAAAGACAAACACTACCTCAGAGTGAAAGGCTGGAAAACAACTTTCCAAGCAAATGGTCTGAAGAAGTGAGGTGGAGTAGCCATTCTAATATGGAATAAAATCGATTTTCAACCAAAAGTCATCAAAAAAGATAAGGAAGGACACTTCATATTCATCAAAGGAAAAATCCACCAAGATGAACTCTCAATCCTAAATATCTATGCTCCAAATACAAGGGCACCTACATACATAAAAGAAACCTTACTAAAGCTCAAAGCATACACTGAACCTTACATAATAATAGTAGGAGATTTCAACATTCCACTCTCATCAATGGACAGATCATGGAAACAGAAATTAAACAGACACGTAGACAGACTAAGAGAAGTCATGAACTAAATGGACTTAACAGATATTTATAGAACATTCTATCCTTAAACAAAAGGATATACCTTCTTCTCAGCACCTCATGGTACTTTCTCCAAAATTGACCATATAATTGGTCATAAAACAGGCCTCAATAGATACAGAAAAATAGAAATAATCCCATGCATCCTATCAGATCACCATGGGCTAAAGCTCGTCTTCAATAACAATAAGGGAAGAATGCCCACATATACATGGAAGTTGAACAATGCTCTACTCAATGATAACCTGGTCAAGGAAGAAATAAAGAAAGAAATTAAAAATTTCTTAGAATTTAATGAAATTGAAGGTACAACATACCCAAACTTATTGGACACAATGAAAACTGTGCAAAGAGGAAAACTCATAGCTCTGACTGCCTGCAGAAAGAAACAAGAGAGAGCATGTATCAGCAGCTTGACAGCACACCTAAAAGCTCTAGAACAAAAAGAAGCAAATACACCCAGGAGGAGTAGAAGGCAGGAAATAATCAAACTCAGAGCTGAAATCAACCAAGTAGAAACAAAAAGGACCATAGAAAGAATCAACAGAACCAAAAGCTGGTTCTTTGACAAAATCAACAAGATAGATAAACCCTTAGCCAGACTAACGAGAGGACACAGAGAGGGTGTCCAAATTAACAAAATCAGAAATGAAAAGGGAGACATAACTACAGAATCAGAGGAAATTCAAAAAATCATCAGATCCTGCTATAAAAGCCTATATTCAACAAAACTTGAAAATCTGCAGGAAATGGACAATTTCCTAGACAGATACCACGTACTGAAGTTAGATCAGGAACAGATAAACCATTTAAACAACCCATGACTCCTAAAGTAATAGAAGCAGTCATTAAAGGTCTCCCAACCAAAAAGACCCCAGGTCCAGATGGGTTCAGTGCAGAATTCTATCAGACCTTCATAGAAGACCTCATACCTATACTATCCAAACTATTCCACAAAATTGAAACAGATGGAGCACTACTGAATTCCTTCTACGAAGCCACAATTACACTTATACCTAAACCACACAAAGACCCAACAAAGAAAGAGAACTTCAGACCAACTTCCCTTATGAATATTGATGCAAAAATACTCAATAAAATTCTGGCAAAACGAATCCAAGAGCACATCAAAACAAGTATCTATCATGAACAAGTAGGTTTCATCCCAGGCATGCAGGGATGGTTTAATATATGGAAAACCATCAACGTAATCCACTATATAAACAAACTGAAAGATAAAAACTACAAGATCATTTCTTTAGCTGCTGAGAAAGCATTTGACAAAATTCAACACCCCTTCATGACAAAAATCCTGGAAAGAATAGCAATTTAAGGCCCATACCTAAACATAGTAAAAGCCATATACAGCAAAGCAGTAGCTAACATTAAATTACATGGAGAGAAACTTGAAGCAATCCCACTAAAATCAGGGACTAGACAAGACTGCCCACTCTCTCCCTACTTATTCAATTTAGTTCTTGAATTTCTAGACAAAGCAATCAGACAACAAAAGGAGATCAAAGGGATATGGATTGGAAAAGGAGAAGTCAATATATCAGTATTTGAAGATGATATGATAGTATATTTAAGTGATCCGAAAAGTTCCACCTGAGAATTACTAAACATGATAAACACCTTCAGCAAATTGTCTGGGTATTAAATTAACTCAAATAAATCAGTAGCCTTCCTCTACACAAAAGAGAAACAAGCAGAGAAAGAAATTACAGAAACGACACCCTTCATAATAGTCCCAAATAATATAAAATATCTCGGTGTGACTTTTACCAAGCAAGTGAAAGATCTGTATCATAAGAACTTCAAGCCTCTGAAGAAAGAAATTGAAGAAGGTCTCAGAAGATGGAAAGATCTCCCATGCTCTTGAATTGGCAGGATTAATATAGCAAAAATGGTCATTTTACCAAAAGCAATGTACAGATTCAATGCAATCCCCATCAAAATACCAATCCAATTCTTCAGAGAGTTAGACAGAACAATTTGCAAATTCATCTGGAATAACAAAAAACCCAGGAGAGCTAAAACTATCCTCAACAATAAAAGGACTTCCGGGGGAATCACTGTCCCTGAACTCAAGCAATACTACAGAGCAATAGTGATAAAAAAAAAACCTGTATAGTATTGGTACAGGGACAGGCAGATAGACCAGTGGAATAGAATTGAAGACCCAGAAATGAACCCACACACATATGGTCACTTGATTTTTTTCAAAGGAGCCAAAACCATCCAATGGAAAACAGATAGCATTTTCAGCAAATGGTGCTGGTTCAATTGGAGGTCAGCATGTAGAAGAATGCAGATCGATCCATGCTTATCACTCTGTACAAATCTTAAGTCCAAGTGGATCAAGGACCTCCACATCAAACCAGATACACTCAAACTAATAGAAGAAAAACTAGGGAAGCATCTGGAACACATGGGCACTGGAAAAAATTTCCTGAACAAAGCACCAATGGCTTATGCTCTAAGATCAAGAATCGACAAATGGGATCGCATAAAACTGCAACGTTTCTGTAAGGCAAAGGACACGGTTTTTAGGACAAAACGGCAACCAACTGATTGGGAAAAGATCTTTACCAATCCTACAACTGATAGAGGACTTACATCCAAAATATACAAAGAACTTATGAAGTTTGACTGCAGGGAGATAAATAACCCTATTATAAAATGGGGTTCAGAGCTAAACAAAGAATTCACAGCTGAGGAATGCCAAATGGCTGAGAAACACCTAAAGAAATGTTCAACATCTTTAGTTATAAGGGAAATTCAAGTCAAAACAACCCTGAGATTTCACATCACACCTGTGAGAATGGGTAAGATAAAAAACTCAGGTGATAGCAGATGCTTTCGAGGATGTGGAGAAAGAGGAACACTCCTGCTTTTTTGGTAGGATTGCAGACTGGTACAACCATTCTGGAAATCAGTCTGGAGGTTCCTCAGAAAATTGGACATTGAACTACCTAAGGACCCATTTATACCTCTCTTGGGCATATACCCAAAAGATGCCCCAACATATAACAAAGACACATGCTCCACTATGTTCATAGCAGCCTTATTTATAATAGCCGGAAGCTGGAAAGAACCCAGATGCCCTTCAACAGAGGAATGGATACAGAAAATGTTGTACATCTACACAATGGAATATTACTCAACTATCAAAAACAGTGAGTTTATGAAATTCATAGGCAAATGGATGGAAGTGGAAAATATCATCTTGAGTCAGGCAATGCAGTCACAGAAAAACACACATGGTATGCACTCACAGAACACATGAATCTCAAGAAGGATGACCAAAATGTAAATGCTTCACTCCTTCTTTAAGGGGAACAAGAATACCCTTGGGAGGGAATAGGGAGGTAAAGTTTAGAACAGAGGCAGGAGGAACACCCATTCAGAGCTTGCCCCATATATGGCCCATACATGTCTAGCCACCAAACTAGATAAGATGGATGAAACAAAGAAGTGCAGGCTGACAGGAACCAGATGTAGACATATCCTGAGAGACACAGCCAGAATACAGCAAATACATAGGCAAATGCCATCATTAAACCACTGAACTGAGAATGGGACCCCCACTGAAGGAATCAAAGGACTGAAAGAGCTTGAAGGGGCTTGAGACCCCAATGAACAACAATGCCAACCAACCAGCGCTTCCACGGGCTAAGCTACTAC